>NC_057798.1:254564280-254904272 GCF_018294505.1 Triticum aestivum
TTGTTGTTGTTGTACTCTTCCGACGGAAGTCGTTCCTTGACCACATTGACCATGCCCCACCGAGAGCACCAAGGAGGTGGACGACGGCGAGGCCTATGAATGGGACGACACAGAGCCAGGGAAGACGTGGCAGTTGATGGCCACGCGGAGAGGAGTACGAGGGTTCACTGGTTCGGCTGCGGCGTGAGGCTGCCGTTGCCGTAGAATAACAGGGGGTGTGGGTCAGTAGCGTGATGGCTTGGCCAGCGGTGGGAGTAGTAGGGGGCGGTGAGGCCTCTGCGGCAGCATAGCCGACCACGAGAGGCAGGATCAAGCGACACGACTGGCGCTGGTTTGGGCGGCTGGAGCAAGAAGACCAGAGGTTGAAGAAGCACTACGATTGTTGGATGGACATCGTACGGTCACTAGAGCTAGAATCGTTCATATTGACTAAGTTGACAAAGCCCTTCGTCCGCGTCAACTTAGTAGGCCCACAATTCAGCCTCCCACTATGGTGGGTCCCAGCTAGCAGGGGGAGTATTCATTTTTTTGTGCGTAATAAGGAGGCACTTCCTTGCGTGTGAAGATATAGCTGGTGGGACCAAGCTGCCAACGAGGGGAACATTTTTTTCGCAAAATACAGAGGCCCTTCCGGTGGGTCCCAGCTGTCAGGTGGAGGAATCATTATTTTGCATGTAATAAGGAGGCATTTCCTTCCATGTGGCCGTGGACCCAGCTGTCAGCCTCTCCACCTATAGTCCTCTTCCGATGGATGTCGTTCGTTGACCACGTTGACCACGCCGCGACGAGAGCACCAGGGCGGTGGACGACAGCGAGGCCTAGGAAGGGAATGACACAGAGCCTGGGAAGACTCGGCAGTTGTTTCCCACGCGGAGGGGAGTACGGGGGTTTACTGGTTCGTGTTCCGTTGCTGGAGAATAACATCGGGTGTGGGTGAGTAGAGGGATGGCCAGGCCAGCGATGGAAGTAGGGTGGGGCGGTGAGGCCTACGTGGCAGCACAACTAGCCATGGGAGGAGGGAGCAGGCAGTCCCGCTGGCGGTTGTTTGAGCGGCTGGAGCAGGAAGAGCAGAGATTGAAGAAGCACGACGGCCGTTGGATGGACATCCAACAGTCACTGCTCTCGTGTGTTCACTAAGTTGACACGGCGTTGCATGTGCGTCAACCTTTTTTTAGGAAAGCGTACTCGTCAACCTATAGTAGCTGCACAAGTCAGCCTCAAATCTGTGGAAAACAACATACATCCCATCTGCCATTATTTCTAATACTCCCTTTGTCCCAAAATAAGTGTCTCAAATTTGTACTAGCTCTAGTACAAATTTGTAGTAAGCTCAAGACACTTATTTTGGGACGGAGGGAGTAATTCACAGCCCATTTTCTAAATCTTAAGGATTTTTTGGAGCCCATATTCTTTTTGTTAGCATTACAACCCATATTTTGGCCACGGTTAAAAAATTATACGAAATTTTGCATATTTCGGTGTGGCCCGAACTGTTTTTAATCCTGAAATTTCGAGTCACATTCAAATTAATTTTAAAAATAAATTAATATCAATATAAAATCCAACAAATTGTCCATGCAAATCAATGGAATTTAAAATCTCAAAATGAAAAAAAGAAATTTGAAACTAACTGCCGGTTTGATGTATTTTCGAAATGTATAGCCCATTTCTCATTACTAATAGCCCATTTTCTGGGCCAGCTGAATGAAGCTCTCCTCGTTTTGAAAGATTTGCAGCCCAACAGTTCTGACAAAGCGACCTACTTGACAAAGCACAGAAAAACTGGGCTAGCCATTTTTCAGAAATACAAAAAATCACTGGGTTGGTCTTGTGGTAAACATAAAAGAAAAGGCTGCCTAGACAGGCAAGAGTGCCCCGCACTGCCCAGTTGACACCCTGCTTCCATCCCAAAAACCAAAATAACTGGGCGAGCTGCTGGGTCCCTGGTGTCAGCCGCTTGTTGTGCAATTCTCTTGTTTATTGACTACTTTGACAATGGCATGGGACCCAGATGTCAGAAATCCATTACGAGGAACCATTTTTTTGCTTGAAATAAGGAGGCACTTGCTTGGGTACTGCCATAACCTTGGTGTGTCCCTGCTGTCATCCTCTCCATGTACAATCATCTCCTGATTGTGTACGCATCAACCTGGTAGGCCCACAAGTCAGCCTCTAAACCTGTGGCGGACAAATACAACCCATTTAAAAAATAACAACCCATTCCATACGTTCAAACAGAAAGTTCAACATTCAGAGCAAAGTAACAGGTCTGATCCAGATATAGAGTACTGAACTTCCATGTTGACAACTATCATAGCCAAGTTAACTATCTACTCCCACTAATACTCTAGTAGTGTACAAGTACTAACTTACTCTTAGCTAACTAGACGATGCCGGCCGCCATCTGTGGTGCACACTAAATGCCGGCACCGGCGTCCTCTGCCTCGCCTCGGACTTGCCAGAGGTGCGATAGGGCGCGTTGCTCACACGCGTTGACCCTTTCCATGCCGGCGTGGTCCACGGAAGCTTCGGCTTCTAAGCGGGAAACCCACTTGACGAGGTGGTAGTAAAATTCGGCGTCATGAACGCGTGCGTGCCCGACAACCTCGAGGGCTATTTGCCGGGCGCCGGCTGAGGAAGTCCTGGACTAAGGGGTCCTTGGGCGTTCGGGCAATGTGATATGGGCCGGACTGATGGGCCAAGAAGATACAAGATCGAAGACCTTCCCTCATGTCCGGTTGGGACTCTCCTTTGCGTGGATGGCAAGCTTGGCATCCGATGTGTAGTTTCCTTCCTGTGTAAACCAACCTTGTATAACCCTAGTCCCCTGCGGTGTCTATATAAACCAGAGGGTTTAGTCCGTAGAGGCTATCACAGATCATATAGGCTAGACATCTAGGGTTTAGCTATTATGATCTCGAGGTAGATCAACTCTTGTAACCCCTATACTCATCAAGATCAATCAAGCAGGAAGTAGGGTATTACCTCCATTAAGAGGGCCCGAGGGTAAAAATCATGTCCCCCGTCTCCTGTTACCTTCGATCCTCAGACGCACAGTTCAGGACTCCCTACCCAAGATCCGCCAGTTATGACTCTGACATTGGTGCTTTCATTGAGAGTTCCTCTGTGTCGTCGACAGAAGGGTTGATGGCTCGCCTTGTCATCAAGGAAAATATCACTTCCGGAGGAGCCCTAGTTTCAGGGAAAACCCTCCGGCTTGGCAGCTTCACTATGGGTGCCCGTTCGGCCGTTAAACCAAAGGCAGCCTAGCCTGTTAATGAAAATCATCTTCGCGTCGGCCCCGAATACTCCGACAAGATGGACCAAACAAATGTATCGTCCTTGAACGAACTGCTAGATCGCATCGCCGCCATAGGGGTCGCAACTGACTACGATCGGATTGGGCTTAAACCCGATCAGAGAGAAATCAAATCTCCACCGATCACCCATTAGGTAGCGGTTGTGGAGGAACAAGCCGACAATAACTCTTCTCCTATGTTGAGAACAATCTGTGTTCGGATTTCCGAGCCCGGAGGGCCGGATACCCATCTTCGGGAGGACACTCCCTGTCCTTCGAACATAGAATCGGGCATTGGCCTGAGAACTCACCGGATACTCCGGAGCCCGGGCTGGTAACCTCGGAAATTCTTCAAACTCTGGACTTCACGGTGGGTCAGTGTTCGGATTTAACCCCGCCCACACACCACAAGCAATATTCCCCAGAAAATTCTGGTCCTCCAGATATATGCGACCTAATGTACATACGGCGGCAGCCTTAGGAAACAGTCCATCACTTCTGGGCCAGATTCCTCCTTGTAAAAAACAAGATCAAAGATTGCTGTGGCGATGACGCGATCTCAGTATTTTGTAACAACTGTCAGATGAGGGAATCCTTAATGCCCTCAATCACCATCGCGTACTGCATTTTGCAGATTTGGCACACATAGTACAGAAGTACTACACAATGGAAAGCGCACGGAAAACTTAGACAGCCCGCTGGGAACCGCAGGCCTTTAAGCCATCTCCCGGATAGGCAAAAAGGATGCACCCCCGCGGGGCACCTGATCATCGTCCCATGGACAAGAAAATCAAGCCCTTTACGGGACATAGAACTGTCCTTGAGGAATGGCTCGACAGGCCCTGTCAAATTCACATGACGCCGAATACTGAACCAACACACAGCCTCCGAGCATGTTGGATACTCCGGCAAGTGGCCAAGAGCAGTAAGGGTATCCTCACCAACACTGCCCTAGATAAGTACTCTTCAGAGGACGACAATCCCAAAGTATTTACGGTCTTCAAGACCTTTTCATCAAATAATCGCCGAAGTCTACCAAGTAGCAGCAATAAATCCTTGGAACGATACGGCAATCACTTTCAATGCCGATGACGAACCAAGATCCCGCTCAGTCCGGGCACCAGCCACTTTGGTCCTAAACCCAGTCGTGGACGGCTTACGGCTCACTAAAGTTCTAATGGATGGCGGCAGCGGGCTGAACCTCATCTACGAAGACACGCTCAATAAAATGCAAATGGACAGAAGCCACATTGAACAAAGTAACACAACTTTCGAGGCATTATCCCCAGTCGGGAAGCAAGATGCTCGGGGAAAATGAAACTCGACGTGGTATTCGGTACGCAGGAGAACTATAGGTCCGAAGAGTTACTCTTCCATGTGGCACCTTTCAACAGCGGGTATCACACCCTGTTGGGGCGAGACACATTCACACGCTTTCAAGCCATACCCCATTACGGGTATATGAAGCTCAAAATGGCCGGGCCAACCAGAGTTATCACTATAACTAGTGATCCGGACATAGCACTCCACGCCGAAAACAAAACCGCCTCTATGGCCCTCGAGGCACTATCCGAGGCCCTTGCGGCTGAAGAATTAACCACCCTACGTTCCACAGTGGATAGGGACGATGTAATCCTCGATAAGAGATCTAAGTCCACTTCCTTCAAACCAGCCGACGGCATGGTCAAATTTCAAGTTCACCCAACAGACCCCAAGAAGACAGCTTCCATTGGGGCTAGCTGGACCCGATGGTCGACACCGCATTTCGCGCGTTCCTATGCGACAATTGGGACATCTTTGTCTGGCACCCTTTGGATATGCGAGGTATCCCACGTGGACTGGCCGAACATAGTCTCAATATACTGAAGGGATACAAACCAGTCAAGCAAATGCTGCAGCGATTTTCCGAACCCAAACAACAGGCTATGAGGGAGGAGCTAGCCAAGCTACTCAAAGCCGGGTTTATCAGAGAGATCAAACATCCGGACGGCTAGCAAACCTGGTCATGGTACGGAAGAAGGATAAATCCTGGCGCCTGTGTGTCGACTTCAAAGACCTTAATAAGGCCTGCCCTAAGGACCCCTTCAAACTACCTCGCATCGACCAGATTACTGACGCAACCGCGAGACATGATTCACCATGTTTCCTCGACGCATACTCCGGATACCATCAAATTAAGATGAAGGAATCCGACCAGGACGCAACGGCATTCATCACCCCATATGGGCCTTTCTACTTCAACACTATGCCTTTCGGGCTCGAGAACGATGGTGCCACTTACCAACGCATGATTCAAACATGCCTCGAAAAGCAAATCGGCAAGACTGTTGAGGCATACGTAGATGATGTAGTCCTCAAAACCAAGCATGTTGAATCATTGGTGGATGATTTACGCTTTACATTCGACAACCTCTGAACATATGACATACGGCTCAATCCGGAAAAGTGCGTTTTCAGCGTTCTCGCCAGAAAACTGCTCGGGTTCATTGTCTCCAATAGAGGAATCAAAGCAAACCCAACCAAAATCCGAGCCCTGTTAGAATTGGCAACATCAACAGACCTCAAGCAGGTCCAAAAACTAGCCGGGTGCGTGGCAGCTTTGAGCCATTTCATCTCCATATTAGGAGAAAAGGCATTGCCATTGTATCGCCTGCTCCGACGCACCGACCACTTCGCATGGACGGACACTGCAACAGTCGAACTAGAAGAAATAAAAACTTTGTTAGCAAGCAACCCAATCCTGGCCGCACCGAACGTCGGTGAACCTATGTTGCTCTACATATCCGCAACTCAGCAGGTGGTGAGTGCGGTGCTCGTCGTCGAACAAGAGGAAGAGGGACATAAATTCCCACTCCAAAAGCCACTATACTACGTATCGGCGGTCCTTACGCTATGCAAATCCCGATACCCACATTATCAAAAGATAGCATATGCGGTCTTTATGGCATCCCGGAAGCTGCGGCACTACTTTCAAGAGTGCTCTATCACGGTGGCTTCTGAAGTACCACTCAATGATATTATAAACAACTGAGACGCCACCGGCCGGATTGGCAAATGGGCAATTGAGCTATTACCATTTGGAATAATGTACAAGCCACGCCGAGCCATTAAATCTCGTGTGCTGGCTGACTTCATCGCCGAATGGACAGAGGACGAACTCCCTAAAGAGTACGACACATATTCCAGCTGGGTGATGCACTTCGACGGCTCTAAATGCCAGCCAGACTTGGGGCTGGTGTCATCTTGACATCCCCCACAGGAGACACAGTCCGTTATGCGCTCCAAATATTGTATTTAGACTCTAACAATGCAGCCGAATACGAGGCCCTATTGCACGGTCTCTAGATGGCCGTCTCTATGGGCATACAACACCTCGAGGGGCGTGGGATCCAAACCTCACAATATCACAAATAAACGACAAATTCGACACAAAAGATCCAGAGATGGCGGCTTACCGCAACGCCGTACTCAAAATATCAGCTCGGTTTGAGGGGCTTGAGTTTCATCACGTGGCTCGAGAGAGTAACCAAGCTGCAGACATCCTTGCTCGCATGGGTGCTAAACGCGACCCCGTCCCACCTAACAAATTTGTGGAGAGGCTCTTCAAGCCATCCGTGGTATGGCAGGACGAGAGTGGCAACATTGGTCCGGAGCCGATCATAGCCCCAGACTTCGAACATAGTTTTGATATCATCGGGGGCTCGGGCACCGAAATAACACCATCGGTCCACGAAATCATGGCTGTAATTGCCCTGTGGAATGAACCTTTCCTCGCCTACCTTACTAGAAAGGAGCTCCCTGATGATCAGACTGAGGCCCAACGCATTGTTCGACGCTCGAAAGCCTACAAAGTTCATGAAGGAGAACTATACAAGAAAAGTGCTATCGAAGTCCTTCAAGGATGTATCTCCGAAGAAGAGGGACGGCAACTCTTGGCTGAAATACACCCTGGTCCTGGGGCCATCACGCCAGAGCTCGGGCCCTTAAGTAAGGCCTTCCGTACGGGTTTCTTTTGGCCCACGGCCCGAGCAGACGCACAGGACCTCATACAACGCTGCGTTGGATGCCAGCTTTTTGCCAATCAAAGCCATATGCCGCCCACTGCCCTACGAACTATCCCCATTACTTGGCCTTTTGCGTTCTGGGGGCTAGACATGGTCGGACCCCTTAAAGGGGGAAGTCATAAGAAGAAGTATTTCCTGGTTATGGTCGACAAGTTCACTAAGTGGATAGAAGCCAAACCAGTCAAAACGGCTGAAGCCGGACCGGTGATAGACTTTATATCAGGTGTCATACACTATTATGGTGTCCCGCACAGTATTATTACTGACAACGGCTCTAACTTTACGGCCGATGAGGTGAAAACTTGGTGCGCTAATTTGGGCATCAAGCTCGATTACGCCTCCGTATATCACCCTCAGACAAACGGTCAGGTCGAACGAGCTAACGACCTGATAATGAGTGGCATCAAACCTAGACTAGTGCGATCCCTGCAAGAATTAGACAAGCACTAGGTTGAGGAACTCGATTCCATACTCCGGGGGCTGCGGACCACGCCCAATCGCACGACCGGATATACACATTTCTTCATGATGTACGACGCGGAGGCGGTCTTGCCTTGCGACATTATTCATGACTCACCTCGAGTGCGCATGTACGAAGAGAGAGAAGCCGAGCTCGATCGGCAGGACGATCTGGACGGCCTAGAGGAGGAGCGCGATGTCGTGAAGGCCCGTTCCGCATTCTACCAACAACAGGCTTGGCGATATCAAAGCAGAGAAGTACGGGCAAAGACTTATAACATTGGGGAACTTGTTCTACGCCTACCAGAGAACAAAAAGGACAAGCTCAAGCCCAAATGGGAGGGTCCCTTCATTGTAGATGAAGTTTTCACTGCAGGAGCCTATCACCTTTGCAATGCTTCATATAATCGCTTGGAGCCAAACCCATGGAACGCTACCCGGCTCCAAAGATTCTACGCCTAAGTCGGCACACATAACTTTTTCCTCATTCCTTCTTTTCTCCTTTTCACCTTTTTTCCTTTTTCTTGTTTTTATATGACTTCCAGCTCGTGTTCGGACAAACCGCACACTTAAGGGTATACATCCTTAAATTTACATCCACAATACCTGGGAGCTTCTTTTCATAGAAGCTTATTATTATTATTTATCGAGCATCATGCTCATCGTATATATGTGTCGTCTGATCATATATGTCTTTTCTTATCCAATATATGCACCTTTATGACTTAAGTTTTTGCATTGCCTGGCTCCTGTGCTTATGCCCTACATTCCCGCTTGTTCGGCTAGGGCATACAGGGAGCACCTTTGTATTGTTACAGCCGGGTTATCTGGACATGTACCTCAGACGGGTGAAGCCAAAAGCTAGCGTTCTTAAGGGAATAATTGGTCGGCAAACAAAAGACGAACTGCCCTCGTTGCAATATAAGCCCCCAAAATATAACATGTACTGTGATTTTTAGCATCATAGCTTAGGCATGCACAAAAACGCATGCTGGCCCAGGGAAAGGAACCCTTAACGGAACTATTCTCTCTAGAAGATGTTTCTTACGATCAAATGTAATATAACATAACTCCCCAAATACAACCTGTCTGTTCAAGCAACTATGACCGGACTACCTGGTTTCCGAACGTACTTTGGTGTCTATCAACGTTATAGTATTCGGAAACACTCCAAACCTTGGGTTTCGGAGGGTGAAGCACAAGGTCTGCCATGACAATCATTTTACAATTCGGCTGGAGATTAGTTTGCCGATAAAAGTACATTTCTACTTGGACTCAAAAACTTCTTCCTCCTGTAGACCATCTAACAGGTTGTCTAGTTTACAATCCTATTGTGAAAATTGGTGGCTATCTTTACTTTGTCGTACACCAAGCTAACAGGAATTTCTTGTCCATCTGGTCCCCGAGGTCTGACCCGGGCCATATGATTCAGATTAAGTATGGTGTACCGCATTTACACCATGGCCCAGGCCTCTAGTGCACCTTCACGGCATGCCGATATCTTCCATAGCCCAAAACGGCGGCAAGCTCCCTTGAATATATTCACGAGTTCCACCATACTTCCTGGAGGAGAATCAGATGGCCATAAAGCCTTAGAGATGTTCCTCATCGCCTTCCGAGCTCGCTCATGCACTTTGGACAGCTCTTGTAGCAGATCTCCTTGGAAGCCGGACACTTCTCCTTCGGGCCGCCCAGTCAGCACACTTGTAGAAACAAACTTGTTAAATTTTCCATCAGGGGACCGTATGAAAGTATGGTTAAAAAGCATACTAAATATGCTGCCTTTCAGCTTTCTATTCTCCTTCAAGGCATCCTCCAGTTGGGCTCGTATGTCCTTCAGCTCTTCGGCTTGCTTGATGTTTGCATCTTGTAGTTTGTTCTTTTCATTAATGGTTCGTGTTAATACACATTGACCAGCGGCTTCTTGCCCTTCGACATGTTCTTTGTCCGCTTGAGCAGCTCTTAGCCTCTCGCCCAACCGGTCTGACGATCCTGCCGTTGCATACAAAAACAATGCATAGTGGGAATCACTGTGGGTACGAAATAATATTCTCCGGATACTGTTGTGCTTACCATCAGGTGCCCCCTTGGATTTCTTTAAATCTTCAAGTTTGGCGGTGGCAACAATTAGCCTGGTCCGGCATTCTTCTAGCTCCTTGGATAATGTGTTATTCTTCTCCATGAGTACCTGATGGCGTAATGACCCTTAAATCAGTTGGGCCCACTGCTTCAAGGTTCGGGGGCTACTGGCATATGATTATTAAATCTATACAAAAATTCTGACCCGCATATCCTTTGAAAGCTGGTGAGTGTCTCTGGCAAGCCCATCCCGAGCAGATCAGATGTATGCATCCGCTGAGCTGAAAACATTAAATGCTTCATCGGAGAAATTTGGGTCGCGCATAGCCGCCCTCCGGCGCCGTTAGTTCATCCCACTCTCCACTTCGGAGTTGATGACATACACATTATCTGAATCCTCGGGGAGAGACAATTCAGCATTGCACCTGTATCAACCCTAGTCCTTGGGGCAGGGTCCGGGGTCGGATTGGTCGATGCATGACCGACGAGGTCTCTAGACATAGTCCAACATATGCTCTTCCTAAAGGTGTGGTACAACAGGAAATGTCACAATCCGGTATGTCAGCCTAGTGCATATAAAAACCATACCTCTTTGGTGAGGGTGGGGGATCGGTAGTATCGCCGTCCACATTTCTTTTTGAAGACCCGCCCTGCGCATGTGTCGCCCTCTTAAGGGACTCCTCTAATATGGCATGGCGAGATGAGCACCACCCCTTTGGATCATGAGACAGTGCGGTGGGTGAGGCGCAATGAGAGAACTCTTTTGGAGGAGACGTCTCCTGGGTACTTACACGGGAGAGGGGAGAAGGCCGGGGTAATCGGCTATAATGGCCACTTCTGTGCCATCGTAGCTCACCTGATAAAAGACCCCCTCCTTGAGCTCTATAAATATATCCATATCTTCTTCATATCCGGGATCTAGATCTCTAATGTGGACATCTGGCTGTGGAGCGGGGCTATGGACCCCCTCGACGACCTTTCTATACTCCTGTTAAAAATTGCCGGATTAAATTCGACTAGTGCAACTCGGGAAGGAGATTAAGTGGAGCCAATGATCAACGAAAACTCACCTAGGGGATGGGATTGTACATGGAAAAACCTTCTCGACATTTCAAACGAGTGAAGTCTCCTTTCTCCCCTGTGAAAAGATCAGCCAACATCACTACAAAAAAATACACTTCCGTGATGATACGTGTTTGTCACTGTAGGTCACGTTTTCTGTCATGCATGTACACCCATGACGATTTTATGACAGAATCAAGATAGTCATACCTATGCTATCGTAGAAGTAATCCATGACATTACCAAAATTATCATTACAGAAGTGTCCACTTCCATGATGATGAATCGCGCGTCACAGAAGTGCTTTCGTCAAGGGTGCCCAACACGTGGCATCCACTGCAATGGAACGCCGTTAAGCTATCGGGTCCGGTTTTGGATCCGATAACCTGTTAATAGCCCGGACTAATGGGGATTTTCCAAGTGTAAAATCATCGTTGGCTGGAGGAAACACGTGTCGGCTCACCGTTGGGACAGATGTCATCCACTCATTGGACCGAAGGCACCTATGACACGTCGACACGTGGCACGGCCCAACAGAGGCCCATTCCTATGAAAAGGCCCACCCGTTTGACTTGGTTAAAAGGTGGCGGGCCGGCCCACGGAAAGCCTGTTAACGGCCTGTTCGCATATAGCCCATTTACAGCCCGCTAACCCAGGGCCCGTTATGAACTATCCGAATTAGGCCCAGTAGCGTCATCTGGGCCGTCCAATATGATTCCAGCCCATTTTAACTTCTGACCCATGTATGGCCCATGACGTCTTTCAGCCCATATAAGGCCCTTTGTAACTCTTGGCCCATTAACGACCCGTGGTGAAACTGGCCCGTAATGAACAATGTATCACTTTATACCCATTAACGACCCATTATCCCATTACGCCGTTTGCAGCCCATGTTATCTTTTGGCCTTCACATGGCCCATTTATTCTTGGGCTCATTTCCAGCATTCAGTTACTTACGACCCGTTACTGTCATTTTCTGCTTGTGGGCCAAATTCAGCCCGTGGTTACAGTCGGCCCGTTTGTGGTCCATTAATACGTTGGGCCGTTTTCATAGCGTCATCAAATACGGCCTATTAATGACGGCCCATTATGGCCGGCCCATGAATGGACGATTCCAACTCTAGCCCGTTTACGACCATATTGCGGTCTGTTATTGGCCCATGTTTGGCCAATCAATCGCACGACCCATATAAGGCCCATTGATGATACGACCCGTAGAAGGCCCATTATGTCTACGGCCCGTAGAAGGCCCATTGTTTCTACGGTCCATAGATGGCCCATTGTTTCTACGGCCGGTAGAAGGCCCATTGTTTCTACGGTCCATAGGAGGCCTAGTGTCACTACAATAAATATGTAGCCCATGGTTATTGTGGCCTAGTTTTAAAAAATAGATTATTGCAGCCACTAGCAAACCGTGGAAAAAGAACTGCACTGACTACAAGCAAACAAATAAACAAGACAACAAGGAAATAAATCAGCAAGCAACGTATGCTAGGCTATCATGGCTATCACACATATTACATCCACTGGGCATCAAAGTTCGCCACTAGTGCAAATGAATGCGCCGACAAAAGAATGTACAAAACTGAGAGCACTTCAGAAGGCACTAGGCCTGGCCAGGTCGGGCCTTGCAAACAGCCGAACAAGCTGATTAGACCTTAGTTGTGTCAATGATAGATGCTTCATCCCAAGCTATATGGCACGATAGTGCGCAAGGCAGTCCTCTGACATCTTCATTACATCTTTGACTTTAAGTCGGAGCTGAGCTGAAGCAAGCCTTTCCTCTTTAAGTTGAGACTAAAGAAGTCGAACTGATTGAGGCAGCGACTGCACAGAGGTTGTCTCACACCTCCTGGTGAGTAGCTTCAACTCACTGTCTTCATCAAGACAGGACCTTGGGATCATCTCGCTATCCTCAAGATGGTTTGGCTCACTATCTTCCCTAAAGTTCTACCTGGCATAAGAGATACGACTCTGAAAGAGAAACAAGGAGATACGTAACAGTTTTCACAATTATATAAGCAAATAAATGGATCTGTTCTACACAAGGAACATGTTTTTACAACTATAATTTAAAACTGGTAGTTGTTGCAAACATCTAATCAGATGTAAACAGCAAAGTAAACAATAGTGGAGGAAATGATGCCTATCCAAATCTATGCTAGAACAAAGTTTGAAGGCTTGAGAAGGATGAACTTACATTACATGTTAACACGGGCTGGACAAAGCCCTTCTCCATGTTGATGGAAGGATAATTCAATAAATTCCCCAAAGAAAATTCTTTATAAGCGTTGCCATTATTCTACATTTTGCAAAGAGTAAATATGGATCAAAAAATATTGGAAGAAACAGAGGATAATGAAGTTCAGGTGCAGACTGATGATACATTATCAAATAGCAATTAATTAAGTATATCGTTACATGGCAAAAGGGCGAGAGGTACTGACAAGAGCAATGCAGAGCCCAGTATTGTTGTGAGATCGTATGATCCTTTGAGAAAGGAGATTCATCCAAAATTAGTTTTCATACAAGAGAGAAGGTAAGGGACATGCAGAAATTTAGGAGTTCGAATTTCGAATTGATATCATAGACAGTACCTGACGCTGGGCTCTCAGCAGTTCTAATAGGGCTTTGGCCACTGGAGTAGGGGTAAAGTGTGGTACAGTTGGGCCTGTGTTTTCTGTGGCTGCTGATCTATCTGATTTAACAGGTATCACTACCTTTTCCAAATACCTAGTTTGTACTCCTTGAGGATCTGCACTCATCCTCTTCCTTTTGGACATCTATTACGAAAGAACAACATTTGACTGGAAAAACATAGTATGACGATACATGGAATAGGTACAGAAAATGGATAGGTATGGCGTATACTCATATATGATGCTTAAACTAAGCAGATGGTGTAACAAAGTAGAAGTAATGCAAGAGGTCAGATGCAAAATATGTGCGACCAATACAACCTTGCCAAGTTAGAGCAAGCACCTTGATGGGTGAATAAGATAGGCCATCGTCCACCATGCCAAGTTTGTTAGCCAGTGGATTGTTCCGCAATATTCCTATCGTGCACCCATTCTCATATTCATTTTGATAATGTTGAATATATGAAATGCATGAAAACATAAAAACAAGTGAGATTATCTTTGTAATGCAGAAGTGATTCTAATCCAATACTGCCTCCCTGTAAACCCCTTTGTGCTATCTCTGCAATTCTTTTAAGAGATGCCATGCATGCTGTAATTTGGTGTGTGCATTAATATAATGTGGCCTACTACTCAAAATATGAGAGCTCCAGAAGTGATGATACTTCGCAGATGACAACTTCAACATATAGTAAAGAAGAATAAGTCAACCTGACCTAACAGATTCAAAATATACTAAGGGAGAACAACTCGACCTGACCAGTCGACCGCAAGAGAAGAGGATCATCTTAAAGAAGAGTAGAAGAGAAAGTAGACTGAAGATATTACAAGTCTTTCAATACAATGTCGGTTGGCCACCCATGATGAACTAGAGCACACAGAGAAATACTATTCCTTCCGGTCTCTCCATATGTGGCTCACATGCATTTCGAAACTAAAGTAGGAACATTTAGCTAACCAATTAAACATCTCTCAATTTTACTAATATCAACATAATATCAGATTTGAATTTGTACAACTTAGCTTGTTTAGCTCGATGGGTGGAGCTGTGCTATTACGACACGGACCACGTAGGTTGATCGTGGTCATCATAAAATGGGGAAATCATAAGCATGATGAGTATAGTGTTGAGCGTGGCAGTGGGATGGCAGATCTGAAGCTGCAAACCACGCAAAGGGTAGTTAGCAACCGATATGTGCTTCGAAATAACAACTAAGATTTGGTATGGACAAGAAAGTACAGTCAACAAGTGACAAAGAGATGCAATTCTGTTGTCTCTATATGTCACAACATGCATTTGGAAACTCAAGTGGGACCTTTAGCTAACCAATTAAATGTGTCTGTTAACTAATATCAGTATCATATCACAATCATATTTGAACAACTAAGCTTTGGAATTTTGAGTGTTGTGTAGTTTAGCTTGAAGAGTGGAGTAATGTTAGTACGACAAAAAGCACCTACGCAGATAATAGTAGAGTAGACAAAAGGGGAAAACCCTAAGCATCAAGAGTAAAATCAGGAAAGTGGAACTAGCTGGACGAGTGGGTGGCGCACATGCTTTTCAAAATGAATATAGGAACAATAGGTGACCAATTAAACGTTATCTGTTTTAGTGATAGGAGCATCATATCAGATTCATATTTCAACACATAAGCTTTGGGTTGAGGTCTTGAGGAGCAGTGCTAGCATGACACAAAGCACCTATGATGATGGTAGTGAATATAAAGGAGGGAAACCATAAGCTTTACGAGTATAGTGCCCGTGCCATGGCGGATCTGAAGGTGCAAACCGGACAAAGCTACTTCGCAACCAATGTTTGCTTTCAACTAGCCACATGATTTGGTACGGACAAGCAAAGTACAGTAAACAAATTACGATCTATTTTCTGGGTGAGATTAATAACTTAAGCACATATGTAAGAGTACCAACTCTCTTGCGACACCGTGTAGGCCTCTGCTGATACGTTGAGGGTGCTGCGGATGCGATGGCTGTCGGAAGCAGGGAAGAAGACTTTAGACGGCAGACGGCCGGGTCGGGGGATAAATCCTGTTGCCATGGACGAGGCGGTCATAGGAGCGGCAACGACAAGGTGGATGACGGCGCTGATGAAGCAAGAGGACGCGATGAAAGGATCCTGGTCCAGCGCCATGGATGAGAGACGTCCATCTCTTGCAGTGGATGGCGGTGTAGGGGTAGCGGCTCCGACAAGGTGGAGGATGGGGTGGTGGACGGAGGAGGCTGGCCGCAGTGGGGAGGTTGTCGTGGCGCCAACGGTGTATGAATGGGGAAATGGCAGGGGAGGGGGGATCTCAAACTTTTGGACGCGCTTATCTGAAATGGGAAAGTTACGAACTTATCCCCCGTTTAAAATTTCGAACATCACATCGGTTGGGGATAGGACGGTAATCTTGCATCTCCCAAATATTTGTCGGTAAAGACTTCAGGCGAGGAGAGGGTGTTTTTCCACCAACGGTTGGCTCCCACGGTGTATGAACAGGGCTGACAGGTAGGGTAGTTGTGTCACGTCTGAGGGAAGTTATACATCTGCCCCTATTTAAAATATTAGCCTACATCGATTTCGGACGAGGAGAGTTTGTTTTGCCGCCCACCATGTATGAATGGGGAAATGGAGGGAGAGACACATGTCTTTCGGACGAGCTTGAATCAAATGTGTTTTGCCACCCACATTTGGCACCCACCGTGTCTGAATGGGCTCAGAGGCCATCGTGTCACGTCTGATTGAAGTTACTAGTATACCCCTATCGACAGCAGTGTAAATACGGTCGATAAGGATGTCAAGTGTCAGGGGTAGACAATAATTTCCATCTCGCAAATACTTGCTTCAGGCAGCCCACAAATTATAGTGGGTGTTTAGCCGCTTCGTTCGAAACTTGGGAGAATTAGCATTCACGTTTGCCCCGGGCCCTGGCAACTAAATTCAAATCCAATTTGTATTCGATTATGAATATCCGCAGATAATTCTATGTTTTGTTATTTATTTCTTCAAAACCACAACAAAGATTTATTCTACCTTTATATATGATTATGATTTAGAAATGCTGTGATCTTCGAATTCAGTAGGTTGGATACACTTTGAGTCAAACAGTTATTTCATCCAATACAATATGCTCACACGAAAAAAAATTCACCTTATGTCAATCATACAAGTACTGAGGATTACCTCGCCTAAAAATTTCGGATCATTACAACACATGGACAACATAGGGGGTCTTACAACATAATCCATTCAGAGACATGACACAACATGCAAGTACAATAATCTAATGATAATTTCAACTGGTATCTAAAGAAGAACCGGGATTACCCTGGGCTTCAAATAGCAGAAACAACAGGACCTCCTCCATCTTCAAATGCAACATTCTTACTTCCTCCAATTGTTGGGTTGCTTGCATAATGCGTGCCGCTAATTGCATAATTTCCAGCCTCAAGATAAAGATTACCTCATTCATGGCAGCCACACCATCTCTTTCTGCCTCTAGTAGAGCCTCATGAACTATAATATCTGTGTTCAGACTACTCTCCGGCGGTGTTGCCTCTGAACTGCTACCATCTGGTAACATGGATGGCGCACTGCTTCCACAAATAGATTCTGGGGTTGTACATTGTGTCCTAGTGTGAACGACATCCTGAAAGGTTTCCGCTGGACATAAGTAAAAGATAGTTATCGCATGATCCATGCAGTAAGCTTACATGGTAAATGACATACAAATTATTGCTGAGCATGGTAAGCTATATTTAAATGGTTCGAAGTAGCATCAGCCGAAAATAAATTAAAATGGTAAGATGAAACTAGGGATGTAAGTGGCAACTAAACGACATCTTCCACTCCCATCTAGTTAGTTTTTGCTAGCTCCCTAGTTCATTTTCCTCAAAAAGCAAAAACTCTTTTGAACTATCATACCACTAGTGGACTTTAATCGGGACTAAATGGGACCCAGTTGACATCCCTAGTTGAAAGGGAGTGTACCACCGCTATATTTAAGTTGCCTAGGCATCTAAGTAGTTGAAATAATCTAAGAAAGCACTTAACAGTGTGGCCTCATATAAACTACGAAGACAGTCTTGTGATGAAGTTCAGAGGAAAAGTTAAGGACTCAAATGAACTAGGCATGCATTTCTTTACGATAGTACAGCAGGCACTGCTGACATATTGGCCAACTCAGGTATAGCGTAACAAGTAACAAACAAGCATTCAAATCAAGCAATACAACAAAGCAGACAACTGAACTATTTATAGTTCTGTAGGATTACAGGTTGAGGGCACAAGCCAAGAAAGCCGCCCACTCGCATTACATTTAACATGTACTAAAACACACCGGCTTACCATATGTTGCTGTGAAGCCTCACTGCTATTGCAATGTTCTTTGAAGATATCGTCAGCATCCCGTGGTTGCAAATCTAGTTGTTATAGTTTATTCTGCACCCTCTATTTAGGTAAAATTAATTTTAATCGCATGCACTGGTCCAAATTGATCATCAATGGTTCATCTAAACTAATGAAAGAAGGGTGTGTGCATACAGGACAATATATCTGCTTCCCTCTATTTTTATGCTTGTTCAAGGTGCCAGCCCCAAAAGAACAAATATTTTGCTTGATGGGGTTGGCAGCTCCATAATTAATAGAAGCATCAAATTAGTCATGCAACTTGGGAAGATCAAGAACACACAAAAGAAGTAACGAACAGAGGCTCGGAGCAGTGATGTAATAGCTAGCATCAGAAAATGTAGGGTAAAACGAACAAAAAGCGGCAGAACCACATGCTAGTTTGCTGATGTGTAATTAAGCATAGAGAACATGAAGCAGTCTGATGGAACCAACAGGTGGCATCAGAACAACACCATTATCATAAATATAACATGCAAGAAGTAAAATAGTAGGCAGTGATATCTAGGAAGTACAATAATACTTAGGACAAAACTAAAGCATATTAACTATATGTTCACTGGTATGTAATTTAGCACATGTAACATGTTCACTGCGAGAAGTATGGCCCTACAGGTGCAAGCAGAATAATGCGTCTCATGAAAAATTGAATGATGCCCTGAAGAAATTCAAAGGTGCGGTGCTTATTCTAAGAAAGTGAACGTAGGCGCCGACCATTGGATAATAGTACCTAATTCTTGGCGGTGTATGGGTATTGTTGTCATACTTGATTGCTAAGGATCGTCGATGGTGCTCGTGTTGCGGTTGAGATTGGGCTGGCTGTCGCCGTCGCTGAAGCGGCTCCGGTGCTATGGTTGCGGCGCCTATCGACATACAAGAAAGCTCATCTGTGGTAAGTGAACAGTTGCACGATAAAGAGAAAAATCGAAGGAGTACAAATCGAAATAACCTGATGAGGCTGCGGCAATCGGTAAAGCAGGGCCAGTGGAGTTGAATATGGCGTCTATGGAGCAAGTCCGGTGCAGTGGACGAAGGCTTTGGTGGGCGGTTGTACAATGCTTTTGGTGAGGCGGATCTGTTGCGGCGGACGAAGGCTTGTATGAAGGGCTAGCGATGGGGCGGACGAGGGACTCAGTGAAGGGCCTACACTATGGTGGATGAGGGTGCCGGTTAAGCAGATCTGGTGCGGTGGACCATGTTGGCGGTCAAGGAGATCTGGAGCGGTGGACAAGCCAGTCGCTGAAGCGGCTCCGGTGAAGTAGTGAGTTGGCAGTTGGGGGTTCCAAGGTGCGAAAGGTAGATCCGGTGGGGTGTGCGGTCCACCGCTGCGGCGGAGGACTAGATTCAGTGCCTTGCCATGGTTGGGGGGGGGGGGTTGGGGAGGGGAAGGGGAGGGGCTCTGGGGAAGAATGTTGGGGGCAAAGAGGAGAAAACAATGGAGTTACCAAAGCAGCCCTTTTCCGTTCATGTGGCATGGGTAAAACAGGAATATCGCAGGGCTAAACTTTCGGGCGCGAGATATTTCGATGTGAGCGGGAAGTTTGAAAGCTTTTGGCACCTGAAATTATATTCTGCTCTTGTACGGCCGATATTATATCATGGCCGAGATTTTTTTGTTTTGCACGCAAAAAAAGTGCAAGTTTTGAAAATCAATGTCTTCAACTCGAAACTTAGATTGTCCATTCAATTCAAATATGGATCATTGAGCTATTACAAGCAAATACCATCATACGGTCCAATCCAAAGGAAATTCCAAATGTGTTTATCCTAAATATGATGAAAAAAAGCAAAAATGTGTATGTGTATGAATAAAGTGGATGATTATAAAGTTTGAACATGCCGTATGTGTATATCTCTAGGTTTGATATATGGCTTTGAGATCACGAAATCCTGGCTTAAAAAATGTACCTCCATTTAAATGAATTACAAAAGCTAATGATGGAGTCAAATTCCAAAATTCCAACCTTAGGTTTGTAATTCTGGTACATCAAAGTATATCACGCATGTTCAAAAGTATCGTTATCTCATAGTCCAAACTGTGAAACAAATTGATCAACCATGAATGCACACACTATTGACCATATATATCTCAATTATGCTAAAGTCCCTCAAATATACACACCTCACTCTGTCGGTGTTTTGGGAACGGGGGTCCCCAGACTTGCCTGCCTGCGGCCTGCAGTGTGGCTCGAGTGGTGGCCTAGTACAGCCCATCTTCATCAGCGCAAGACTCAAGACCCTCGCGAGGCACATGACTTCCTCGGGAACGTCCTCACCAGGCAGGCTCACGAGGAGGCGGAGAGATCAAGGAAGAGTACCTCACGAGGTGCTCGTGACACAAGCCATGACGACCGAGACCAAGCGGGTGCCAGGCGGGCACCGGCCTGCGCAGTGTCCTTGTTTCCTCTTTGATGCAAAGGGGGCAAGCACAGGCGTGGAGTACTGAGGCATCAGGCAAAGGTTGCCATTTCAGTGCAACGAGACCAAGACCAGCAGAGCGGCAGGATGGAGGTCACCGTGGAGCTGAAGACGGCGTCATCGCCAGTGCTTTTGGCAGCCGAAGACCAACTTTAGTCAGGATAACTTGTACTAGATGTTCTCCTTCAAAATGGCCATTGTTGGCGCCCTTCCCGCTCAATATTTGGGAAGAGGACCAGGGCCTCTATAAATAGGACTAGCCACCAAAGAGAAAGGAGGACGAACTCATCGAGTGCTCATTAGACAGAGAGGCGATCGAACTCACCCAAGAATTTCATCGCACCAGCTCAAGAGCACCTCTTGCAAAGCTGTTCTTCCCTTGTACTGTTCATCATCAGCCCCTGAGGCAATCCACCACGCCACACACTAGAGTAGGGTATTACACCACAACGGTGGCCCGAACCAGTATAAATCTTGTGTCCCTCGTGTTGTTCATCGTTTAGCTTAGATTCTCGCGAGGCGATCAGACGTAGATCGGTAGGGGGAAGATCTTCATGCGCACCCCAGAGTTCGAACCTTAAGGGTCTGCCGGAACCCAACATCCGACATTTGCCGCTGTTTCGCGTTTGATCTTTCGTCGTGTCCATGGCTGACGCTCGCCGGGCTCGCGCCGAGCGTTGGGCTGCTCTCGCTGCCCCGGTCGCCCAGACGGCACCCGTCGGTGGGTGTCCCCGTTGTTCCCCGTCGCCTGCCGCCAACGTCGCCACTGGCCCGACTGGGAACGAGCAGCAGGCCTCGTCGGTGCATCCTTCGGTGCGGCAAGAAGGCCGCACCGCCACTCCGTCGCTGACTCCAGCTGGTTCGTCGTCCCACGCCTATCGCGCCCCCACTGACACGCACGCCGCGCTGCTCCTGGCGCGTGAGCTCCTGCACTACCGTCCTGTCGACGACCTCTACGAGGAGTGGCTTGCTCGGATCACCGAGCCGTCAGCGCCGTAGGGGGCTCCCCTGCGCCGTCACTCTCACTGCCTCGCCCTTTGTCCTACGCAGGAGGTGCAGATCAGGAGGTGCCTCTTCCACCTCCTCCCCAAGAAGGCGCCCTGGCTCCAAGGCGCGTGGCCCCAGGACGAGATCCACCACGTCCGACGCCCGCACGACAAGAAAGGATCTGCCAAGAAATCCCTCGTCCCCAAGAAGGTGCTCGTGTGCTCCCGGCACCGGCGTGCCATGACCGCATCCCTGCGCCAGCACGACAAGACCCCGCGCTGCTCCAGGCAGCAGCGCGCGGGAATCCCTAGGAGCAAGCCCCGCATCAGCAGAGAGCTCCGATGGCCACTGCAGGCTACCGCGCCTTCACCACCGAGCTATGCAGTGTCACATGGCCAGGAAAGTTCAAACCTGACCTGTCCCCTTGCTATGACGGCACTGCCGACCCCGCGGAGTTCCTGCAGCTCTATGAGCTAGGCATCGAAGCCGCCAACAGGGATGAAAAGGTCATGGCGAACTGGTTTCCCATGGCACTCAAGGACGGTGCCCGCACCTGGCTCCTGAACCTGCTTCCTGGCACGATCTCCTCCTGGGACAAGATGCGCACTCGCTTCATCGCCAACTGCCAGGGCACTCACGACCGTCCGCCGGCCGTGGGTGACCGGCGCCGCATCAAGCAAAAGCCCGGAGAGACCTTACAGAAGTACATCCAGCGCTTCAACAGCGTGATACGTCTCCAACATATCTATAATTTTTGATTGTTCCATGCTATTATATTACCCCTTTTGGATGTCTATGGGCTTTATTTTACACATTTATACTATTTTTGGGACTAACCTACTAACCGGAGGCCCAACCCATTGCTGTTTTTTTGCCTATTTCAGTATTTCGAAGAAAAGGAATATCAAATGGAGTCCAAACGGAATGAAACCTTCGGGAGCGTGATTTTTGGAACGAACGTGATCCGGAGAGCTTGGAGTGCAAGTCAAGAAGCTTCCGAGGAAGCCACGAGATAGGAGGCCGCGCCCCCCTGTAGGGCGTGCCCCTATCTTGTGGGCCCCTCGGGCGGCCACCGATGTATCTCTTCCTCCTATATATACCTACGTACCCCGAAAACATCCAGGGGCACCACGAAACACAATTTCCACCGCCGTAACCTTCTGTATCCGTGAGATCCCATCTTGGAGCCTTCGCCTCCACTCTGCCGGAGGGGGAATCGACCATGGAGGGCCTCTATATCAACATCCTTGCCCCTCCGATGACTTGTGAGTAGTTTACCACAGACCTACGGGTCCATAGTTATTATCTAGATGGCTTCTTCTCTCTTTTTGGATATCAATACAATGTTCTCCCCTCTCTTGTGGAGATCTATTTGATGTAAACTCTTTTTGCGGTGTGTTTGTCGAGATCCGATGAATTGTGGGTTTATGATCAAGTTTATCTATGAATAATATTTGAATCTTCTCTGAATTCTTTTATGTATGATTGAGTTATCTTTGCAAGTCTCTTCGAATTATTAGTTTGGTTTGGCCTACTAGATTGGTCTTTCTTGCCATGGGAGAAGTGCTCAGCTTTGGGTTCAATCTTGCGGTGTCCTTACCCAGTGACAGAAAGGGTTGCAAGGCACGTATTGTATTGTTGCCATCGAGGATAACAAGATGGGGTTTATATCATATTGCATGAGTTTATCCCTCTACATCATGTCTTCTTGCTTAATGCGTTACTCTGTTCTTATGAACTTAATACTCTAGATGCGTGCTGGATAGCGGTCGATGTGTGGAGTAATAGTAGTAGATGCAGGCAGGAGTCGGTCTACTTGTTATGGATGTGATGCCTATATACATGATCATGCCTAGATAATCTCATAACTATGCGCTTTTCTATCAATTCCTCGACAGTAATTTGTTCACCCACCGTAATACTTATGCTATCTTGAGAGAAGCCTCTAGTGAAACCTATGGCCCCCGGGTCTATCTCTTATCATATTTGCTTTCAATCTACTTTTATTTGCATCTTTACTTTTTGCATCTATATCATAAAATACCAAAAATATATGTATCTTATCATACTATCTTTATTAGATCTCACTTTTGCAAGTGGCCGTGAAGGGATTGACAACCCCTTTATTGCATTGGTTGCCAGTTCTCAGTTTGTTTGTGTAGGTGTGTGGGACTTTTGAGGAGCCTCCTACTAGATTGATACCTTGGTTCTCAAAACTGAGGGAAATACTTACACTACACTTGCTGCATCACCCTCTCCTCTTCAAGGAAAACCAACGCAAGCTCAAGACGTAGAAAGAAGGATTTCTGGCTCCGTTGCCGGGGAGGTCTTCGCTCAAGTCAAGACATACCAAGTACCAATCACAAACTCATCTCCCTCGCATTTACATTATTTGCCATTTGCCTCTCGTTTTCCTCTCCCCCACTTCACCCTTGCCGTTTTATTCGCCCTCTCTTTCCCAATCTCCTCCTCTCTTTTCGCTTGCCCTTTTTCTATTTGCTTGTGTGTTGGATTACTTGTTGCCATGGCGCAAGATAATACCAAATTGTGTGATTTCTTGAATACCAATAATAATGATTTCCTTAGTACTCCAATTGCTCCTCTTAATGATGTTGAGTCTTGTGAAATCAATACCGCTTTGCTGAATCTTGTTATGAAAGATCAATTCGCCGGCCTTCCTAGTGAAGATGCCGCTACTCATCTAAACAACTTTGTCGATTTGTGTGATATGCAAAAGAAGAAAGATACGGATAACAATATTGTCAAATTGAAGTTATTTCCGTTTTCACTTAGAGATCGTGCTAAAGTTTGGTTTTCATCTTTGCCTAAAAATAGTATTGATTCTTGGAACAAGTGCAAAGATGCTTTTATCTCTAAGTATTTTCCTCCCGCTAAGATCATCACTCTTAGGAACGATATTATGAATTTTAAACAACTTGATCATGAGCATGTTGCCCAATCTTGGGAAAGAATGAAATTGATGCTTCGCAATTGCCCTACTCATGGTTTGAATTTATGGATGATCATAGAAAATTTTTATGCTGGTTTGAACTTTGCTTCTAGAAATCTCTTAGATTCGGCCGCGGGAGGCACCTTTATGGAAATCACATTAGGGGATGCTACAAAACTTGTTGATAATATTATGGCTAATTATTCTCAATGGCACACCAAAAGATCTTCTAGTAAAAAAGTGCATGCTATAGAAGAAATCAATGTTTTAAGTGGAAAGATGGATGAACTTATGAAGATGTTTGCTACTAAAAATACTCCTCTTGATCCCAATGATATGCCTTGGTCTTCCTTGATTGAGAATAATAATGAATCTATGGATGTGAATTTTGTTGGTAGGAATAGTTTTGGAAACAATGCTTATAGAGGAAACTTTAATGCTAGACCGTTCCCTAGTAATCCCTGTAATAATTATGGAAATTCCTACAATAATTCTTATGGTAATTTTAATAAGATGCCCTCTGATTTTGAGAATAGTGTGAAAGAATTTATGATTTCTCAAAAGAATTTTAATGCTTTGCTTGAAGAAAAATTGCTCAAAGTTGATGATTTGGCTAGGAACGTTGATAGACTTTCTCTTGATGTTAGTTCTCTTAAACTTGGATCTTCTTCTCCTAAGCATGATATCAATGAGTCTCTCAAAGCAATGAGAATTTTCATTGATGAGTGTAATGAAAGAACCGCTAGATTGCGTGGTAAAAAAGAAAGCTTTATAAAAGCGTGTTCTTCTAGTTTCCATGAAAATAATGATGAGGATCTTAAATTTATTGATGCGTCTTCGATTAGATCTATGTTTTGCAATATGAATTTTGATGATTATGGGACTGATGATGAATCAACTTTGCCTAGAAGGCGTCCCAAGAATTTGGAGTCTTTAGATCTTAATGGTAAATTTGGTAAAAGTGAGATTGGAGAATTCTCAACTTCTAATAATATTGAACCTACTATCTCGGATTTCAAGGAATTTGATTATGATAATTTCTTTTTAAAAGGTTGTATTTCCTTGTTGCAATCCGTTGTTAATTCTCCTCATGCTTATAGTCAAAATAAAGCTTTTACCAAACATATCGTTGATGCCTTGATGCAATCTTGTGAAAAACTTAATTTGGAAGTTTCTATACCTAGAAAACTTAACGATGAGCGGGAACCTACTATAAAGATTAGAATTAAATATTATGAGTGTTTTGCTTTGTGTGATTTGGGTGCTAGTGTTTCCACGATTCCGAAAACTGTATGTGATATTCTAGGTTTCCATGATCTTGATGATTGCTCTTTAAATTCGCACCTTGCGGATTCCACCATTGAAAAGCCTATGGGAAGGATCAATGATGTTCTTATTCTTGCAAATATAAATTTGGTGCCTGTAGATTTTATTGTTCTTGATATAGATTTCAATCTTTCTTGCCCTATTATT
This sequence comes from Triticum aestivum, assembly GCF_018294505.1. NCBI lineage: Eukaryota > Viridiplantae > Streptophyta > Magnoliopsida > Poales > Poaceae > Triticum > Triticum aestivum. The sequence goes on from NC_057798.1 coordinate 254,590,115, forward strand.
CTTGGTAGACCTTTCCTTAGAATGATTGGTGCGATTATTGATATGAAGGAAGGGAATATTAGATTCCAATTCCCTTAAAGAAAGGCATGGAGCACTTTCCAAGAAAGAAAGTCAAATTACCTTATGAGTCTATCATGCGTGCTACTTATGAATTTAGTGCCAAAGATGGCACTCGTTAGATCTATCCTTGCTTTTATGCCTAGCTAGGGGCGTTAAACAATAGCGCTAGTTGGGTGGCAACCCAATTTTTATTTATGTTTTTTGTTTTCACTCCTGTTTAGTAATAGATCTTTCATCTACCCTCTGGTTAGATATGCTTTTATCTTTTAATTAGTTTTTGTGCCAAGTAGAACCTATAGGATAACCTACGATGATAGTTGATTTGATTCTGCTGAAAAACAGAGACTTTGCGCGCACGAATATAATTTTGTTAGATCACAGGGACATGATTTTGCGTTGATTCTTTTTGATGATGTTCAATAAACAAATTTTCCATGACTTCCTATTTTGGTAGGATTTTAGAGTTCCAGAAGTTTGCGTTAGTTATAGATTGCTACAGACTGTTCTGTTTTTGACAGATTCTGTTTTTCATGTGTTGTTTGCTTATTTCAATGCATCTATGGCTAGTAAATTAGTTTATAAACCATAAGAAAGTTGTAATACAGTAGGTTTAACACCAAAATAAATAAAGAATGAGTTCATTGCAGTACCTTATGTGGTGGTTTTGTTTTCTTTCACTAACGGAGCTTATAAGATTTCCTGTTGAGTTTTGTGTTGTGAAGTTTTCAAGTTTTGGGTAAAGCTTTTATGGACTATGGAATAAGGAGTGGCAAGATCCTAAGCTTGGGGATGCATATAGCACCCCAAGATATTCAATAATATCCAAAAGCCTAAGCTTGGGGATGCCCCGGGAAGGCATCCCCTCTTTCGTCTTCGTTCATTGGTAACTTTACTTGGAGCTATATTTTTATTCGCCACATGATATGTGTTTTGCTTGGAGCGTCGTGTATTATATTAGTATTTGATTTTTAGTTTACCACAATCATCCTTGCTGTACACACCTTTTGGGAGAAGCCTATTTGATTATAATTTGCTAGAATACTCTATGTGCTTCACTTATATCTTTTGAGCTTGATAGTTTTTGCTCTAGTGCTTCACTTATATCTTTTAGAGCACGGTGGCGTCTTAATTTTGAAGAATTGCTAGTCTCTCATGCTTCACTTATATTATTTTGAGAGTCTTTTAGAACAGCATGGTATTTGCTATTATCATAAAGTTGGTCCTAGAATGATGAGCATCCAAGTTGGGTATAATAAAAACTATCATAAAAAGTGAATTGGATGCTATGATCAACTTGATGCTTAATAATTGTTTTGAGATATGGAGGTAGTGATATTAAAGTCATGCTAGTTGGGTGATTATGAATTTAAGGAATGCTTGTGTTGAAGCTTGTGATTCCCGTAGCATGCACGTATGGTGAACCGCTTTGTGATGAAGTTGGAGCACAATTTTATTTATTGATTGTCTTCCTTATGAGTGGCGGTCGGGGACGAGCGATGGTCTTTTCCTACCAATCTATCCCCCTAGGAGCATGCGCGTAGTACTTTGGGTTTTTGATGACTTCTAAATTTGTGCAACAAGTATATGAGTTCTTTTGATTAATGTTGAGTCCATGGATTATACGCACCCTTTCACCCTTCCACCATTGCTAGCCTCTCTTGTATCGTGCAACTTTCGCCGGTACCATATACCCGCCATTTACCTTCCTCAAAACAGCCACCATACCTACCTATTATGGCATTTCCATAGCCATTCCGAGATATATTGCCATGCCACTTTCCACCATTCCGTTCATATGACACGCATTACTTTTGTCATATTGCTTTTTGCATGATCATGTAGTTGACATTATATTTGTGGCAAGGCCACTCTCATAATTTTCATACATGTCGCTCTTGATTCATTGCATATCCCGGTACACCACCAGAGGCATTCATATAGAGTCATATCTTGTTCTAGCTTTGAGTTGTAAATCCATAAAAGTGTGATGATCTTCATTATTAGAGCATTTTCCTAGTGAGGAAAGGATGATGAAGACTATGATTCCCCCACAAGTCGGGATGAGACTTCGGACTTTACAAAAAGAAAAAAAGAAAAAAAAGAAAGGCAAAAAAAAGGCCAAAGAAAAAAGAAGAAGAAAAAAAAGAGAAAGAAAAAAAATAAAAAGAGAGAAAACGAGAGAAGGGATAGTGCTACTATCTCCTTTTCCACACTTGTGCTTCAAAATAGCACCATGATGTTCATGTTAGAGAGTCTCATATGTTGTCACTTTCATATAATAGTGGGAATTTAACATTATAGAACTTGGCTTGTATATTCCAATGATGGGCTTCCTCAAAAGTGCCCTAGGTCTTCGTGAGCAAGCAAGTTGGATGCACCCCACTTAGTTTCTTTTGTTGAGCTTTCATATATTTATAGCTCTAGTGCATCCGTTGCACGGCAATCCCTACTCACTCACATTGATATCTATTAATGGGCATCTCCATAGCCCGTTGACACGCCTAGTTGATGTGAGACTATCTTCTCCTTTTTGTCTTCTCCACAACCACCACTCTATTCCACATATAGTGCTATGTCCATGGCTCACGCTCATGTATTGCGTGAAAGTTGAAAAAGTTTGAGATTATTAAAGTATGAAACAATTGCTTGGCTTGTCATCGGGGTTGTGCATGATTAAATACTTTGTGTGATGAAGATAGAGCAACAGCCAGACTATATGATTTTGTAGGGATAACTTTCTTTAGCCATGTTATTTTGGGAAGACATGATTACTTTGATTAGTATGCTTGAAGTATTACTATTTCTTATGTCAATATGAACTTTTATTTTGTATCATTTGGATCTGAACATTCATGCCACAATAAAGAAAATTACATTGAGAAATATGCTAGGTAGCATTCCACATCAAAAATTTCTTTTATCATTTACCTACTCGAGGACGAGCAGGAATTAAGCTTGGGGATGCTTGATACGTCTCCAACGTATATATAATTTTTGATTGTTCCATGCTATTATATTACCCCTTTTGGATGTCTATGGGCTTTATTTTACACATTTATATCATTTTTGGGACTAACCTACTAACTGGAGGCCCAGCCCATATTGCTGTTTTTTTGCCTATTTTAGTATTTCGAAGAAAAGGAATATCAAATGGAGTCCAAACGGAATGAAACCTTCGGGAGCGTGATTTTTGGAACGAACATGATCAGGAGAGCTTGGAGTGCAAGTCAATAAGCTTCCGAGGAAGCCACGAGATAGGAGGCCGCGCCCCCCTGTAGGGCGCGTCCCCCTGTCTCGTGGGCCCCTCGGGCGGCCACCGACGTACTTCTTCCTCCTATATATACCTACGTACCCAAAAAACATCTAGGGGCACCACGAAACACAATTTCCACCGCCGTAACCTTCTGTATCCGCGAGATCCCATCTTGAAGCCTTCGCCGACACTCTGCCGGAGGGGGAATCGACCACGGAGGGCCTCTACATCAACATCCTTGCCCCTCCGATGAGTTATGAGTAGTTTACCACAGACCTACGGGTCCATAGTTATTAGCTAGATGGCTTCTTCTCTCGTTTTGGATCTCAATACAATATTCTCCCCCTCTCTTGTGGAGATCTATTTGATGTAAACTCTTTTTGCGATGTGTTTGTCGAGATCCGATGAATTGTGGGTTTATGATCAAGTTTATCTATGAATAATATTTGAATATTCTCTGAACTCTTTTATGTATGATTGAGTTATCTTTGCAAGTCTCTTCGAATTATTAGTTTGGTTTGGCCTAATAGATTTGTCTTTCTTGCCATGGGAGAAGTGCTTAGCTTTGGGTTCAATCTTGCGGTGTCCTTACCCAGTGACAGAAAGGGCTGCAAGGCATGTATTGTATTGTTGCCATCGAGGATAACAAGATGCGGTTTATATCATATTGCATGAGTTTATCCCTCTACATCATGTCTTCTTGCTTAATGCGTTACTCTGTTCTTATGAACTTAATACTCTAGATGCATGTTGGATAGCGATCGATGTGTGGAGTAATAGTAGTAGATGCAGGCATGAGTCGGTCTACTTGTTATGGACGTGATGCCTATATACATGATCATGCCTAGATAATCTCATAACTATGCGCTTTTCTATCAATTGCTCGACAATAATTTGTTCACCCACCGTAATACTTATGCTATCTTGAGAGAAGCCTCTAGTGAAACCTATGGCCCCCGGGTCTATCTTTTATCATATTTGCTTTCAATCTACTTTTATTTGCATCTTTACTTTTTGCATCTATATCATAAAATACCAAAAATATATTTATCTTATCATACTATCTTTTTTAGATCTCACTTTTGCAAGTGGCCGTGAAGGTATTGACAACCCCTTTATTGCGTTGGTTGTGAGTTCTCAGTTTGTTTGTGTAGGTGCGTGGGACTTTTGAGGAGCCTCCTACTGGATTGATACCTTGGTTCTCAAAATTGAGGGAAATACTTACGCTACACTTGCTGCATCACCCTCTCCTCTTCGAGGAAAACCAACGCAAGCTCAAGACGTAGCACAACGCTCGCCTCAAGATTCTCAGGGTAACCGAGGAGGCCATCATCTAACCGAAGATGAAGGAGGAGCTGGCGATCCATGAAGACCTGTGTACATCTCTGGAGCTGTTCAACCTGGTGACCAAGTGCGCAAGGGCTGAGGAGGGATGCCTCTCCCGTCTCGAGCTCCCAGCAGCAGACCCAGAAGAGAAGAAAGCCAAGGCCAAGGATGTGAAGCGCAAGGGAGCAGCTGTGCTCGCAGCAGAGCCGGACATGAAGCGCGGCAGGGACCAGCCAGAGTCATCCAAGGGCAGCCGGTACTGTGTGTACCATGATCTCCATACCCACAACACCAACGAATGCCAAGATCTCAGGGCCGTGCGAGAAGGCCGTGTCGGTCGACGCCCCAAGCGCAACGATCGGGGCTACGGCCGAGGCGGAGCAAGAAGTGGAGGACGCTGGGACGACCGTGGCCCTCGCCAAGGGTGGCGAGACCAACCTCACGAGGACCGCTGGCAGGACCAGCCTCGCGAGGGGGCTTGGAGAGATCAGCCTCGTGAGGATTGCCCGCAAGGCAATGCAGGACTTCCTCCTCTGCCACTGCCACCAAGAAGGAATGATGACCATCATCAGGACGAGGGGGATGGGGGCTTCCAGGAGCCGCGTGCAATCGCTTGCATCTTGGGCGGCGCTCAGGCCCCAGCCTCTCAGCGCATCTTCAAGCAGTTTGCCCGCAAGGTGAATGCAGTCCTTCCCAAGCTTGAGGCCACGCGCCCTCTCAGGTGGTCTGCGTGCACCATCATGTTCAGCTCAAGTGCGCGGCAACGGCCGGTGTCCTCCCGATGCTCTGCTCCCCAGTCATCAGCAATGTGCAAGTTACTAGGACCCTCATCGACGACAGAGCAGGGCTCAACATCCTGTCCATCGAGACATTCAACAATATTCAAGTGCCATACGATCAGCTTCAACCAACCAAGCCCTTCTCAGGAGTCACTGATGGTTCCACTGTCCCGATAGGGAAGCTCCGCCTCCCTGTCACCTTCAGACAGCGCAAGAACTACCGTACCCAGCTCATTGACTTCGACATTGCCCACATTCGCCTGCTATACAATGCCATTCTCGGGTATCCAGCCTTGGCCAAGTTCATGGTAGTGACTCACCATGGCTACAACGTCCTCAAGATGCCAGGAAGTGGCGGGTTCATCACGTGCCCCTGTGAAGAGAAGGATGCGGTGTGCTCCCTCGAGCGCACCTTCCAAGCCGCGTCAATCAGGACTAGGACAACAAGAGTGGAAACCTTCCTGAAGCAGTTCCTAAGAAGAAGAAGACGTCACCTGGCTCAAGGCCTCAGGAGGCAGGCACCTCCGGAGGTGCCACATCCGGACATGCGCCCATCCAAGGGGCGCCACCCTCCGTCGCATAGGAAGGCGCACCCAGCACCCTCCTCGGGCAAGGCTCAGGCGCTCACTCCTGGGGAGCCCCTGACCTTGCCAAGATCACGAGGGAGGCGCTCGGGCACCACTTGGAGGCGTGCTTCGCGGCATGTTTCCCTCAGGAAGGCGTAAGGAAAAGAGGGCCCAACCCTCAGGAGTTCATCACCAAGGTCACTCAGGAGTTGTAGGAATCGAGAGTCATGCGCGGCAACCGCCGCCTGCATCGACTACCCGGGGCTCAATCGAGTCGCGTCTCCGGAGTGCTTCTGGCCTTCGCGCGTGGGACGTTGCAAGGGTCCACCGCACAACTATGTTCGCATGCCCTTCGGCTTGCCGAACATGGATGCTGCTCACCAGCGCCTGATGAAAGGCATTCTGGAAGCTTAGGTGGCCAAGCATCGCGCGCTCCTGGAGGAAATGGAGATGGACCTCGCCGAGCCGCCCAGACCTCCAGTCGCATCCCCGAGGGCTCGTGAGGATTGGCTTCTTCATCGCGCACTGTCAACTACTCCGACACTCGCTCTGCAATGGTATCAGGTGACTTCTTTCAAGTTTTGTTTTAGCTGGGAGCGCCCTCAAGGCTGCATCATTCCCAGGTCGCGTGGGTTTGTCCCCGCGGCATGTATCCGTTTTGCTTATGTCTTCAGCTTACCTTGTTGGGGCGCCCCTCGGGTTGCATCATCCCCAAGCCGCTCGGGCCTGACCTAGTGGCGTTTGCCTTTATCTGCATCTATCTAAGTTGATTCGCTTATCTATGCTTAACCTGCTTATGGTTACCACCCGCCACCTACTACGGGTCTATTTTCCCCTCATGCAAATCGCTTGCACGTTAAAAGGGGGGCGCCTGAGCATCGTGACTCGGGAGCTCTTAGTGGCTCTCCAGCCCTCACCCCCTGGCCTTGTCCACGATATCGCGACCTGGCATACCAGCGGCGGCTGATCTTGCTCGAGGGCCGGGACCTGAGGACGTAGAGCATTTGCATCTTAACCATCTTGCAGGAACGTACCACTGACAAAGGCCCAGAGCCAGGCACAACCCGCCTCGAGGTAGGGCCTCGTGAGTCCCGCGCTGGCTCACGGGTGCCCAGAGACACCTCTCCTAGCCCTACCATGCCGTCCACGCGTCAGGGCGGGGCTGTACATGCCCCAGGGGCTCCTCCTGGAGGGGAGCCCCCCTCCCACGTACCAGTGGAAGCACCATGCTCCATGTTGGCTGACGACACTGCCGATGAGCGGCTATGCCCGTACACATACGGAAGCGCTATGCTCCGTGCTGGTGATAAACAACTGAGGGCAGCCCACGGCTACATCAACCTCTGGGAGCCTAGAGCTCAGTGTCTGGCCTCATCGCAAAGCCTCCCCTTGGGAGTGCCGCGCGAGGGGGCTGGACACGGGGGCTGTGCCCGGGTCACGCCCGAGCGCACGCCACCCAGCCAGGTCCCTCGGACCTGGTCGTCGCACGCCCCTCCCCGAGCAGAGCCAAGGTATGAAGACCCATTTGAGCGTCAAGGGGGACTCCTGAGCATCGCGACTCAGGAGCCTAACTGGTCACGTAGCCCCTCACTCCTTAGTTCCAAAAGGCTAACGGCAGTTGAGGTATGCGCGGGGCCGGGCCCTGCCAATGTAGAACAACAAAACCTCTCTTCCACCCCCTCCCTATTTGTTGTTTGCGCGTTAAGGGGGACTCTTGAGCATAGCGACTCAGGAGCCTAACTTGCCACGTAGCCCCTCACTCCTTAGTCCCATCCTGCTGATCCGATCGGGGCTAACGGCGGCTGAGGTATGCGCGGGGCTGGGCCCTGCCGACGTAGAACACAAGCAAATAGGAAGGAAATCGCAAAATCTAGCAAATCCAGAAGCAAATATTACAAACCATAGATTGTTCTCACAGTACCAGACATAAATTTAAACGCCTCCACGAGGCATGGTGCATGTTGCAGGAATCAAAGCAGGAAAAAGGTTGCGAGAAGATCACCCCTGGGCCGCGCCACCGCTCGTGGTTGAGTTGCGCTTGTCAGCCCCACCCCCTAGAGCTGCGGAGCCGGCAGCGCCTTGCTTGGGCGCGGTGTTGAAGGCGCGGAACTTCGACAGCAAGGCCTCCGCTCGACCCTTGACGTCTTCGGAAGCAGCGGCGGAGCGCTTGGCATCCACGGGCCCCAGCAGGTCGTCAAGGTTGGCGTCGGGGTTGTGGAGGTTGACGTGGCTCAGGATCCGCGTCAGTGCTGCGGAGGAAAGGACGCGAGCTTCAACTTCGGCCATGGGTCTGATGCCAATCACGACTTCCTCAAGCGCCTCGACAAGGAACAGAACCAGCTTGGAGGGGCCTTCCTTGGCTCCGGCCAGCGGTTTCTCCAGGCCCCTGTCATAAAGTGTTTCCAGTGCTATACGGCCCCTCTCCTCATAGCATGCAAAGGCCGCGCGGTCCTCGGCCAAGACCTTCACCTCGGCATCCAGTTTGAACCTCTCCATCTTCAGCGCCTGCTCCAGCGTCTTCAGCCAGTCGCGGTCTGCAGAGAGTTCGGCGTCACAGTCCTTAACAGCAGCCTCCTGAGCCTTCATCTCCTCCTCCTTCACCTGGCGATCGTGAACCTCCTTGGTGAGCTCATCACGCAGCCCTTGCAGCTCTCCCTCCAGCGTCTCGGAGCGGCCCTTGACGGTTGAAGCATCCTTCAACGTCGCGTCGCGAGCGACCATGGCCTGGGAGGTGGCTTGCTTCCCCTCCTTGGAAGCCGTCACAGCCTGTCTCAGCGCTGCTCGGATGGAGGCGTCAGAGCGAACCCAGCTGGAGACCAACTCCAGGCGCCCGGCCACCAGGCGTGGGTCCACGCTCCGGAGATCCTCCCGCAGCCGACTCAACTCATCGGAGGAACGGTCCAAGGCGATGGAGGAAGCAGAGGAGATGGGAGCCGGCGGAGTAGGAGGGGAAGACGGCAGCATGATCACGGCTTGGGAGGCAGGGACCTCCTGAACCCTGGCAACTTTGGTGACAACATCAAGCACGGGTGCCTCCAGAGACAGCGGGGCCACGGGGGCTGACTCCTCGCTGGAGCGTCCCTGCTGGCCTTGCGAGGATGATCGGGCAGGGGACGTGCGGGCCTTGCTGCCTCCCTTTCCTGCGAGTGAAGATGTGGCATGGCTGAGGGCTCGTCCCAGGCAGGGTCGCCACGTCTCCCTTCAGCCTCTTCGCCGCGGGTAGCAGCCTACCCAATAAAATATGTCAGGCCTCGACAGCAAAAGACAGGAGCGAGGCGGAATTCGAACACTTACTGGTTGACTGCCGTGGTATCCCACGGACTCCGGCCAAGCTTGAAGCCCAAAAGCCTCTTGCGGGGCTCAGCCTTGGGAGGCCCAGCCGCAGGGGATGGCGCACCTGAAGGGCTAGAGCTGACTTTGACCAATGCGAGGGCTGGGGTAGACCCTCGGGAGATCAGCCCAGACCTGTCCTTCCTCGGGACCAGGGGCGCGTCCTCCCCCTCTCGCCTGGCGCTGGCCTCGTCGTCGTCAGGCATGGAGCGGAGGGTGTTGGACCTGCGCCAGGGGGAAGTCTCCCCCGTCCCCTCGAAGGTCGCCTCCGAGTCACGCTCCTCGTCCTCGTCATCATCTTCCTCCTCTCCCCCGCTGGAGTCACCAGAGGAAAAGCTCACCGTCGCTGTCGCCGCCGCCGTCTGGCCCTCAGGATCCTCCGCTGGCACCAGACCGACCCTGTTGAAGGTGGGCATGGTGTCCACCACCAGTTTCCAGTCATCACGAAGGAACAAAGGGACCGGAGCATCCACCGGGCCTGCCACGTCCTCTCCGACCAAGAAGCGGAGGGCCGTGGTCAGATCCTCATCATTCAGGGTGTCCAAGTTCAGGTGTAGGACGACGTCCGCATCTGCGAGCCTCCACAGCGGGAGCGAGTGCGCCTGAAGAGGGGCCACCCGGTGCGACAAGAACTCACTCAGGAGCGAGGCCTCGGTCAGCTTCGCCGCCCTCAGATTGCCCAGCCTCAGGTCGGCATTCATCTTCTCCAGCACCAGCTTCGCCGGACGGTCATCAAGCTTCGCGCGGGACCACGTCTGAACAGCCTCACGCTGCTTTGTGGGAAGCTCCAGCAGGGAGTTGTGGCACCTAGCGTCCACCATGACCCACTTGCTCCGGAAGCCCTCGGCCCTCTTCCGGCCTTCGAGATGGCGTTGGACTTGGAGTACGCAACAAAGCTCGTGCACGCCGAGATGTTGCCGCCGGTGACCCGGAGGGAGAAGAAGTGGCGCAGCAAGGCCACGGAGGGCATCACCCCGACGTGCGCCTCACAGTAGTAGGCGAAGATCGACAGGAGAAGGATGGAGTTGGGATGGATATGCAGAGCATGCAACTGATACTGGTGAAGGACGGCAAGGAAGAACTCAGAGAAAGGAGGAACCAGACCAGCGATAACTGCGCTCATGAAGAGGGGGTAGAAGGTGCTCCCCTTGTCCTCCGGTCGGGCGGAGCCAAGCCGGAGCGCAGTCTCCCCCATCTCGTTGATCTGCGATGCCGCCATCTGGCGCATGAGGGCGAGATTCTTCTTCGTCACGTTGGGGGAGACCAGAGCCAGCGAGTACCAGGCCCATGCAGCCCCAGCCGGGGTCTTGCGGGGAGCCATCATTTGCCGGAGGAGAAAGGATACGGCAAATCTGGAGATTTTGGAAGCAGGAGGGCGAAGAGCAAGAAAGGGGATCTGGAGCAAGGAGAACAAGAGTAATGAAGGTAAGGCTAACCCCGGGCCAACCTTTTGTCAGTCGAGCAGTTACCGAGGCAGCGTGGGGAAGCGGAGGCGCCCACGTCCAATCAGCCGCCACGCGGCGCCCAAGGCCGCAGGCTGATGCCCCTTCACTTATTCGCTAAGCCAAGTTCGAGCGCACCTTGGGCCCGGGGGCTACTGTCGGCGTTCTGGGAACGGGGGTCCCAGACTTGCCTACCTGCGACCTACGGCGTGGCTCGAGTGGTGGCCCAGTACGGCCCATCTTCATCAGCACAAGACTCAAGACCCTCGCGTGGGGCCAAGCCTCGAGGAACAGACGACACACGACTTCCTCAGAAATGGCCTCGCCAGGCAGGCTCGCGAGGAGGCGGAGAGAACAAGGCAGGGTACCTCGCGAGGTGCTCGTGGCGCAAGCCATGACGATCGAGACCAGGCGGGCGCCATGCGGACGCCGGCCTGTGCAGTGTCCTTGTTTCCTCTTTGATGCAAAGGGGGCAAGCACAGGCGTGGAGTACCGAGGCATCAGGCAAAGGTTGCCATTTCAGTGCAACAAGACCAAGACCAGCAAAGCGGCAGGATGGAGGTCACCGTGGAGCCCAAGACGGCGTCATCGCCAGTGCTTTTGGCAGCCGAAGACCAACTTTAGTCAGGATAACTTGTACTAGATGTTCCCCTTCAAAATGGCCGTTGTTGGAGCCCTTCCCGCTCAATATTTGGGAAGAGGACCAGGGCCTCTATAAATAGGACTAGCCACCAAAGAGAAAGGAGGACGAACTCATCGAGTGCTCATTAGACAGAGAGGTGATCAAACTCACCCAAGCACTTCATCACACCAGCTCAAGAACACCTCTCGCGAGGCTATTCTTCCCTTGTACTGTTCATCATCAGCCCCCGAGGCAATCCACCACACCACACACTGGAGTAGGGTATTACACCACAACGGTGGCCAAACCAGTATAAATCTTGTGTCCCTCATGTTGTTCATCGTTTAGCTTAGATTCTCGCGAGGCGATCGGACGTAGATCGGTAGGGGGAAGATCTTCGTGCGCACCCCAGAGTTCGAACCTTAAGGGTCTGCCGGAACCCCAACATCCAAAACACTCTTTATCTGAAGCCACCCCTCGTCGCCCCCCCACACAGAGAAGTTGTTCTCTCCCCTAGATACGAACACACAGCTACAATAACGCCCTTCTCTCTTCTAAAGTCCGGACCCCAATATAGGTCTCTATCACTTTATCTCTCGGGCATGCACATATCTCTTCCCCCACTCTCTAGGTCTCCCGGCATCTCTCTTACCCAAGCGCATGCACTATGTAGAGTGTATCTTTCCCATACACAGAAAACGTCTCCCCCAAACGTCAATCTTCCTAGTTATGTGGTTCTCGCACACTCACCTCACACACCACCCCCACTGCAAACAAGCACACTTTTTCTCCTTGTGCACCACTCTCCTCTTTCTAACTCTCCCACATGCGGACCCGCCCCAGCTCCTTCCCTATATACATATATGTCGTGACTCTTTGCATAGCTCCCTAATGTATCATCGTTCTCAATCTTGCACATTGTTCTCTACACCATATATTCTAGATTTCTCATGAAGTCCCTATCACACACACGATGACTCGCTTCCCTTGCGTCTCCGTACATAGGCAAACTTCGAACAACATCAACATTATCTCCCTATCTATACACCATTTATGGACACAAACGACCCCTCTCTCGCCTGCTCTCTTCCTCTCTCTCCATCACTAGATCTCTCTCTCTCTCTCTCTCTCTCTCTCACACACACACACACACACCCCTCTCCCACACACGCTCGATGTCTCTTCCAAATAGTCTGCTCCCCGCCCGCACCCATGCTATCCCGCTACTACACATGTCACACCATTCCCCCTTCCCTTATACTAGGTTTACATCATTAGTGGTCACTCTACTCAACATACACACACTCCCTCCCACACACAAACGCATGCACAAACACACACAGACACGCACAAACACCCATTTATCTGGATCCTCATCTCTCCCCATGTCCACATGTGTATCTCACACACTCGCTCTCTGACAATGTATATGTGTCTCCACGTTACACAACACAAAGCCCCATGTACATGTCTCTCTCTATCCTCCACACACATAGGCACAAAGAATCTCTTATCATTGCCTCAGTCTCTAGACATATCACACACGCACACTATCTCTATCTCTCTCTCTCTCGCGAACACGCTCAACAAGGGTTTCCCCGTGAATAACTTACCGTATATTCATCAACAGTCGTGGCAGTACGGCGAACACGAGACATGAAAAAGAATAAATCTACACGTGCTTAGACCACCTAGTATGACTACTAGGACTAGAGCAAGAAAAAAAGCGCATCGGCGTCACCCCCTCCTTATCGGCGACGGGAAAACCTTTGTTTTACACAGTCGAGAAGTCATTGTGCTAAGGCCCCACATGCTGAGGCATTGAATAGAATGTAGATGCTAGTTTACGGAAACAAGTATCGATAATACGTTTGTATCTCCATATTTATATTTCTTCTCTTATAAAAAACCAAGTTGGTGATGATGGTACGCGTGCCATCTTGCAATATAGACCGTCCGATCTATATCTAACGGATGGAAATTAAACTAAAAGATACCCACACCAGTCTCCACATTTGCAGACAAGGCCTTCCCTCGTTCATCCTTATCACCAACAACCTCATTGTTGAGCAATTAAGAAAGGAAGCCTTTGGAACAAATTGGCCTGGTGGGCGCTGCCGGCGTCGTCAATCCCCATGCCTCCGCTCAGTCCGACCACCAATCACCACCACGCCCCACTCCTCTTCACCTTATCTCCTATTTCTCGAGATATCATTAGTTTTTACACATGGGATTACTCCCGCATGGGTCAATCACAACAAGTGTTTCATAAAAAAATGCATCTTGATGTTCCGTGCAATGCACGGATCTTGCTAGCACTCCTACAGAAGACTAAGTTGGTGATGATGGTGTGTCTGCCATCTGTCCTTTCTGACCATTAGATCTACATCTAACGACTTTGAGGTAAGTTGTTGCCTTTTCTCACCAACATCCCACTTCTCTAACAATTTGCAGAAAAACCCATAATTAGTATCTTAAAACCAACCACATCCCTCCCTCACCTCACCAAAACAGCCCAAGGAATATATTCTGATTGAAATATAATATATCTCTAGCGATATATGTATATCAAAATTAGAGTGTTTTGTATCAAGTTTGTGAATAAGTATTATTCTAATTATGATCTGTTGCAACACACATGAACATTGCTAATATTTCCAACCATGCAAAAAAATCCTAGTATTTCCGTAGTTTCGAGTTTTCCATCAAGATATTAGTCACTCATGGTTGATATTTACTTTCAATCACGTACACATATGCACTATGTAACTAGCCTTGCTTATGTGCTTCCAAAGCTTAACTTTCACTCCAACTTACAATATGTAGAGTATTTAACAAAAAACTACCACTTTCAACCAGACCTAGGAAGAAACTATTGTACAAAAAATAGCAAAAACATACCCAAAATTTGTAAATCCACGCCAAAAATTACTACCTAGTGCCGATTATGCTCGTTTAAACCCGTTTATGACAGGGTTGGCCCACACATCCGTGCTGACGAGGCAGCTTAGACCAACACATTTTGTTTGACCGTTGACACGAGGGACCCACATCTGACCTTCTATCCTGTTATTCTGTCTCAAATCATTATTTCTCCTAAACATTACTTCAAACAGTACTAATGCGTGTTCGTCGGTGGCGCCGGTGATGAGCGAGTTGGCCGCCGCTCCGTCGGACGGGCCGAATGCTGTAAGTGCATCTAGTGCCCCTTAGTGATTTTGGTGTATTGAAGACTTATAGGTTAAGTAATTGATGCATTTGTGAGTGTACACAGGTCTATAAGTCTATGAGCAGTTTGATATTTACAGAGAAAGTCGACCCCTAAAAATGAAGTTCTTCGACTGAAGACTTTGACATTCTGAAGACTTTCTTAAGACTTTGAAAGTGAAGAATTTGGTGTGACCGTGAAGACTTGGTATTCATTTGAGGAACGTGAAGCGTGAAGACTTTTGTTTTTGTAGTTTCATTTTCTCTTTCTTGAGTCATAGGAAACACCGTACATTTAAAGGGGTCGAGGAAATACTAAGGAAAAATTTCCATGTGATGCTCAACTCAAAATCCCACACCTACCAATCCCTTCGAGAGAAGCCATTGGAAATCTCATACAGTTCAGTCAAGTTCTTCAGTGACAGAGACGCAGTTCTTCTGGTCACTGATGACTTTGTTCTGACTGAGGAGTTAGGAATTCGCCAGTGCGAATTACCTACACAATGAGGAACATGATATCCCTGAGGAATTTGAGAGCCAAATTTCCGACCGTTGCTGTGCTGCGCGCCAGCTGTCCCAAAATATCCTATCCACCTAACGGTCATATCATTGAAGGGCATTTATGTTTTATCATGTCGGGCTGCTCCCTAGGCTATAAATAGCCACCCCCTACAACCACTAGTTGGTTGGCTGCTCCGAGAGAACTTGACACTTGTCATTTGAGAGCAACCCATCCTCCGAGGAATTTGAGCGAAAATCATCAAGTGAGGAAAATCCAAAACCAAACCCCCACAAACCCAAAGTGATTGAGCATCACTGAAGAGATTGATCCCGAGTGGATCCGACGCTTGTTACCTTTGAAGACTGTGCTTCTTCCAGACGGTTAGGCGTCAAGGTCTAGAGCATCCAAGAGGAATTGTGGATGTCTGTGAAGGTTTGGAAGTCACCTGAAGACTTACCACGAGTGATTGGACGAGACCTGTGTGGTCTTAGTTCAAGGAGAATACGGTGAGGACTGGGTGTCCTGAGTTGCGGCTCAGAGACTGGGTGTCCGGGACTGCGTGTCCTCGAGTTTAAATACTCAGCCGCTCCAACCAGACGTACAACTGAGACAGCAGTTGGAACTGGTTTACCAAATCATTGTCTTCACCAACTAACTGGTTCTATTTCCTTAACTCTTTCATTTCCTCATCACTGTGTTGAATGTTGTTCATATCTGTGCTTGAAGACTTTGACTGAAGACTTTCTCAATTTCCTCAGTTCAATTTCTTCAGTCTGTTTGTCTTCATCTTGTTATCCTGTGTTTACACTTTCTGTACTCTGTGATAGTCTTCATCTCATCATGATGACTATGCTTGTATCCTATTATGTTTACTTCTGAGTAATTATTCCGCTGCAAGTAGTTCTTCGCTAAGGAATTTCCTCACCGGCAAATTCCTCAGTGAAGAATTCATAAAAATCGCCTACTCACCCCCCCTCTAGTCGACATAACGCACTTTCAATTGGTATCAGAGCAAGGTACTCCCTTGTTCTGTGTGATTTTGGTTTAACCGCCTGGAGTTTTAGTTATGTCGACCGCAGGTATGATCAAGGTCTCGGCTAGGTGTCCTACCTTTGATGGGATGGACTACACCTACTGGAAGAACAAGATGCGAATGCATCTTGAGGCAATTGACAATGATCTCTGGTATGTTCTGGAAAATGGTGTCCCCTCTGTCACTCCCTCACTGAACGCTACCGATGTGAAGAGATTCAAGCAACTCGATTCTCAAGCGAAGAATATCATATGTGGCAATCTGAGTAAGGGACAGTATGGAAGAGTGAGTGCTTTGGAAACTGCTAAGCTTATCTGGGATAGGCTATCCAAAGTAAATGAAGGAGTCTCAACTCAGCGTGACTCTCGAGTTGATGTTCTTCGGAATCTCTTCAACCGCTTCAAAAGACTCGACAACGAAAATGTCCAACAAACCTTCGATCGCCTCACTGACATCTCAAATGAGCTTCAAGCCCTCGGTGCCACTGACATCACTGATCATGAAGTAGTGAAGAAACTGTTGAGATCGCTTGATTCCTCATTTGATACTCTGGGACTGATGATACAAGAACGTGCTGACTACAAGTCTTTGGATCCTGCCGACATCCTCGAAAGGCTAAATACTCATGAGTTCCAGCTTGCTGAAAAGAGAGATCTCTATGGTTCAAACTATGCCAAACCACGTGCCCTGAAGGCCAAGGCTGTGTCTGATTCTGAATATGAGGACTCTGGTAGTAGCCTTGGTGATCCTGAAGAATTGAGCCAGGATGTTGCACTGCTTGTGAAGAAATTCCAGAAGTTCACAAGACGTGGTCGCTTTGGAAAATCCTCAAGAGGCAATGATTCCTCATCTAGTGACTATAAGAGAAGACTTTGCCACAAATGCAAGAAACCTGGTCACTATATTCAAGATTGTCCTCAGTGGGAAAAGGAAATGAAGAAGAAGAAATACAAGGATTACAGTTCTGATGATGCAAAGAAGAAGAAGAAATCGTCAAAACCTTCGTCATCAAAATCCTCGAAGTCTTCATCTCACAAGAAGAGCAGCTCCAAGAAGGCTCGGGCATTCATTGGCAAGGAAATGGACTCTGAAGCTGAATCTGAGGAAAATGATGAAGAGGAGGCGTCTGAAGAATCTGAATCTGGTGTGGCGAGTCTGGCTGTCGCTACTGCTTTCGTCAGCAAGTCCATCTTCAACACTGAAGAAACTGACTCCACCAACAAGGCCGATGAAGATAATGATGGCTACGCTCCCACCTATTGCTTCATGGCAAAGGGTGCAAAGGTACTCAAATACAACTCCTCTAAATCTAGTGAAAATGAATCTGATGAGGATCTCAAGCCCAGCTACTCTAAACTTGCTAAGACTGCTGTAAAACAACAAAGGGCTCTTGAAAAGGTTCAAAACATGCTAGACAAAAGTGATGATATGTTGGGTGAAGAAATGGATCGCACTAAAGCCCTGACTGAAAATCTTCAGAGACTTTAGTCTAGGTTTGATAACCTTCAAGGTCATCATAACGCTCTCTTGTCTGATCATGAGAAACTTTCTTATGAATTTCTTCAAGAAAAGCAAGATCACGAGAAGCTTTCTCTTGAATCTCTTCAGAGAAAGGAAGATCTTGAAAAGCTAAGAGTGTGTTATGAAGATCTTCAGAAGGAGCATGATTCATTGCTAGCTCAACAAATCAGCGCTTCTCAGGAAGAATTTGTTCCTCCATGCTTAAAGTGCATTGAACGTGAATCTGCTAATTCTTCACCTGAATGTTCAAATGCTTCAACTGTTACAAATTCTTCATCCGCCTCTGCTATCACTAATTCCTCATCTGAGGACATTGCTTGTATCACTGACAATGCAGGGCTGAAGGAATTGTACTTGACAGGCATGTACAAAAGCCTCAAAGGGCATCAGACACTTTGTGATGTGCTCAAAAAGCAGATCCTCAACAGAAACCCTAGAAAAGAGGGTATTGCCTTTGAGAGGAAACTCAATGCTGATGGAACATATTGGAAGCCTGAGCAGTACCCCAAAACTTCATGGGTTGCTGCAAAGGGACCTCCAGTTGATCCATCGAACTTATCTGGCTTTACATGTGAATCTCCTCATTCTTCTGATGAGTCATTTGACTCCAACTATAAACTGTTCAAAAATCAGAATGGTGAAGTATTTGCTAGATATGTTGGCACTAACTGTAGGAACGGTTCCCCTATGAAGAAAATCTGGGTTCCCAAAAGTTATGTTGAAAGTCTTCAGGTGAATGTCCTCATGACACCACCTATGAAGAACAGGAACTCTAGATCAAATTCTTTATATGGACCAAATTCTTCATATGGATCCAAATCCTCACAAGGATCAAAGTCCTCATATGATTATCATCACGCTAACAACTCTGTCTCGCAGGGTAGAGCTAAGGGCTATGAATATGTGCATTATTCTTCAAACCATTATGTTCATAAGTCCTCGAAGAATTACGCTGCATATTCATATGCTTACCCTAACCCATCTTATGTGAAACAAAATGGTTTGGCATCTTTGCCCCCATTCTCACATGGTGCTCGCAGAATGATGAACTCGTTGCCACCCCTTCAGATGTGGGTGGTGAAGAAAAAGAACTAATCTCTTCTGCAGGGTCAGGTCTCCAGACGTGCTTTAACGTCTGAAGAATATGCTGGGGACCTGACAAAAATGCCTGAAAGGACGCAGGCGAATCATGATGAAATGAACTTTCATTTCACATGTCCTCATACTGCTACATCTATTTACAGCTTGATGAAATTCATCTGATGAAATTGATGTCATATTCTTCACTGACGAAGCATATGAGATTGTAAGCTACACTAATTCATCTGCAGGATGATCAACCCAACACTACTGAATGGGTCCTCGATAGTGGATGTACAAATCACATGATTGGTGACAAGAATCTATTGATGGATGCTCCTTTATCACCGTCACCTCTGAAGCATATCATCTTTGCTGACAAAGGCAAAAGTCAGGTATTGGGTCTTGGTAAGGTTGCTATATCTAAGGATAAACACAAGGACAAAGTCATGCTTGTTGAGTCCTTAGGATACAATCTAATGTCAGTCTCAATGCTTTGTGATCTTGATATGGTTGTTGTCTTTGGCAAATATCGCTGTGTTGTGATTACGGAAGCTGACAATTCCAAAGTCTTCAAAGGCTTTAGGAGAGGACATTTGTATATTGTTGATTTCTCTACAGGACCACAACCAGCCGTGTGCCTACTTGCAAAAGTTTCAGAAGGCTGGCTATGGCATCGACGACTTGGTCACGCAGGCATGAGGAATTTGAACACGCTTGCAAAGAAGAAGCATGTCATTGGCATGGAAAATGTCAACTTCCTCAAGGATCACTTGTGCGGAGCCTGTGAAGCTGGAAAAATGACCAAGGCCAAGCATCCAGCGAAGACCATCATGACCACTACCCGTCCATTCGAATTGCTTCACATGGACCTCTCTGGACCTAATCATTACTTAGCAGTCACTAATGATGCATCTCTATATGGTTTTGTCATTGTTGATGAGTACTCTCGATATACATGGGTACACATTGTTACTTACAAACATGAAGTGCAGGAGGTCTTCAAACGATTTTCCTTGAGGGCTTCAACCAACTTTGGTGTAAAGATCAAGCATATCAGAAGTGACAATGGAACTGAGTTCAAGAATTCCGGTCTTGATGCCTATCTTGATGAACTTGGTATTACTCATGAGTTATCTGCTCCTTATACTCCTCAGCAAAATGGCGTAGTGGAGCGCAAGAACAGAACTCTTGTTGAGATGGCTCGCACTATGCTTAATGAATACAAAACGCCTCAGCGCTTTTGGATTGATGCAATTGATACTGCTTGTCACATCATCAACAGAGTATATCTTCACAAATTCTTCAAGAAGACTGCCTATGAACTCCTCACTGACAAGAAACCCAATGTGAGTTATTTCAAAGTCTTCGGTGCTAAATGTTGGATTAGAGATCCTCACCACAACTCTAAATTTCCACCGAAAGCACATGAAGGTTTTATGCTTGGTTACGGAAAGGACTCGCACACCTACAGAGTCTTCAACATTGTTCTTCACAAGATTGTTGACACTGTAGATGTGCGGTTCGATGAAACTAATGGCTCACAAAGAGAGCACCTACCTTCTGTGTTAGATGAACCAGCACCTGAAGATGCTATCAAGCTCAAGGCAACTGAGGATGTCATTCCTACTGAAGAATCTGCTGAAGAATTCATTCCTGTTCATGAAGAACGTCGAGCTGATGCACCTGAAGAACATGATGAGGAAAATGAGCCCACTAAGGTAGATGAAGCATTTCTGGAGCCGGAGTGGATACAGGCTATGCAAGAAGAATTACATCAGTTCGAGCTGAACAACGTCTGGGAATTGGTCAATCGCCCAAATCCTCGCAAGCATAATATCATTGGCACAAAGTGGATCTACCGCAACAAGCAAGATGAAAACGGCCTTGTGGTGAGGAATAAGGCACGACTAGTAGCTCAAGGCTACACACAGGTTGAAGGAATTGATTTCGATGAAACTTTTGCACCTGTTGCTAGACTTGAGGCTATTCGCATATTACTTGCTTACGCTAACCATCATGATATCATCTTATATCAAATGGATGTGAAAAGTGCATTCCTCAATGGTAAGCTTGAGGAAGAAGTATATGTTGCTCAACCCCCAGGTTTTGAAGATCCAAAGAATCCTGACAAAGTCTTCAAACTCAATAAGGCCCTGTACGGCCTCAAGCAAGCCCCTCGGGCGTGGTATGATACATTGAAGGAATTCTTCGTGAAAAATGGCTTCACACCCGGTTCACTCGATCCTACTCTCTTTACTAAATCTTATGATGGTGAACTGTTTGTGTGCCAAATATATGTTGATGACATTATCTTTGGCTGTACTGACCAACGTTATAGTGATGAATTTGCCTATATGATGAGTGAAGAATATCAAATGTCTATGATGGGAGAGTTGAAATTCTTCTTAGGTCTTCAAATTCGTCAGCAGCGCAATGGCATATTCATATCTCAGGAGAAATAACTCAAAGATGTACTGAGGAAATTCGGCATGCAAGATTGCAAAGGCGTGAAAATTCCTATGCCCACAAATGGTCATCTATGCACTGATGAAAATGGTATTGACTTCGATCACAAGGTATACCGCTCCATGATTGGTTCTTTATTGTACTTATGTGCATCTAGGCCAGATATAATGCTTAGTGTTTGCATGTGTGCCTGATTTCAAGCTGCACCGAAGGAATCACACCATAAGGCTGTGAAGCATATTCTTCGATATCTATCTCACACACCAACACTAGGATTATGGTACCCCAAGGGCTCTGTTTTTGATCTCATTGGATATTCTGACTCTGACTATGCTGGTGATCGTGTGGACCGCAAGTCAACATCTGGCACTTGTCATTTCCTTGGACGATCTTTGGTCTGTTGGTCCTCGAAGAAACAGAACTGCGTATCACTGTCTATTGCTGAAGCTGAATACATTGCTGCTGGCTCATGCTGTGCTCAACTGATTTGGATGAAGCAAACCCTCAAGGACTATGGCGTCAACGTGAAGAATGTGCCTCTCCTCTGCGACAATGAGAGTGCCATCAAGATTGCTCACAACCCAGTTCAGCACTCGAAGACAAAGCACATCCAGATTCGTCATCATTTTCTTCGTGATCATGTGTTGAAGGGCAACATCTCCATCGAGCATGTGAAGACTGAAGAACAACTAGCTGATATCTTCACTAAGCCCTTGGATGAGAAGAGATTTAGCAAGTTGCGGTGTGAGCTAAATATCTTAGAATCTTCGAATGTTCGTTGAAAAGGACACACATCCTAACCCTTATGCAGAATTGATGACTTAGATGTGCAACACATGAAGAAATGTTTTTCTTCAATCAATGAAGAATAACACTCTAAGTGTGAAGAAATTGATGAAGAATTTGATTCTCAGAACCCTACGACAATTGTACGCGGTGTCTGAAATCATCATTCTTATACGGTGGGTCACGCCACCACAAAAAGTTGAAAATCTTCAATTTGAGTTTTTCCTCATTTTTGAAATTCTTCAGTTTTTCAAATTCTTCAACTTTGCAAAATCTTCACTGTTTCCGACGTTTTTCTTCATTGGCTATATATATATATATATATATATATATATATGAGTTTATGTCCTCTACAGCATTCACTTATTGCTATTTCTTCAAGTTGTGATTTCTGCTAAGTGAATGTGATCGGACCCTTCCCCCTCTATGCTATACTCAACCAAATCTATTCACAAATTCTTCATGTGCGTTCTATTTGAAACTCGTTCAAAGTCTTCACTGAGTCCTTGTCAGCTGAAGAAATTGCGAACGAAACTTTAAAACAAATCTTATCCAGATTTTCGGTTTTACCGCTCAAACCATTCTGCGTCCCACGATGCATTACTATAATCACCCACGATCTTACACGATCTCATCTGCACTGTACGTGGGTGACACATGTCGCGTGAAGAAGAAAGGGCAGGGGCATGTTCGTCCCAAAATCTTCGGACGAACAGTTTTTACTGTGACTATAAATACCCCTCTCCCCTTCCTTAGTTCATTTACTCCGCTCGGTCGCTGTCTCTCGCTCGAGCTCTCCTCAAACCCTAGCACCGCCGCTACTCCATCGCCGCCGGTGAGGAAGAGCTTCACTGCCTCGACCTCGTCGCCGTCGTACTCGCGCCGGCCGCAGAAATCTTCACTCCGCAGCCGCCGTAGCTGTCCCCCTCTGCCAAGTTAGGGCGTGGGAGATCTAACTTGACGAACTTCACCGTTGTTCATCTCAGTTCGTCGTGTTCTTCAGTTCGGGTAATTAAAAGTCACTTTTATTACTCACGTTGATTCTCAAACTCTTCTGAAAATCTTCAAAGGTGTTTTACACTTCAAATCTTCACATATGAACACCTCACACACTGTATGCTCTTGATCCATCTCTCTAAGCACTCATTTCTTCAAGATTCCTCAATTGTGCGGATTTTCGATCTGTACAACTCTGGAACCTAAGACAAGAACGTTAGTGAAATTCCTCAAGGCTCAACTGGTCAAATTCCTCAAAACTTGTCTTTTCGAAAAACTTCTGAGAACGCATATGACCTCTCCAAATTCCTCGCACCTACACTCTGTTCACAGGTACTCATGTCCGCTGCTGAATCACTAGGTTCTCATCAACTTAACTCATTTGCAGCGTTCCTTGAAGAAAAACTGCATACTTCTTCAGAGTGTTCAATTGTTCAAATTCCTCATCTGAAGAAAATGGCTGAAGGAAAGAGACCGCAGAAAGGAGGAAAGAAACCGGAGGTCATGACTGCTTTCGAGATCCCTGATGAAATATACAAGGATTATTGCACACCTGATGAAGCCAAGTTTGGCAAAGAAAACAAAAATCAGCGCAAAGTGCGCATCCAGAGGATTGAACGAAGATGGGCACGAGAATGGAGGGAATATCGATATGTTACTCCTAAGTACATGAAGAAATTCGCCTTAAATCCTCCATGCCCAAGAGCTCCACTGGCACCTGGCCAAATAGCTGATCCCACCAGCATCAAGCGTGGTGAGGACTTTCCTGAAGAATGGGCTAGGCGCCAAGCAAAACTGGCAAGACAAGCCAAGGAGGCAGTGAGGAAATTCAATGAGGATTCTGCCGCTGCTGCTGCCGCTGAGACCTCGGTCAAACCGAGGAAATCAATGCCGAAGAAGCCTGCTCGTAAGCCAAGTGCTTCACCATCAGCGCCCTCACGGCCAAGTTCCTCAGCTGCTCCCTCATGGCAAATTCCTCAGACAGATACTGCCCCACCAAATTCCTCAGCAGCTCCCTCAAAGTCCTCAACTCCTGTGCATCTGGCTACATGTCAAAGGACTCAGGGTTTCTCAATTGCTTCTGGTGTCTCAGCAAGTTCCTCAGCTGCACCAATGTCCTCATCAGGACCCACTCTGCTGAAAACAAAAGCAATAGCTGGACGCGGTCCTCGGACAAGTCCAAGAAAGAAACAGGTTGCTTTCCAAGTGCCCTCTGATGACGAGGCTTCTGATGAAGAACTTGCAGAAATCATCAGAGACAGACAAGCAAAGGCCGCTAGAGCCAAGGGCACATCTGTGCCACTGCTTTTGGATCCAAAGAAGATCCTTGACTACATTGACTTATGGCATCAGGATCCCAACACTCCAATGCCTGATCTGCCTCTGACTCCTGGTCAAAGTCATATGCTGACCCATTTCATCTCTCAAGAGAAATGGAAGTTTGAAAAGGCTCGTGAGATAAAGAGAGCCCAAGCTAGAAAGGAGAAGCTTTTGAAGAAGAACATTGTCAAACTGACACCTGAAGAACTTCTCAAGGCTCAATCTGAGATCCAAGCCCTCAGCAAGGATTTCGATGCATACAATGCTGATTGGCAAGGAGCCAAGGTGAGATTCGCCAACCTGACGAAGAAAATGACAACTATTGCAGCCCCATCGCAACAAGTAAATCCTCAGGCTGCAGACTCTGCTCAGCCTGCTGAAGAACATGCCAGCACCGCGGATGAAAACACAAGTTCCAGGGCTGATGACTCCATCCCAGCCGCTGAAGAAATTCCCAGGGCATCCACTAGTGGTGCGCCTGAAGAAACTGAAGAAACCAGGGCAACTGCACCAGTTGCGCCTGAAGAAAATGAACCACAGTCCTCAGCTCCTCCCGCGCCAACACCAACTCCAATTCTTTCTTCTGCCTATGCAGTGAAGAAAACCAAGGCTGCAGAGCGAGCTGCAGTGTAGAAAAGAAAGGCATCTGCTGCGTCAAATTCTTCGGTTGCGAAGAAAATGAAGTCAATGACCAGCTCTCTTGAAAATCCTATTGATGCCGTTCCGATTTCCTCCATGTCATCACAGGAAATTGTTCCTTATGGAGAAGATTACAAGATCCCAAGCGGATCTGATGAAGAAAATAATTCTGCTGCTACTTCAGAGCAGTTTGATGAAGAAATTGAAGTGGAAGCATTCCCTTCATCACCCGTTGTTTCCTCACCTATGCCTCAGTTCACCGTTGAAGAGGCTGGTGTTGAGGAAATTGAAAATGAAGATGAAGATGTGGACATTGGATGCACTACGCCAGTGATGAATGATGACTTCTGGGAAAGTCAGCATCCCAATACTCCTCTCTTCACTCCTATTCAACAGGTTTCTCAGTCCCCGGATACAACTATTCAAATGGGCTCTGAAGAAACTCATCCCACATCGTCTGTTCATGAAGAAATTCCAGCCGCTAGTGCTGAAGAACCTGCTGCTGCTGATCCCCAAATTGCACAAGAAGAGGAACCACAAATTCCTTAGCCTGAAGCACCTGAGATCGTGATTCCTGAGGTTGTGCTGCAAATCACTGACACTCCTCTGCCCAAACCGAAGAATCCGTTCTCTAGCAAGAAAAAAATTCAAGGCTGAAGACTTCTTTTCTGAGCATGTGTTCTTCACTGATTACAATCCATATGACTCTGCTCGCATAAGGAAGAGGCGTTTCTGGACTGCTACTCAAGCCAACTTCTATTCCTCTGTGCTCTTTGACAAGGACAAAATCTTCGATCATGAGCATATTCCTCATGTGGATATGGAATCTCTGCCATGCTTCGAGCCAGTCCTCAGAGTTATTCACGATGAAGGACTACTGAACTTCTGCACTGACATCTGTGATTGGAATGAAGAACTCATTCTTCAGTTCTATGCCACTTTGCATATCACCGGAGATGCTGAAGATGTCAATTCATGGGTGCTGGATTGGATGACCGAAAACACTCACTATAAGGCACCAGCAACTGAATTGCTTCGTGTCCTTCCTCTTGATCCTCCCCATGACAGTGCACGTTACATCTACAATGACCACGAACTGACAGATCATTACATGCAAGTCCTCATGAAGCCTTTGAAGCCAGGGCAGGCCCCTCAAACCAAATTCCTCGTCAAGGAATTGCTCTATGTGCGTCGGACTATCTATCGAATCCTGACGAAGAAAATGAGTCCAATCAAAGGCCACGACTCAAATGATGAAGATGTCGTTGGCATCATGAAGAACATGCTTTTCAACATCATTCATGGCGTTCCCGTCAACTTCCATTATTTCTTCATGAGGACTCTGGCTAATGTTGCAATGTCACCTTTCGAGCTGAAGCCCTATGCGCCTTGGATTATGAGATTCATAAGGGCAAGATCTTCACTGAATTACAAGGCTGACACTCTGAACCATGGTAGCTACTTGCCGCCCATTGAAGTCCTCAAGCGGCCAGTTTCATCATCTGATGATAAGGGCAAGGCAGCTGCTGTGATCGATGAAGGCACTCGTCCATTGGATGGTCAATTCCGTCTGGCTACATCTTACTCCACCAATGACGATTCTGCAACACATGACACTGCCGCAAATACATCAGCCAAGCAAAAGCCTCAAGCAACAGCACCCAGGGTGATGACTGACCGTGAGTTACTCCTCAGTCTTCATCAGAAGGTTGATCGCAATCACAAATGGGTGAAGCGTCAGTTTGCTGCAATTCTTCACAACATGACCTCTACCCATAATGCAGTGAAGAAAAATCAGTATCACCTTCATGAAACCCTCAACCACACCTGGGCTGTTCTCACTCATGTAGATTCCACGAAAGAACTGAAGACTATGGGTCTCCAGGAAGCATTTGACTGGTCTGCACCACCTCCGAAGAAATTCAAAAGAGTCAAAGTTCCTGATCTGGTGGCCAGCTCTTATTCTTCATCGCGTGAAACTGATGAGCATGAAGATTTGGACAACACTGCGGCAGGCCCTACTTCAACACACAACCCCGACAACGCTGGCGCTCCTCCATCAACGTGAAATTCTTCAGGGGCGTTAGTCCTCAGCTTCGATCCTTTTGGTCATTTGATGACAAAGGGGGAGAAATTTGAGTTAGTCTTCAAGCGGGTTTATACTATGGGCGTTTTTTTAAGTTGCAACTCTCGTTCTTCCGAAACTTTTATTGGATTGAGTTGTAATCTTAAATCCGATGGTGCCTTGATACTTTTGGGTGCTGTGCTCTGATACTTTTGATGCACCGACTCTGATACTTTTGATGTGTTATTCTGCATGCTTATTCCTCGTTAATATTATTGCACGCATGCTGAATTACATCAGGCACCATATTTCATCATGCATTTCAAATTCTTCATATTATATATCAAATGCGTGTATGAATTACAAGATATAGGGGGAGATCTCCATAATTCAACTCTTCAAATGTGCATTGCCTCAAAAGCAAATTCCTCACTATGCACATATTCAGGGGGAGTTCTTCTATATCTTGCAATCAAATTCCTCAATATCAGTATTTACACTTCATATATTTATCCCCGTTGAAAACTTAACCTATGTTGTCATCAATCACCAAAAAGGGGGAGATTGTAAGTGCATCTAGTGCCCCTTAGTGATTTTGGTGTATTGAAGACTTATAGGTTAAGGACTGATGCGTTTGTGAGTGTACACAGGTCTATAAGTCTATGAGGAGTTTGATATTTACAGAGAAAGTCGACCCCTAAAAATGAAGTTCTTCGACTGAAGACTTTGATATTCTGAAGACTTTCTGAAGACTTTGAAAGTGAAGAATTGGTGTGACCTGAAGACTTGTATTCATTGAGGAACGTGAAGCGTGAAGATTTGTTTTCGTAGTTTCATTTTCTCTTTCTTGAGTCATAGGAAACACCGTACTGTTAAAGGGGGTCGAGGAAATACTAAGGAAAAATTTCCATGTGATGCTCAACTCAAAATCCTACACCTACCAATCCCTTCGAGTGAAGCCATTGGAAATCTCATACAGTTCAGTCAATTTCTTCAGTGACAGAGACGCAGTTCTTCTGGTCACTGAGGACTTTGCTCTGACTGAGGAGTTAGGAATTCGCCAGTGCGAATTACCTACATAGTGAGGAACATGATAGCCCTGAGGAATTTGAGAGCCAAATTTCCAACCGTTGCTGTGCTGCGCGCCAGCTGTCCCAAAATATCCTATCCACCTAACGGTCATATCATTGAAGGGCATTTATGTCTTATCATGTCGGGCTGCTCCCTAGGCTATAAATAGCCGCCCCCTACAACCACTAGTTGGTTGGTTGCTCCGAGAGAACTTGACACTTGTCATTTGAGAGCAACCCATCCTCGAGGACTTTGAGCGAAAATCATCAAGTGAGGAAAATCCCAAAACCAAACCCCCACAAACCCAAAGTGATTGAGCATCACTGAAGAAATTGATCCCGCGTGGATCCGACGCTTGTTACCTTTGAAGACTGTGCTTCTTCCAGACGGTTAGGCGTCAAGGTCTAGAGCATCCAAGAGGAATTGTGGATCGCCGAGTGACCAAGTCTGTGAAGGTTTGGAAGTCACCTGAAGACTTACCACGAGTGATTGGACGAGACCTGCGTGGTCTTAGTTCAAGGAGAATACGGTGAGGACTGGGTGTCCTGAGTTGCGGCTCAGAGACTGGGTGTCCGGGACTGCGTGTCCTCAAGTTTAAATACTCAGCCGCTCCAACCAGACGTACAACTGAGACAGCAGTTGGAACTGGTTTACCAAATCATTGTCTTCACCAACTAACTGGTTCTATTTCCTCAACCCTTTCCATTTCCTCATTACTGTGTTGAATGTTTGTTCATATCTGTGCTTGAAGACTTTGACTGAAGACTTTCTCAAATTCCTCAGTTCAATTTCTTCAGTCTGTTTGTCTTCATCTTGTGTTATCCTGTGATTACGCTTTCTGTACTCTGTGCTAGTCTTCATTTCATCATGATGACCATGCTTGTATCCTGTTATGTTTACTTCTGAGTACTTATTCCGCTGCAAGTAGTCCTTCGCTAAGGAATTTCCTCACCGGCAAATTCCTCAGTGAAGAATTCATAAAAATTGCCTATTCACCCCCCCTCTACTCGACATAATGCACTTTCAAATGCCGAGCTGGCCTCCGCACGGGTTGCAGGCTGGCCCAAGCGTGAATCACGAGCGAGCAAGCCATCGCGCTGGCCTTTGCTTGAGCTAGATGGCTGGACTTAGCACGACGCACTCGAGCAAGCCGCCGCGCCGCCGTGCCAATCTAGCTAGCAAACCTTGCAGGCAAGCAGCTGGATAGAGCTATCTTGGCTAGCTAGCGGCCACGAGCACCAGGCAGATCTGGCATCCGGGCTGCCGCAAGATGGGCTCCACACCACCGGTGGTTTTGACCTCGCCTTATGCCGGCGGCGGTAGCTGTGTCCCATGGCCGAGGATGACTAGGTGGATGGGCCGGAGGTAGGAGGTAACTCGGGGATTATTGTGCAGACTGGCATGTAGGTCCCACAAGTTATAACGCCTAACTTCCTAGTCAAATAGAAGGCATTGACTTAATGGGCGACATGGGTTGAAACGTGCCTATAATGGCACTTTGTAGAGTATCGTTTCTGTAGGATGGTTGGGTAAGGGCATGTACAATGGTTGTAAGGTAGTCTTATCTTAAGTCTGACACGTATGCAAGTGGTAGTAGTTTCCTGGCATTATTAGTGGTTTCTTGTAAGGAACAATGTACTACTAGCGACAAAAGGCGATTCTAGGTTGCGTTGTACTCCAACGAGTACTAATAGTGGCCGCGGGAGTGTATACCTTGTTTTGTGGGTTCGATCCCGGCCGAATGCACAGTGGCCTTTTTTAAAATAGTAACTTCGCTGCGAGCCAATATTGTAAACGAGTAGTTTGAGTTTTGAAGTCAAACGGACATGCGGCACCACAATCTGGGTGCACTGGATAGCCTAGCCATGTGAACGGGTTTTCCTTCCCATCATCTCGTGGCGCGCGTGCTCGCCCTAGCCGCACCTCGCTTGCAGCTTCCTCATCAGCTAGTAGCATATTTAAACTAGCGCCTCCCAATTAAGCCCGAGGAGCCGGAAAAGCCTGGCCGGGGATTGGGAACTGTTCAATATGGCTCTATACGTAAAGTGCTCTACTACTACTCTGTAGCTTGTGGCGTTGCACGCATGGACTTCACTCCATTATCGACTCTATAAAAGAAATTCCTCTTGACGTGTTTTTTTGAAATGGAGGCAAAAACTTTGCCTCATCTCATTCGTAAAGAAGGAACTACTAATAAAGTTCAACGAAATCCATTACACCTCCACAAATGGAAGCAAAAAGCCTAGTCTTGCTGTATCAAATAACTCAAATGTTCTGCCCCCGCAGTAACCATCGCTGATAAATAAGCTGCTAGTGTGTGCGTGAGAGGAGCGGCTAAGTAGGCCAGCTACATGAGGGGAGCGGCTGAATAGAGCACCGAGAGTACCCACTACGCAGGTGTACTGTCCCTGCATCGATAGTACAGCGATGGTTCTAGAGAACAGTAGTGCCCTCCACTTCCAACTATAGCTCCTTGGCCCTGAGATTCAAGAGTTCAAAACTGGTGCACTATACTAGAAGTACAGTACATCACACTACTAGTTGAGAAAGTAGTACTAGTACTGCTACAGTACGAGTACGTACTCCTCCGTCACATAATGTAAAACGTTCTTTGACAACTAGTTGGCGTGTACAAAAAATAGCAAAAACATACCCAAAATTTCTTAATCCACGCCAAAAACTACTACCTAGTGCCAAAAATTTCTTACTAGTGCTATTATTTACAGTATAATGCAATCCCATAACATCCCATAATGCTAGTACTAGTAGTAAATAATAGCCTCACCCCTTCGCTAAGGAACAATCTATAGTTGGAAGGGATGAGGCCCTGCGGTTACTACACTCTTATCTCCTCCTCGCCAGTTCCCCTCCCCCCGAAGAGAAGGCAGTTCGTCGTTGCTCCCATGGATTCACCAGGTGGTTCTCCTCCTTGTCGGGGCTGGGAGACCTTGGATGACGATCCTCTGGGAGAAATCGCACGTTGCTCCGACGTCCTCACCGCCGCAAGACTCGGTGCTTCCTGCACCAACTTTTTCAAGACGGTGCTTAAACAGGCTTGGGAAAAGGCCATGCTTGTTGGTCTTCCATGCGTCCTCAAGGAGAAGGTTCTTCTCTGGGACAATCCTTCGAATAGTCCACCGCTCCCTGGCCATGGTTGCACGTTGACTCCGCTAGAGTTGCTGACGTTGAGAGGTAGTTAGATTTTGTCCGATGAGCAGGTCAGTAATGGAGTTTGATCATGTAGTACTTAGTTATTCCATTTCCATCCTGTAATTTCTCCGCTGCCCACTGTCTTATATATAGGTCTGGGTCGGTGCCAACAAAGATTGTCTTGCATACCTCCGACCTGAAACCACCATCATTTTGCACAACATCCAAAGTAGTGCAGCCGTTCCCGTAGACCCCTTCTCCACCATTGGGATCAGCCTTCCGGACTGGCTGGGCATGAATACGTATAATGATGCCTACATGAGATTGAAGAAGATAGTAATTACGGACCCGCCGACAAAGCGACGCGGCTACAACGATTACTATCGGTGTTCGACATAAGGATTGCCATCAATGCAAGAGGCAGTAACGGCAGAGGCTGGCGCATGTTGGCGGTGGTAGATTTGTACCCCTACACGTTCGAAGACGCCGTGCACCATCTAGGCCACATCTTCGTGGTGACAAACCAGGGGACTTATTTCATCTGGTTGCCATCCTACGGTACAGGAGATTACAAACGGAATGCACAAACCATCATTTGCATCCCTAACGGTACTTCATTATTTTGCAGGGACCAGTCATCCCCCAATCAAAATAAGATCGCCGATCCTAGATGTGCATTTGCATCCGCGATTCGGTCTGACCTGGAACCTTGTAGCTAACTTTGGCATATTGGGATCAACTATCTTAGCAGTCGTGCCCATGGTACCACTGATGTGCAACATGGTCACACAATCTACCACGATCGGACCGTCACCATCTACCCAAGTATTCCATTTTTAACCCTCTCGCCTTCTCTTTCATTGTTTTACTACTTACTAGTACTAGTAGGAGTACTTTTTTCCTTGGAGGACACGTATAGCTAGCTAGGCCCTTGAAGACCTGAACCCACTAGCTGCCACCATTTTTGTTTTTCCATGTCTTACTATCTCATCCATGTAGCCAAGAGTGTCTATATATAATAAGCCGGTTGTTTTACTTCCTCTATACCGGAGTAGTACTATTTGCTGCATAGTATTACTGACCGCCATATTCGAGGACAACATTATTATGCATGGACCTTGACTATGTTCGTCACCATGTGTCCAGATCTGAGATGCCGCATGTACCAAATGAACGGCGCCGAGTTCGACCTCGTGATGCTACGTGGGTGCCGAGGAGCACTCTTGGAGAGTACTCGCTTTTCATTGTGAACAACTACCCCATTGTGAAGCGGATGCCACCTTCCATGCACGACACGGAAGGCCATGCCGTTCATGAAGCATGGTTGTGTCTTCAATGCGCACCGCCGGATGAACGACATGCTGGGACACGCTATCCCTGATTTATGCCACTTCAGCTTGGATGAGTCTCCATCGTGTGGAACTGGACTAGAAAGCTGCGACAATGATTCCCATTGCCCACCACTATGGATTGTGCCATCCATGAAGAACACCTGGGACTAGAACCTGGAGGAGGACATGTAGCCCATCTATAATGTGTAAGTGGAGTACGGTAAATTGTGAACGGTAGCGCTGTGAATATATGTAGACTAGTCGTGCACAAATTTATCACATGAATTGGAGATGAACTTGTGTGGCATACTATCATTTGTCCTTTAGAATTTATAACTAGTAAATGTGTTATGTGTACGTGCAACTTGTGTGGTTGTTGCACGGGCTCCAACATGCTCTTTGAGAAAAAAAGGTGGCACAACTTTGGATATAGGTGACATGGCGGCATCATACAATAGCATCATTCGCTATAGTTGTAGTATACTCCTACTAGGACGACAACTCCTATAAAACCTTGCGCTTGGCTCTTTGCCTCTTTGGGAGGTTCAATAGTTTGTACTCGTGTGAACCTTGCACTTGGCTCTTCGCCTCTTCAGAAGGTCCAACAATGATGATACTACAATACAATATGCTTCTGGCAATCTGACACCGATTGAACTGCTGCATGTCCATCGCAAGGAGAAGGAGAGAGAGAGAGGGAGAGGGCACTGTAGTCAAAACCCTCTCCTCGTCCCACGAGCCACTGTGCGCGTGGGCGAGGGAGAGGCATAGTAATCAAGCTTCTCCTCGTTCGGCGAGTTGACGGGACACATCAAAGCAGTACTAGTACTAGTCCATACTGCGTCCTTTCTGGTTAATATGGCTTAATTTGAAACGAGATGTCAGGACCCCGACTCAATGCCACACCGATCTAGCATGTAACACCTCATATCTCTTTGCGGCCTCACGCATGGTATTCCCACGGGTGTCGCCTTTCCTTGCTCGGGACCGTTTGCCCCTTTTGGCACACGTATATGAGAGAGTCGCTAGCATCCATATGACAAGGAGCCCGGGCTGACATGGCTAGTCGTGAACTCAAAGTGGCACTAACTTACAGGGACATGCATACATGACCCTGCAACGAATGTGTCGGTCATCAATGAGTGAATCCAGGCTGTAGCAACTGGGCTAGTAGGACTCCGGTAAACTAGGATGTAGCAGGCTAACAGGACTCCGGTAGTCATCGCGTGACATTTCCCCGTAGGGACAGACACAGGAACGAAGAAGGACACATGCCGGACAGCCTAAGTGTTCCGGAGCAGTAGCAAGCTACCAGGGCTCAGTGGAAGCACTAGGAGACATTTCCCGATAAGAGAGGCTACCAAGGATAAACAATTAGATAGTCAGATCCCACACATACCAAGCATTTCAATCATACACACAATATGCTCGATATGTGTACATACAACATGGCATCACAACATGACTCTACAACTCAAGTACTTTATTTAAAGGCTCAGAGAGCCATACATATCATACACACAAGTACGGGTCACACGACCAATCATTCAAGTCATACAAACATACAAGCCAACAACGGAAGTAACATGTCTGAGTACAGACAGCTAGAAAATAAAAGAGGCTTGAGGAAGCCTGGCTATACTACACGGTCTATCATGTGCTCAGGAGCACCAGCTGGGCTCCAGTCTACTCGTTGACATCGACGTCTATGAAGAACCCATCAGAAGGGGTTGCAATATCTTCTATAAAACGTAAATTGAGCAAACATGAGTACAAAGGTACTCAGCAAGACTTACATCAGATCCTACATACATGCACATTATCAAGAAGGGTTGGTGGGGTTATTGCAGCAAGCCAGCTTTGACTCTTGGCTAAGCTATCTTACGAGACACCAACTTGTATTTGTTTTGTGCACTCGAGTCCACGACACCCCACTTCAATACAGTACCGAGGATCCACCTCCGTCATCCTATGGAAGAGCCATCCTCGGCACTCACGCTTATCTTGAGGCTTTTAGTAGTATCCATTTACTTGTCTATGAACTGTATAGGCAACCAAGTAGTCCTTTACCACGGAGCGGCTATTCGAATAGATGAGGTTAACCCTGCAGGGGTGTACTTCTTCATACATGTTTCCACCACTTAGCGCATGCACACGACATGTGCTCGTCACACTTCAAGCGAAAGCCTACGTGGGTGTAGACCACGACCTACCAAAACACCTAAGTCTCTAGTCCAGGTTTATCGCCTATCCAGGTTCCATGCGCAGGGAGTCCGACCGAGGTTTCCACTTACGGCCCCGAACGATGTGTGCAGGGTTCCCGAGATACCAAACGGGCATCCGGTAGACCGTGCCACATACCTACCGCATCACAGCCCACCCGGAGGGTCAGTGCTGCCCACGGCCTCTAGTAAGCTACAAACACCAGAAACTACTTGCAACTCCTAGATAGAGGACTACAGTGGATAAGAAGTTGAGCGAGTCAATTAAGGATCCCAATGTATGGTAGTAGCTGATTCTTAAATCACATGTACATATCTCAGTGCTTAAGGACTGTTCCAATGAAACAACCCACCATGTACTCCTACATGGCCTCTCATCGATACCTTTACCAAATCGTGTTCAACAGATCACTCTCATTACCGACATGATCATTTCACTCTAGCACATCACCCAGATGAACCGGAACTGACACAACTCTAAGCATAGCAGGCATAGCAAGGTAGGAAACACATACACATGGCTCAATCAACTCGTACACATGCTAGTGGGTTTCATCTAGTTACTGTGGCAATGACAGGTCGTGCAGAGGAAATGGGTTCAGCTACCATAGCACACAACAGTTTGAATCGTGTTGTATTAAATGCAGTAAAAGAGAGCAGAAGTGAGAACATGGGTTTGTATCGATATGATCAAATGGTTGGTTGCTTGCCTTGCGGGTCCATAGACTGGTACTGCTCCTCATTTGGATACTCGCGATACTCTTCCGGGGTAGAACCTGCCGCAGCGAACACCGATATACAATCAACACCAATCAATGTGCAACAATATCATGCATGCATGGGACATGGCAAAATGAGTGTATTGGGCTAATGCAACTATGACCAGATGAGTTTGAACCATTTTGAACCACAGATTCAAATTACAAACCCATATATGATCTTAAATAGTGATTTGTAATGTTTTGCACTAAACATCAAGTTAACTTGTTTAAACATGCATGAAACCAATAAAGATGGAAAGATTGGATTTTTCTGATCATTTTTCATATATAACACTTTGCATTTGGAGTTACCGATTAATTTCTATGAATTTTTGAAGTTTGCACTAATTTTTGGAATTTCCTAGATAAGAATAAATACAGAAAAAGGAGTTACTGCATCAGCATTGCATCAACATCGCATCAGCAGGTTAACAAGGGCACCCAGGTCAAATCTGACCAGTGGGACCCACTGGCCAGTGTCTCAGTTAGTTAATTAGGTTAATTAGGATTAGATTAAAACTAATCCAGGTTTGACCAGACGGCAGGGCCCACACGTCAGTGACTCAGGGGAGTCAAACATGTGGTCAAACCACACTGACTCGCCGGCGTTTAGCCGCCGGCCACATCCACACATGGCGGAGGCTGCGGGATTTTCCCTCGAGCGACCAAAAGGACGGCTGAGACCATCTACGAGTAGCTTTGAGTGAGCCGTGTCGATTGGTGGTGGTGGTGGAGCTCCAGGTTCCCGGAAACGACGCCGGCGACGAGCTGTGCGGCTGCCGGAGTTCGGGTGTGGTCGAGCTCATCGCTGTGGGGCTCTTGGAGGCTCATGGCCAGCTCCTACATGGTCTACGTGACGAGGTGAGCTCGTTGGACATGGTGGCGTGGCTGTTAGTTGGCCGGAGCATCGTCGGTGACGAGCTTAGGCGGCGGCACGTGCGGTGCTGCTTGTTGCAGTCGAAGCAGGGAAATGCAGCAAGAACGAGAGTTAGGGGAAGAGGGAGAAGCTCACGGCAAAGACGATGAGCTAGGCGGCGCGGTCGGGGACGGACTGCTGCGACGGTGACGGCGACGGGGATCTCCGGTGGTGGCGGAGTCGGGCGAGGTTGGTGCAGTGGCTTCGGGGCCGCAAGCGCTCGGGGCTCGGCCTGTTCGATGGAGAAGACGATGGCGAAGCTGCTGGACACGGTGAGGCAGCACAGGGACGACGGTGGCTACTACTACGATGGCGAGGTGGCAGCGGCTGCGTCGGCCATGGCAGAGGGGAGCGAGGGAGAGGCGATGGGGGCGAATGGATGTGTCCAAGGGGTCGAGGGGGCGACGTGGAGGTCGTCCAGCTCGTCCAGCGGCGAAGCGGCAAGCAGGTGGCCATGGCGAGCTCGCGCTCGTCGGCGTCACCTCCCTGCATGCCTGGCGGGGATGAAGCAGCTAGCTGGCATGGGCCAACACAGTGCTGGGCCGCCAGGTGGGCTGGGTGGTGGGTTTGGCCACGTAAGTGGCCTTTTCCATTTATTTCTGTTTTTTTTATTTCTGTAAGTCTGTTGCATTTCTAAAAATACCTGGACATCTTCAAAAATCACCAAACTACACATGGCCACTATTTGGAATATATCCAACATGGAACATTTTAGTTTGGGATTATTTGAGCATTTGAGATATTTTATAGTATTTAAATGCCCAAATTCAAATAACTAATGATTTAATCCAGTGACCTTAGGATGACCTAGAAATTTGTGCACCATCTTTGGCAGTGGTTTAAGACCAAGGCAGAGATGATGAACATTTTTGAAGGGCATTTCAGGTTCATTGAAAATATTTTTAGTAAACCCTAGTTGGTTTCAGGGGGTGCTGGGGGTTCTATCATCCCCATTTCAAGTTTCTGATGAGTGATAAACATGATGCAAGCACTCTAGTGCATGAACTAGCTAGGGTGTGACAACTCACCCCCACTTAGAAAAATCTCGTCCCGAGATTTAGGATCCTCCGGAACGAAGGCGGGGTACTCGAGTCGAAGACGATCCTCCCTTTCCCAAGTTGCTTCTTTCTCAGAATGGTGCGACCATTGAACTTTGACAAACTTGATATTCTGGCATCGAGTGGTACGCTCGGCTTGATTGAGGATACGAACGGGGTATTCTCGATACGTGAGATTATCTTAATGATCAAGCATTTCATGGTCCACTCCATGGATAGGATCCGAGAAGCAACGCTTGAGTTGAGAAACGTGGAAGACATCGTGGACTCTGGAGAGGTGCGGAGGTAGTTCCAATTGGTAGGCAACTTCTACTCGTTTTGCAAGAATGCAAAAGGGTCAAATGTAGCGAAGAGCCAATTTGCCTTTGATACCGAAGCGATGGGTTCCCTTCAGAGGAGTAACCCGAAGGTAAGCCTTCTCGTCAACTTCAAAAGTCATAGCCTTATGTTTACGGTAATATTGGCTCTTTTGACGAGATTGGGCCGTTTTCAACTTTTCACGAACGATGCAAACTTGCTCTTCTGCTTCCTGGATCATATCCGGGCAAAAGAATTGTCTTTCCTCGATTTCCGACCAGTTAAGAGGTGTTCGACACCTTCGTCCATAGAGAACTTCAAAAGGGACTTTACCCAAGCTAGATTGATAGCTGTTGTTATAAGCAAATTCGGCATATGGAAGGCATTTCTCCCAATCCATTTCGAAATAGATAACAGAAGCTCGAAGCATGTCTTCTAGAATCTGATTGACGCGTTCTACTTGACCACTTGACTAAGGGTGAAAGGTGGTGCTAAAGGAAAGGCGGGTTCCCATAGCATTTTGGAAACTTTCCCAAAATCGAGATGTGAAGAGACTTCCTCGATCCGAGTTGATTTCCAATGGAACACCATGGAGAGACACTATTCAGAAGATATACAAGTCTGCTAGCTGACTAGCGGTTATACTCTCGCGAACAGGCAGGAAATGGGCCACTTTGGAAAGACGATCGATAATGATGAAGATAGCATTATTCCCTCTCTTGGTCCTGGGAAAACCGGTGATGAAATCCATACCAATTTTATCCCATTTCCATTCAGGAGTAGCTAAAGGTTGAAGGGTGCCAGTAGGCCGTTGATGCTCTACTTTAACACGATGACAGACGTCGCAATTAGCTACAAATTGAGCAATGTCTCTCTTCATCCTAGTCCACCAGAACCTCTGGCGTTGGTCCTGATACATCTTAGTACCACCGGGATGAATGGTGAAGGAGATTCATGAGCTTCCTTAAGGATCAACTGCCGTAGTTGCCGCTTCTTGAAAACCACTAAGCGGTTTCCGAAGTACACGACACCTTGATCATTCACAAAGAAACATGTAGCAACTCCGCTAGCAATGTTCTCCTTGATCTGAGATATCCCCTTGTCATATCGCTGAGCGGTTATGATATGATCCGTAAGGGTAGGTTTCGCCACTAGGGTAGAGAGGAATCCTTGAGAAACAATGTGAAGATTAAGCTCCCGAAATTCCTCATGGAGAAGTGGTTGACTTTGTTGTAACATCAGGTTGTTACAATAAGATTTACGACCTAGTGCATCATCCTGGGGTGTAAGTTATCCCTAAGTCGAAATCTGTGATCAACTAGACCCAACGTCTTTGCCTGAGATTCAAATCCGGTTAGGTGAATATATACTTCAGACTTTGGTGATCGGCGAAGATTTCGCAACGATTACCGAGGAGGTAATGTCGCTAGGTTTTGAGTGCATGGACTACAACTGCAAGCTCTAGATCATGTGTAGGATAATTTTCTTCATGTGGGTGCAATTTCCGTGAAGCATAAGCAATTACGTGACGATCTTGCATGAGAATGCAACCTAGTCCTTGTCGTGAGGCGTCGCAATAGATAACAAAGTCCTTGGAGAAATCTGGTGGTACAAGTACGGGAGCAGATGTCAGGCTTCTTTTCAGTTCCTGAAAACTGTGCTCGCACTGTGGAGTCCACTCGAACTTTTTATCTTTCTTGAGGAGTTCAGTTAGAGATTTAGCAACTTTGCAGAAGTTCTCGACAAAGCAGCGAGAATAGCTCGCTAAGCCAAGGAAACTCCAAACTTGCTTGACCGATTCAGGTGGAGTCCAATTAAGAACGGCTTGAACTCGCTCGGGATTGACGGAATTACCCTTACCGGAGATTACATGGCCTAGATAGGTCACTTCTGGCAACCAAAATTCACATTTAGAAAATTTGGCATAAAGGCGATGCTCTCGAAGTTTCATCAGCACTAGCCTTAGATGCTCGGCATGTTCTTCCTCATTCTTGGAGTAGATGAGTATATCATTGAGGTAAACAACGACGAATTTGTCCAAATACTCCATGAAGATTGAGTTCATTAACTGAGAGAAAGTGGCTGGGGCGTTGGTTAAACCGGAGGACATGACAGTATACTCATATTGGCCATAACGAGTAACAAAGGCCGTTTTGGGAATGTCCCCGTTCTTGATTTTGATTTGATGGTAGCCCAACCTCAAATCCATCTTAGAGAAGACCGAGGATCCACCGAGATGATCATACTGGTCGTTGATCCTGGGGAGCGGATACTTGTTCTTTATTGTGACCAAGTTGACGGGTCAATAATCTACAACCATCCGATCCATACCATCCTTCTTCTTGACGAAGAGGACAGGACAAGCCCATGGTGATGAACTAGGACGGATGAAACCCTTTTTCAAGGACTCATCGAGTTGTTTCTTAGGCTCGGCTAGTTCTAGTGGTGCCATCTTATAGGGTCTTCTAGAGATTGGAACAGTTCCTGGGATAAGATCTATCACGAACTCAACATCCCTCCGAGGTGGAACACCTGGCAGTTCTTCTGCAAAGACATCCGGAAAGTCACGGACTACCGGAACGTCTTCGAGGTCTGGCAAAGGACTGGTATTAAGAGAATAAAGCTGTCGTTTGGCTACTCGGGTCAAGACATTGACTACCTCTCCCGATGGATGTGTAAGTTGAACAGTCCTAGAGAAACATTCGATCTTAGCATGATGGGCTGACATCCAGTCCATACCCAAGATGATATTAATGTCCGAGGATTTGAGAGCTATCAAAGATGCAAGGAAAACAAGTCTGTCAACTTGGATTTCATTACCATGGCTCACCCTAGAGGTTTGCCATTTGGATCCCGGGGTTTGAATTACCATGGAGGTGGGCATATCACAAAATGTGGTGTTATGCAAATGAGCATAGCCTTCGGATATGAATGAATGAGATGCTCCAGTATCGAAAAGAACAGATGCCGGATGGCAATTAACAAGGAGCGTACCGAGAATGACGTTAGGATCCTCCTAAGCCTCTTCAGCTGAGACACAGTTCACATGTCCATGTGTAGCGGTGGCCGGCTTGGCATAGTACACCTTCCCTATTGGCTTGCCACGGCCAACAGCCTTTCCAGATTGGCTGGGATTGGGGTTGGTCTAGGGACACTCTTGCATGTAGTGACCCGGTTCTCCACACTTGAAACATGTCACAGTTCTGGTGCGTGGAGGAGCATTTTTGGTTGATCCACCATAGGACTTGGCTGGTGCATACTGCTGGGCTGGACGAGGCGCCTGATAGGATGGCCTTGGTGTGAACTTGGGTGGCAGAGCGGTGTTAGGCACCCACACCCGGCGCTTCTGAGAGCCAGAACCGGATGAGGAACCAGTGTCATGGCCATGCTTGCGTGTTGCTTCGAAATTAGTATGACCTGTCTCAGCACTGATAGCCTTGTTCACAAGCTTCTGGAAGGAAGTGCACTTGTGCAGACGGAGATCACAGCGAAGCTCAAGGCTAAGTCCCTTGCGTAACCTTGCCCACTTCTTGGCATCGGTGGAAACTTCCTCAGTTGCATAACGTGCAAGGTTTCCGAACTCCCTGCTGTATGCATCCACAGTGAGTCTACCTTGGGTGAAACTGCAGAACTCCTCATGCTTGCGATCCATAAGACCTTCCGGGATGTGATGTTCACGGAAAGCCTCACTGAACTCTGCCCAAGTAGTGACCTGGCCAGCTGGGCGCATGGCCTCATAGTTCTCCCACCAGAGACTGGCGGGGCCTTCAAGATGATAGGCAGCATATGTGACCTTGTCAGCTTCGGCTACGAGTGCAAAACATAGCTTGTGGGTGATGCTGTGAAGCCAATCATCAGTGTCGAGAGGCTCGATGGAGTGATGGAAGGTGGGTGTGTGTAACTTGATGAAGTCACTGAGTGACACCAAGTTGTTCCTCTGGTGCAGTGCTGTGTTTTGCTTGATGCGTTCCAGCAAACGGTTGGTCTCCCATTTGTTCCTCTCGGCCTCCAGCATGACCTCATCTAG
This sequence comes from Triticum aestivum, assembly GCF_018294505.1. Lineage (NCBI taxonomy): Eukaryota > Viridiplantae > Streptophyta > Magnoliopsida > Poales > Poaceae > Triticum > Triticum aestivum. The sequence continues at coordinate 254,631,944 of NC_057798.1, forward strand.
AGAAGGAGGATGAGGAAGGTTCGCATCCCTAGCCCCACTTCCTTCAGCCTGCTCCAGGGGAGCAGGGTTGTTGCGGGTGTTGACCATCCTAGGAAAACAAGACAATGGTTTAGACCAGAGTGGAAAAATTCTGACATAGAAGTGCAGAATGTAATGGATAACTCGGAATGCAAGATGATCATCCGTATGACATGGTAGTTTCAGAAACTGCTACATTTATTCCATCATCATACACACCATACATGGTTTAGTACAAAACCAAACTGATTACAACTGCGGTGAAAGGAAGATTACATCTCATCGGAGGCATCCCAAGCTCCTATACATTATTTTTCTACACCTCCGGAACCTAGTACAAGCTACGTCATATTCCACCAGACGGGTAGGAATGTGGAAATATGACTACTACAAACTACTAGTGTCGCAATCCGGCTCAGTCACCTCCAGCTCCATATTAGTCCTCGTAGAGATCCCCCGCATAGCCTGGAAGTGGCACGTGTGGATCCGGGAACTCACGATCACAATGAGACTGTGGTCCATACGGGCTCAGATGAGGCCTCGGCCCCACGAAAGGTGGAAGATGGCGCCCGCGCGGAGGCGTGATACCTCTGACGTCTGCATAATCCATGTGAGCCGGAAGACGTGTGCGAACAGGGTACAAGTCATGCATATCCAGGTAGCCTGTCTGAACGGCTGGTGCAAGCCACGTCAGCGTAGCCCAGTGGTCCTGGCGGGTGTTGTACAACTCCATGTGTAAAGCACGGTTCTCTCAATCTCTCTCCTCTAGCATCTCGGTACTAGTGCACAGAAGTGGCTCCTCGTGAGCAGCATCGGCATAGAACCAGGTGTAATAGCCCTCTGAACTAGTGCGTGCCGCTGGTAGATAGCGGAACTCAGTATCGTTTAGCGAAGCATACCTAGCTTGGATGATAGAAATCATCAAGTAGGCAGTGTCCTGCACGGATAGCTCTATGGTGATACCAAGTCCATAGGACTAGTGCAGAGGGTCAGTAGAACCGAGATAGGCTGGGAAAATCCTCACAGTAAAGATGAACTGACTCTAGCTGAAGTCGCGGAACTGCTCCTCGACGGTATACTCAGGATACCATCAATAACCGACCTCATTCATCACCCGTACTAGCATGGCTGTATTCCCGGGCACCTCAATGCCGCGGTTCAGGCGAACCACCTGGTGAATAGTGCAAGTCGACATCTAGAACATCAACAAATCAAAGACATTAGAATTTCTAGCAGAAATTGGACAGCATAACGGCTGTAAATGCTCAAAAAGGATTTTGAGACACTTTGCAAAGGATTGGATAGACACTCAACAACATCATATCAAGGTTCTGGGTCCAACTTGTCAACATAATGGGGTAGTAGAACTGAACTAGGCTTGTAACCATCAATCCTATAAGGTACTACTGATTAGTAACACTTGAACCTGATAGAGAGAAGAGATCCTAGTCCTTAACCCCCGGTGGAAAGAATGGACTAACTCAGATCAGAATGCCATGACGTAAGGGAGTAAAAAGAACCTTACATTCCATCCCACAATCAATTCCCCTACATATAACTAAAGCATTTCTAGACTCAACATCGACCCGTTTGGCTTGAAGAACCTACATGCAGTCCTACTCTGATGCCAACACTGTCAGGACCCCGACTCAATGCCACACCGATCTAGCATGTAACACCTCATATCTCTTTGCGTCCTCACACACGGTATTCCCATGGGTGTCGCCTTACCTTGCCTGGGACCGTTTGTGCCTTTTGGCACATGTATATGAGAGAGTCGCTAGCATCCATATGACAAGGAGCACGGGGTGACATGGCTAGTCGTGAACCCAAAGTGGCACTAACTTACAGGGACAGGCATACAGGACCCAGCAATGAATGTGTCGGTCATCAATGAGTGAATCCGGGCTGTAGCAACTGGGCTAGCAGGACTCCGGTAAACCGGGCTGTAGTAGGCTAACAGGACTGCGGTAGTCATCGCGTGACATTTCCCCATAGGGACACACACAGGAACAAAGAAGGATACATGCCGGCCAGCCTAAGTGTTCCGGAGCAGTAGCAAGCTACCAGGGCTCAGTTGAAGCACTAGGAGCCATTTCCCGGTTAGAGAGGCTACCAAGGATAAACAACTAGATAGTCAGATCCCACACATACCAAGCATTTCAATCATACGCACAATATGCTCGATATGTGTACATGCAACATGGCATCACAACATGACTCTACAACTCAAGTACTTTATTTAAAGGCTCAGAGAGCCATACATATCATACACACAAGTACGGGTCACACGACCCAGCATTCACGTCTTACAAACATACAAGCCAACAGTGGAAGTAACATGTCTGAGTACAGACAACTAGAAAATAAAAGAGGCTTGAGGAAGCCTGGCTATACTACACAGTCCATCGTGTGCTCAGGATCACCACCTGGGCGCCAGTCTACTCGTTGACATCAACGTCTATGAAGAACCCATCAGAAGGGGTTGCAGCATCTTTTGTAAAACATAAATTGAGCAAACATGAGTACAAAGGTACTCAGCAAGACTTACATCAGATCCTACATACATGCACATTATCAAGAAGGGTTGGTGGGGTCATTGCAGCAAGCCAGCTTTGACTCTTGGCTAAGCAATCTTACGAGACACCAACTTGTATTTCTGTTGCGCACTCGAGTCCACTACACACCACTTCAATACACTACCGAGGATCCACCTCCGTCATCCTACGGAAGTGCCATCCTCGGCACTCACGCTTATCTTGAGGCTTTTAGTAGTATCCATTTACTTGTCTATGAACTTTATAGGCAACCAAGTAGTCCTTTACTGCAGACACGACTATTCGTATATATGAGGTTAACCTTGCAGGGGTGTACTTCTTCATACATGTTTCCACCACTTAGTGTCTGCACACGACATGTGCTCGACAGAGTTCAAGCGAAAGCCGACGTGGGTGTAGACCATGACCTACCTAAACACCTAAGTCTCTAGTCCAGGTTTATCGCCTATCCAGGTTCCATCCGCAGGGAGTCCGGCCGAGGTTTCCACATACGGCCCCGAACGATGTGTGCAGGGTTCCCAAGATACCAAACGAGCATCCGGTACACCATTCCACGTACCTACCGCATCACAGCCCACCTCGAGGGTCAGCGCTGCCCACGGCCTCCAGTAAGCTACAAACACTAGAAACTACTTGCAATTCCTGGACAGACGACTAGGGTGGATAAGAAGTCGAGCGAGTCAGTGAAGGATCCCAATGTATGGTAGTAGTTGATTCTTAAATCGCACATACATATCTCAGTGCTGAAGGACGGTTCCAATGAAACAACCCACCATGTACTCCTACATGGCCTCTCATCGATACCTTTACCAAATCATGTTCAACACATCACTCTCATTACCGACATGATCATTTCACTCTAGCCCATCACCCAGATGAACCAGAACTGACACAACTCTAAGCATAGCAGGCATATCAAGGTAGGAAACACATACACATGGCTCAATCAACTCCTACGCATGCTAGTGGGATTCATCTAGTTACTGTGGCAATGACAGGTCATGCAGAGGAAATGGGTTCAGCTACCGTAGCACACAGCAGTTTGAATTGCATTGTCTTAAATGCAGTAAAAGAGAGCAGAAGCGAGAACATGGGTTTGTATCGATATGATCAAATGGTTGGTTGCCTGCCTTGGGGGTCCATAGACTGGTATTGCTCCTCATTTGGATACTCGTGATACTCTTCCGGGGCAGAACCTACCGTAGAGAGCACCGATATACAATCAACACCAATCAATGTGCAACAATATGATGCATGCATGTGACATGGCAAAATGAGTGTATTGGGATAATGCAACTATGACCAGATGAGTTTGAACCATTTTGAACCAAAGATTCAAATTACAAACCCATATATAATCTTAAATAGTGCTTTATCATGTTTTGCACTAAACAACAAGTTAACTTGTTTAAACATTCATGAAACCAGTACATATGGATAGATTGGATTTTTCTGATCATTTTTCATATATAACACTTTGTATTTGGAGTTATAGATTAATTTCTATGAATTTTTGAAGTTTGCACTAATTTCTGGAATTTCCTGAATAAGAATAAATACAGAAAAAGGAGTTAGTGCGTCAGCATTGCATCAGCAGGTCAACAGGGGCGCCCAGGTCAAACCAGACCAGTGGGACCCACTGGTCAGTGTCTCAGTTAGTTAATTAGGTTAATTAGGATTATATTAAAACTAATCCAGGTTTGACCAGACGGCGGGGCCCACATGTCAGTGACTCAAGGGAGTCAAACATGTTGTCAAACCACGCTGACTCGCCGGTGTTTAGCCGCCGGCGATGTCCAGATGTGGCGGAGACAACGGGATTTGCCCTTCGGCGACCAAAAGGACGGCAGAGACCATCTACGGGTAGCTGGGAGTGAGCCGCGTCGATTGGTGGTGGTGGTGGAGCTCCAGGTCACCGGAAATGACACCGGTAATGAGCTGTGCGGCTGCTGGAGTTCGGGTGTGGTCGAGCTCGTCACTGTGGGGCTCTTCGAGGCTCATGGCCAGCTCCTACGTAGTCTACGTGACGAGGTGAGCTCGTTGGACATGGTGGCGTGGCTGTTAGTTAGCCAGAGCATCGTCGGCGACGAGCTCAGGCAGCGGCGCGCGTGGTGCTGCTCGTTGCAGTCGAAGCAGGGAACGGCAGCAAGAACAAGAGGGAGGGGAAGAGGCGGAAGCTCACGACAAATACGATGAGCTAGGCGGCGCGGTCAGGGACGACCTGCTACGACAGTGACGACGAAGGGGATCTCCGGCGGTGGCGGAGTCGGGCGAGGTTGGTGCAGTGGCTTCGGGGTTGCAAGCGCTCGGGGCTCGGCCTGCTCAATGGAGAAGACGACGGCGAAGCTGCTGGACACGGTGAGGCGGCGCAGGGACTGTGGTGGCTACGACTACGACAGCGAGGTGGCAGCGGCTGCATCGGCCATGGCGGAGGGGAGCGAGGGAGAGGCGATGGGGGCGAATGGACGTGTCCAGGGGGTCGAGGGGGCGATGTGGAGGTCGTCCCGCTCATCCAGCGGCGAAGCGGCAAGCAGGTGGCCCCGTGGCGAGCTTGCGCTCGTCGGCGTCACCTCCCTGCCTGCCTGGCGGGGACGAAGCAGCTGGCTGGCATGGGCCAGCACAGTGCTAGGCCGCCAGGTGGGCTGGGTGGTGGGTTCGGCCAGGTAAGTGGCCTTTTCCATTTATTTCTATTTTTGTTTATTTCTGTATGTTTGTTGCATTTCTAAAAATACCTGGACATGTTTAAAAATCACCAAACTGCACATGGCTACTGTTTGGAATATATTCAACATGGAACATTTTAGTTTGGGATTATTTGAGCATTTGAGATATTTTATAGTATTTAAATGCCCAAATTCAAATAACTAATGATTTAATCCAGTGACCTTAGGATGACCTACAAATTTGTGCACCATCTTTGGCAGTGGTTTAAGACCAAGGCAGAGATGATGAACATTTTAGAAGGGCATTTTAGGTTCATTGAAAATATTTTTAGTAAACCCTAGTTGGTTTCAGGGGGTGCTGGGGGTTCTGTCATCCCCATTTCAAGTTTTTGATGGGTGACAAACATGATGCAAGCACTCTGGTGCGTGAACTAGCTAGGGTCTGACACGAGAAAAATACACTAGTGGACGTATGTAACAATACGCTCTTTACGGTCACTATATATAGTTTTGCGGTGATTATATGATCACTGACTCATCGTAGAGCACCGTATTGCACCCTACTGACTGGCCACATAGTCGACGTGGCATTTTGTTGACTAGTTAAATTGTCACCTGGTTTCTTGGTCCCACCTGTCTGTTGGCAGAGCAAAGAAATCAGTTAAACAAAACATTACGCAGGTGCGATAGGAGTCCAACCCTTGCGCGTGAACCACCCTGGCTGTGTATATGAGTGCATGCACGTGTACTCCCTCGGTCTCCCAACAAAGAGTGTACATCAGCTAAGAACAAAGAGTGTAGTACATCTACACTTCCAATGCATTTAGCCTTTAATCTAAATCGATATTGATTGACTAATGCACCCAACTCGTGCTATAGGTGTAGGCTACATGTCTATCCTTAATTACAGCATGCAACAATCTTCATTTAATCTTCTTCTCTCAATGGTCGGATGCAGACATAAGTCTGCTACTTTTGGGCGTTAATTATGCCCTAGTCAATGTGTAAATCTCTAACTGTGCAGTCTTTCACGGACGTAGGGAGTAGGTTGAGCACTTGAGCGTGAGCGTGTGTGTTGTGTCGTGTGCTGTGTGCCACATGGGTGCGTGAGTGTTGCGTGCATCCATGTGTACGTGTGACTGTTGCATGTTGCATGTTGCATGCATGCATGCATGCATGAGGCTTACTCCCTCCCATTGACATGTTCATATTTTAAGCTTCCTCTGTTCCCTCCATATGGTGATACTCCCTCTGTTCCCAAATACGAAGTAAAAGCCTCCCTCTGTTCCCAAATATGGAGTATTTGTCTTTCTAGAGATTTCAACAACTGACTACGTATGCTGCAAAATGAGTGAAGTGAGCATAGAGCCATAGGGATACTGTAGATAGTAAGTCTTCACAATCCATTATTCCCCATCTCGGTCAGAGAGAACTATTCAACTAGTCTTCACAGTGAAGTGACAATACACGCTGCAGCAGATGGGACACTTAATTAATAAGCTGAACCAGCGCATTGGTGTTACTAAATCAGCCTTACCCAGTACTGCCACCATGTTTGCCGGTAGAGCACGCTTCCGCAAATACGCCTACACACCTCTCTCCTCCATTAACTGACATATGGGCCCTCATGAGGTAGACCTACATGTCATTGGTGTAACTATTTACACCCCGAAGGATGGTATATCCTAGTAGTAGTATTAGTAGAATTGAGATTTAATGCACTTTCTTCCCCATCTTTCACTCTTCTTCCTCCTCTCTTCCCCTTAGTCGGCCGCACACCATTTCCCCCCGCTCACTGCTTGCCGGGTTCGTGCCATCTTCCTTGGTAGCTCGCGCGTACCATATCCCCCCGCTCACTGCTCGGACAAACGAGGAGAAGCTTCTTCGCTCGCCCGCCCAAATCCACTTCCCCGCTGGCTCGCAGGCACCGAAAACCCCAATGGCAGAACCGACTGACACGCAGAGCCGCGATTGGAATTCCCTCCCTGATGTTCTCTTGGAGCAGATCTGTAATCATATGGACCTACTCAACACCATTGTAGGACCTTGAAGTATGTCTAGAGGGGGGGGGGGGTGATTAGACTACTTGACCAATTAAAAACTTAACCTTTTCCCAATTTTTAGAGTTTGGCAGATTTTAGCAATCTTAGGACAAGTCAAGCAATCATCACACAATTCAAGCAAGCATGCAAAGAGTATATAGGCAGCGGAAATTAAAGCATGCAACTTGCAAGAAAGTAAAGGGAAGGGTTTGGAGGATTCAAACGCAATTGGAGACACGGATGTTTTTGGCGTGGTTCCGATAGGTGGTGCTATCGTACATCCACGTTGATGGAGACTTCAACCCATGAAGGGTAACAGTTGCGTGAGTCCACGGAGGGCTCCACCCACGAAGGGTCCACAAAGAAGCAACCTTTTCTATCCCACCATGGCCGTCGCCCATGAAGGACTTGCCTCACTAGCGGTAGATCTTCACGAAGTAGGTGATCTCCTTGCCCTTACAAACTCCTTGGTTCAACTCCACAATCTTGTCGGAGGCTCCCAAGTGACACCTAGCCAATCTAGGAGACACCACTCTCCAAGAAGTAACAAATGGTGCGTTGATGATGAACTCCTTGCTCTTGTGCTTCAAATGATAGTCTCCCCAACACTCAATTCTCTCTCATATGATTTGGATCTGGTGGAAAGAAGATTTGAGTGGAAAGCAACTTGGGGAAGGCTAGAGATCAAGATTCATACGGTAGGAATGGAATATCTTGGCCTCAACACATGAGTAGGTGGTTCTCTCTCAGAAATGGTAAGTTGGAAGTGTAGGTTTGTTCTGATGGCTCTCTCCATGAATGAAGAGGAGGTGGAGGGGTATATATAGCATCCACACAAAATCTAACCGTTACACACAATTTACCAAACTCAGTGGGACCGATTCAACAGACTTGGTCAGACCGATTTAGTAAACCTAGTGACCATTAGGATTTTCGGTGGGACTGACATGCAACTCGGTAGGACCGATTCGGTTAGGGTTAGGGCATAACGTAATCTCGGTAAGACCAATTACACAAACTCGGTGAGATCGATTTTGGTAATAAGCTTTCCAGAGAGTTAGTCAGGTAAACTCGGTGGGACCGATTTGCTCTTTTCGGTGAGACCGAAATGTTACAAAAGGGAAACAGAAAGTTTACATTGCAATCTCGTTGGGACCGATCGCTCACTTCGGGTAGACCGAAACTTCACAAAGGGAAACAGAGAGATTACAGTCCCATCTCGGTGAGACCGAGATCCCTATCGGTAGGACCGATTTGCCTAGGGTTTGTGGCAGTGGCTATGACATTAGAACTCGGTGGCGCCGGGTAGAAAGAATCGGTGTGACCGATTTTGGCTTTAGGTTTAGGTCATTTGTGGATGTGAGAAAGTAGCTGAGGGTTTTTGGAGCATATCACAAAGCACATGAAGCAAGAGGCTCATTAAGCAACACCTCATCCCTCCGTGATAGTATTGGCTTTTCCTATAGACTCAATGTGATCTTGGATCACTAAAATGTAAAATGAAGAGTCTTGAGATTTTGAGCTTGAGCCAATCCTTTGTCGTTAGTATTTTGAGGGATCCACTTTCATCATCCATGCCATGCCATTCATTGAGCTTTCCTGAAATAATAGTCTTGGAATAACATTAGCTCAATGAGCTATATGTTGTTATGAATTACCAAAACCACCTAGGGATAGTTGCACTTTCAACCGCCCGTCTGGCCGCATGCTCGGTGTCTTTGTACCGTCTGCTCGTCTGCAACCGGCTGACTCTTTTCAAGACACCCTGCTTGCTGATGCTCGATCATCATAGGTGGCCTAGACACTGACTTGACGATCCTACGAAGGTTGTCGTGGTGCCCATCGACATGCTACCACTACCCGTCCACCTGTCCTTCATGCGCGGCCACTACTGGGCGGGCATGAAGGCCAACAGGATCATCCTCATCCACCAATCCGGTAGTCTGTGGCATCTTGTGGATATCTACACCCAGCAAGAGAACACCCTTCCATTGTTGGATACCACCGCCATCGAGCCTCGCAGCCCGCCGGACACTCCTGCCTACTACACACGAGACGTGTCAAGCTTTTGGCCCGACCTCTATTTGCTGAAAGTTGTAATCTGCAAAGTGCCCACACCATCAGAGGACTACATGGATTACAAGCTCATTGCCTTGTTCAACATGGGATTAGTCTATCTGGAATCTGGTCGCCATACATGGTTATGGCTCATCGTGAATCCTGTTGAGGCAACATTTCTGTCTGATGCTATAATGCATGATGGCATCGTTTACGTGGTCGATGCACAGATTGGCTGCATGTACTGGTGCAATCTATCATCGTGTAATTCTTCTATCTCATCTCATCTTTAACTTATGAATACGACTGCCTGTTCATTGTTACAAATTTAGAATATATAGTATGTCTATAACCACATCATTGCTATATGTTCCTCTCATTTCCTAGATTTTTATGACTGAGGGAGTCCTGGACTAGGGGGTGTCCGGACAGCCGGACTATCATCGTCCGCCGGACTCCAAGACTACGAAGATACAAGATTGAAGACTCCGTCCCGTGTCCGGATGGGACTTTCCTTGGCGTGGAAGGCAAGCTTGGCGATACGGATATGTAGATCTCCTACCATTGTAACCGACTCTATGTAACCCTAGCCTTCTCCGGTGTGTATATAAACCGGAGGGCTTTAGTCCGTAGGACACAACATACATTACAACAATCATACCATAGGCTAGCTTTAGGGTTTAGCCTCCTTGATCTCGTGGTAGATCCACTCTTGTACTACCCATATCATCAATATTAATCAAGCAGGACGTAGGGTTTTACCTCCATCAAGAGGGCCCGAACTTGGGTAAAACATCGTGTCCCTTGTCTCCTGTTACCATCCACCTAGACACACAGTTCGGGACCCCCTACCCGAGATCCGCCGGTTTTGACACCGACATTGGTGCTTTCATTGAGAGTTCCTCTGTGTCGTCACCGATAGGCTCGATGGCATCTTCAACCAACAACACTGTCCAGGGTGAGACTTTTCTCCCCGGACAGATCTTCGTATTCGGCGGCTTCACACTGCGGGCTAATTCACTTGGCCATCTGGAGCAGATCGAAAGATACGCCCCTGGCCATCAGGTCAGATTCGGAAGCCTAAACTTCACGGCCGACACCCGCGGGGACTCGATCTTCGACGGGCTCGAGCCACAGCCAAGCGTGCCGCACTGTTACGATGGGCACGATCTAGCTCTGTTGCCGAACAGTGCCTTGGTGGCCGCACAAGAATTCCCTCCGGCCCTTAGACCGGAGCCGACCACCCAGATCGAGGACCGGTGGTTGGACACCACCTCGGGGGCTTCAACTTCCACGGCGATGGAGCCGAACACTAACCTTGTCCCTCGCGAAGCTCGTGACTCCGAGGTGCCGGACTCCTTGCCGAACTCCGGACCTCCCACGCCCCTGCCAATCGAATCTGATTGGGCGCCGGTTAAGTAATTCACCACCGCGGACATCTTCCAACACTCGCCCTTTGGCGACACCCTAAAATCGCTAAAGCATCTCTCGCTATCCGGAGAGCCCTGGCCGGATTGTGGCCAGGATGGTTGGGATACGGACGACGAAGAAATTCAGAGCCCACCCACCACCCACTTTGTAGCCACTGTCGACCATTTAACCGACATGCTATACTATGACTCCGAAGACATCGACGGTATGGACGACGATGCCGGAGACGAACAGGAAACATCGCCTACAAGGCAAGGGAAGACCACCTCGTCATACGACGTATACATGGTGGATACCCCAAAAGGAAGCGATAACGAGGACCAACAAGGCGCGGCAGAAGATAATCCCACCGACAAACAACCAAAACGGCGACGCAGACGCCGCACTAAGTCCCGCCTTGACAACAACAGCGCTCCTAATGACCCAGCAATACAGCAAGGCAAACCAGCGGACGACGAACGCGCAGACAAGCAACCGTCCGAACAAGACTAGTCGGATAATCAATCCAGGCCCGGCGAAAACAACAGTCCAGGCGACCTCACGCCGGACACACCGCCGGAGAATAAAAACCTTCGGAAAAGACTCGTCGCCACCGCAAGAAGTTTGAAAAAGGAAAAACGGAAGCTCAAAACAGCGGAAGATACACTCAAAATGAGGTGGAGCAAAGTGCTCAAAACCGTAGACAAATACGGCAATGGCCATCAATCAAAGAGCTACCGGAAGCGCAAGCTACTGCCAGAATTTGATGAGGAGGCCATAGAGCCCCCACAGTCAAAGAACAAAGCGGCCGCCTGGTTGGATAGACGGCCAGATGATAGGCCAAAATCTGAAAGCGGCGTCGCACATAAGCCGACTAACGACCCTGGAAATACAAATGGCCCAGCCAGGTCCATTTACGGGCCAAAGAAGAGGGCCCCAGGAAGCAATACAACACGACAAGTGTCCGAAGATAGCGGCACGCCCAAACACAGGGGCGCCGCACACCCACTATGTTTCACCAATGAGGTGCTAGATCATGAATTCCCAGCAGGATTTAAACCCATTAACATAGAGGCCTACGACGGAACAACAGACCCTGGAGTCTGGATAGAAGATTATATACTACACATACACATGGCTAGAGGAGACGATCTCCATGCCATAAAATACCTACCCCTCAAGCTCAAAGGGCCAGCCCGTCATTGGCTCAAAAGCCTCCCAGAAAACACTGTTGGAAGTTGGGAAAAGCTCGAGGACGCGTTTAGAGCAAATTTTCAAGGGACTTATGTCCGCCCTCCGGATGCAGATGATCTAAGTCATATAACTCAACAGCCCGGAGAGTCAGCGTGCAAATTCTGGAATAGGTTCCTCACCAAAAAGAACCAAATAGTCGACTGTCCGGACGCCGAAGCCTTAGCAGCTTTTAAACACAACGTCCGAGATGAATGGCTCGCCAGACACCTCGGCCAAGAGAAGCCGAGGACAATGTCCGCGCTAACAAGCCTCATGACCCGCTTCTGTGCAGGAGAGGATAGCTGGCTAGCAAGATGCAGCACCGGCGACCCAAGTACATCCGAGATCAGAGATGGAAACGGAAAATCACGGCGCAGAAAAGAGTGGCGCCGGAATAAAGAGGAAAGCACAAAGAGCACGGTAGTCAACGCCGGATTCAAAAGCTCGCGGCCAAACAACAAAACACCGCCTCTTAAGGATGACAGCGATGAGCTATCCAACTTAAACAAGATTTTGGGTCGGATATGTCAAATCCACAGTACCCCCGGAAGGCCTGCAAACCACACCCACCAAGATTGTTGGGTTTTCAAACAGTCCGGCCGACTAAACGCCGAACACAAGGGGCTCGACGCGTCAAGCGAAGATGACAAACCCCACCAGCAGAGCACTGGAAAACAAAAGAATTTCCCACAAGAGGTCAAAGCAGTAAATTCACTTCATGTGATAACACGGAAAAACAGTGCGGCACCCGTTAAAATTGGTCTCGCACGGTCCAACCCAGCAGAACATAGAGATTGGACATCAAAATCAATCACTTTCGACCACCTGGAGTATTCCAGAAGCGTTCGAAATGCAGGATGGACTGCCCTGATATTGGATCCCATAATCAACGGACTACAATTTACACAAGTCCTGATGGACGGAGGCAGTGACTTAAACCTGCTGTATCCAAACACAATCCGCAAGTTGGGGATAGACCTTACTAAAATTCGACACAGCCGCACTTCCTTTAAAGGAGTGACGCCAGGCCCTTACGCCAAGTGCACAGGCTCCCTATTACTAGAAGTTGTGTTCGGATCACCGAACAACTTTCGACGCGAAAAACTAATCTTTCATATTGTCCCATTTAAAAGTAGCTATCAAGCACTCTTGGGACGAGAGGCTTTTGTCCGCTTCAACGCCATACCACATTACGCGTCTCTTACACTTAAGATGCCCGGTCCACGTGGCATCATTTCAGTGCGAGGGTCATTTAAAGACCCCGGACATGGTTAGACGAGTCCGGCATAAAATAAGCTAGGGGCTCCCTAGCCGCACACCCCTTCACAAGGGGCTGTGCGCACAAGCAACATCGAGCTCACATAAGACTCCGCTTTACCTATTTATATTTCTTCCTTCATATATATTTTGCACAAATTGCTTTTAAACTAAGTTCCTCTCTTTTTACAGATGAACAACGTGCATACCCGTCCAGGATAACGGCACAACGGAGACACAGGCGCAGACGTGCAGTAGGGACCCGTCGCGAGGATTCTTTTAAGATTAGGACCCTGTGTAAACCTTTTTTTACTGTCTCTTGTTGTTATAATCCCTTGGTTTCTCATTATAACCAAAGCGGAACCTGACATTTTGGCATCGGCCGCGTCAGAGGACCATGCCCGTACCTGGACACTAGGGGCTTAGGGCATTGTTCTGCCCATTATTACAAAGACCAAACACCTTAGGGAGTGTTCGGCGTCTCGAGTTAGGCCTTATATGCATCAGCTCCAAATCATGTCTTTGGTCAAATGTTGGGTTTGCCCGGCTCCTGTGTTTTGCTGCCTTACGTTCCGTATCATCGGCTAACGCGGCATCAGGAGAACTACTGCGATTGTGCCCCAGTTCGGCTGGGCGAGCACCTCAGTAGAGAAAGCCGAAAACTGACTGTCATGATACAGCGAGAGACTGGTCAACCACTAGACCGACTATCAGAATGTTTAGAATTCCCCGCTTTGACGAAGGACCGTTTCCCGGTCAGGCACACATGCGCCCCGAATTCGGACAAGCGTGGTGCCCCAAGGGGCTATATCGTAGTCCCACCCTCGAACTCCACTGGCTAAGTGAAACTGATAAAGCATCATAGTCCGGATTGCCTCGTTTGCTACACTACCACCTCCTTAACAGGACCGAGACGTCGGATTAAGTGTGAAAACGCGCTATTTTTTGCGAACACCCCCGCACCTTGTGCGTGGGGGCTGAAGCCGAAGACTGCAATCTTTCAGGTTATACAAATGTATACATAAACGACCGCATAGGAGATATTTTAATACTTGGAACGCACAAGTATAAAAAGCGGTTACATCATAATCATTGTTTTAAAAGATAAAATGTTCATTTGAACGTGGCATTTTTTGAGCACTGCGACTCTATTACACGAGCGCCACACATAACTTCCCCAAAATAGTGCTCGGCGGGTAACCGGCTTTCGTCTGAACCCTGGGCGGCAACAGTAGTGGCATCCATCTCTGTCCAATGTGTCTTCACACGGACAAGGGCCATACGCGCGCCTTTTATGCAGGCCGACCACTTCATCTCCTTGATATGCGGCACCGCTCCAAGAAACTGCTGCAATAAGCCGAAATAGCTCGTCGCCTTGGGCCTCTCTAGCAAGACATGAGCCACGATATCAGTCATGGCAAGTCCGGACAACCTGTTCAGCTCTGCCCATTCGGCCAACCGATCGGTCAACAGAAGTGAACGATCCGGACTATGGAATTGAGACCAAAATAGCTCTTCCGTCTTGTGATCCTCCTGACTCCGGAAGTGCACAACGGCATCCGCCGCACTTGCCACTAAGTCCATATATGGATCCTCCGGACCCACAGTTGACCAAGCTGGGCATACTTTGGATCCATAAACCGGCGACGCAGCAGAAAAGGCTTGCCAGCCACAATATCCCCGGCCTGGCGCAGCTCCTCCTTCATAGCCCGCATTGCAGAACGGGCATCCTTGGCCTCGGCGGTGGCCTTCCCCAGGACTTCCCGCTCCGATATACGCTCCTTTTCAAGAGCCTCGTTGCGGTCGGTAGCATCCTTCAATTTCACGGCCAATTCGGCCATCTTTTCCCTGCTTAGGCAGTGTGCAGCCCTTTCGGCTTTTAACTCCTCGGCCGCCCTCGAGGCAGCCGCTTAACTCCTTCGGGCTTGCTCCTTAGCTTGAGCAAGCTCGGCCCGAAGGCTCTCCACAGCAACAACACCGTCTGTATCACAGCATAAATATTATCAGAGGCGGGCTTTGGCTCCCTTAAATAAGTGACTGTGGAGAATTCATTTACCCTGCGACTCGTCAAGTCGCCGGTTGACAAGTGCGATGTCCGCATCCGCCACATCAAGTTGCCGCATTAACTCGACAACTCCACTAGTCCGGCTAGCCCCCGGACTATCCGCCACCTGCATAGGGAGGGCAACATTCAATACCTGCGATTTTGATCCTCGGCACGCTGTCGCTTTCGACAACCTATCGACTCTCAGGGGCTACTATCTATACAGGGCGCACTTCTATGTGCAAAACTGTCAAAAAAGGTGCGTCGTTCTCGCGTACCTCAAATCCCGCCAGCAAACTCTTGACGGCATTATGCAATCCACTTTCGGCGGACGAAACCCTTCCAATCACCATACTCATCAAAGCACGGTGATCTTCTGAGATGGACGCCCTCTCAAGCAGACTCTTCAGCTCCCCCGGCCGGACACTATTCGGCGCCGAACTCTCCGGCTCCATCGGGCTCTGGGATACCCTCCGTGACGATACTTCAGGCTCGTCTGCCCTGTCCGGCAACGCAGCAGACGGAGGCGTTTCGCTCTCCATCATCTCCGGACGAAGATCCCCCGAAGACGAACTCATCTGAGAAGTCCGCAGATCCGAACTTCAAAGCAAAATTTCGGTTATCCACAGAAGCACGAATGGAGGTATTTTCTTATTAATGAACTCCCTTTTCCCTACTCACGGCTCGCTGGAGGGCTGATCCTTTAGAGACGATTGTACGTCAGGGTTCTCTCCGGACGCAGGACCCTCCGGTGAAGATTTCTTCTCCCGCTTAGAGGCTTTGGCCTCCAGGCCTTCGGAGGCGGTCCTCTTCTCCCCCTGGAAGGAGGGATTTTCGATCCCCCCCTTTCAGGCGCCCTCTTGGGCGAGGTATTAACTCTTCTATTTTCCCCATCGCCCCTTTCTTCAGGCGCGACCTCCAACATTCTGACCAGCACGGGCTCCAGTGCGGTCTCTGGGAGGGGGGCCGGACACCTTATCAGCTTCGATCGCGCTACCCACTCTTGATGAAGAGTAATGGGTCAGGAGGCGAATTCTAGAAAAGCAAATAGACAGAACGTCCGGACTCTGAGCTACTTACCTGAGTATCCAGGCGATTGCGGCTTAGGCCTGCATCCTCGGTCAATTCCGGACATGCCACCTGCGGTCCGAAGAACAACTTGTACATCTCCACGGGTGTCGTACCCATGAAGTGTTGGAGAATTCGTGGTCCCTCCGGATTGAACTCCCATAACCGGAGAGGGCGGCGTTTGCAGGGCAGAAGACGCCTGATTAGCATAACCTGCATCACCACAACCAGATTGATCTCCCTCGCCTGGAGGTCTCGAATCCGGCCCTGCAATGAGGGCACGTCTTCGGACGGCCCCCAATTAAGCCCTTGGTTGACCCACGACATCAATCGACGTGGAGGTCCCGGGCGGAATGAAGGTGGCGGCTTTTGCTTGCTGCCCTTCGGAGCGGTGATATAAAACCACTCCTGCTGCCACAAGCCGAGCTCTTCTTGGAAGGAGCCCTCGGGCCACAGGGCATCGGCCCTTCTGCTTATGGCCACCCCACCGCACTCCGCTTGACGCCCCCCGATCACCTTCGGCTCCACATTGAAGGTCTTTAGCCACAGGCCGAAGTGGGGGGTGACGCGGAGGAAGGCTTCACAGACAATAATGAATGCGGAAATATGGAGGATGGACTCCGGGGCCAAGTCATGAAAATCCAGCCCGTAGTAGAACATGAGCCCTCTCACGAAGGGGTCCGTCGGGAAGCCTAAACCCCGACGGAGGTGGGATACGAAGACGACGAACTCACCGGGCTCGGGAGTGGGTACGACCTGCCCTTGGGCGGGCAACCTGTGCGAAATCTCGTAGGACAGGTACTTGGCCTCACGCAGCTTTAGCACGTCCCCCTCCGTGACGGAGGAGGGCATCCACCGACCCTGAAGGTCGGAGCCGGACATTGTTGAAGATCCGAAGCGCTCGAATCTGGGGCTCTGGGTGTTGGAACTTGGAGCAAGGAGGAGATTCGATGGAAGATTTAAGAAAAGAAACGAGCCTTGGTCCTCTTATAAAGGGGGAAAATACCAGGAGCCGTCTCCGTGACCGTTCGGGATTCACCTTCGATAGAGGAGGCATGGCGATGGGCGCGGTTGGGTTACCCACGCTCGTATTGATGAGAATCCCGGAATAAGGGGAGCACGATCTCTGCTTCGACAAGACGTGCCAAGGAAATCGCTTCGCTAAGCGTGCTGAGGTGGTGTAATAAAAAACGATTCAAGTAAAGGCTTGGTAGTGGTGTGACGTTACGCCACAAAATACGTCAGCAGATTGAACTTGTGTGAATTTTATTCTCTCTACGGTGGAATGTGGAATTTATTTTGCAGAGCCGGACACTATCCTGGTGTTCATGATCTTCTCTGGATTATTCAAAGGAGGAACCCGCCTTGCAATGCCGAACATTATGCGCGCCGGACTTATCGTCATTGAAGCCTGGTTCAGGGGCTACTGAGGGAGTCCTGGACTAGGGGGTGTCCGAACAGCCGGACTATCATCGTCCGCCAGACTCCAAGACTACGAAGATACAAGATTGAAGACTCCGTCCCGTGTCTGGATGGGACTTTCCTTCGCATGGAAGGCAAGCTTGGCGATACGGATATGTAGATCTCCTACCATTGTAACCGACTCTGTGTAACCCTAGCCTTCTCTGGTGTCTATATAAACCGGAGGGCTTTAGTCCGTAGGACACAACATACATTACAACAATCATACCATAGGCTAGCTTTAGGGTTTAGCCTCCTTGATCTCGTGGTAGATCCACTCTTGTACTACCCATATCATCAATATTAATCAAGCAGGACGTAGGGTTTTACCTCCATCAAGAGGGCCCGAACCTGGGTAAAACATCGTGTCCCTTGTCTCCTGTTACCATCCGCCTAGACGCACAGTTCGGGACCCCCTACCCGAGATCCGCCGGTTTTGACACCGACAATGACCACACATGTTATTGTTAGAGTTGATATGAGAACAATTGGCATCTAATGATTGTTAGAATAGATATTATGAGCATAACCTCAAGATTGCTATATGTTACTCTCATTTCCAAGATTTTTATAACAACACATGTTATTGCTTAGAGTAGATATGCGAGCAGTAGTAAGTGCTATGGTAGAATATGAGTAGGCTCTGTCATAGTTGTTTTCCTCTGATTTTTACATGATGTTTGAACCATGACATATTGCTAGAATATGTAAGCTATTGGCTTATTTTTTTAACTTGGGGTATGATTATGACCACGACATTGCAATTCTCTGTCTGTGATATGTGTCACTGTTATAATAATCTTAATTCCACACATACTCTGAACATGATTGTTTATTTTTGTCCTTTTGGTCTCTAATTTGAATTGTTGCAGTAGACGCAAATGCGCTGGCCTTCATGATTCCAGGACCTGGATTCATACTAGCCGATGGGTGGTGGTTTATCAATCGTTCAGCTGACAGTGGTCATTTGATGCTCAATCGCACGTACCAAATTGACCAAACCATTACATCAAACCACATGCAGTACAATGCCTGGGCGTTCGTGACATTGATGGCTATGGGTGCTTCGTGTTCGAGAAATATCCCAGCTCCGTTGGGCCAGGCGTATTCAACTGGAGGTGGGTTTACAGCCTCGACAACCACTCCATGTTCCTCAGGCTCAATTATCCGATCATCCAACCAATCATCGATCATATCACTGGCGATGATTACCGTGATATGGAACTTCGATTCGCTAGGGGGGACTATGTTTACACATCATACCATGGGTTTCATGAATCACCATATCCAGAGATTCATCGACATAGCTTGTTGCCAGATAATCTTCAGTGTGTGAAAGCCATCAAGCTTCCATGCGATGGATGGCTTTTGTAAACCCGACATGCGACGATGTGGTTCATGCCAACAACAAATATGCACAACTTGATTCGTACTGATATCTAGACTGAGCCATGTATTCACTGCTATAGCACAACCCTCTTTTGTTTGATATTATGTACTGTTGTTAGTTTGAAGCACTCCTCTGGTTTGAATGATAGATACCTTTCTGGGATCAATTGCATCCTAACTCACCTGCGTAGGATGTAATTATAGTGATGATGGAGATGCTGTGTAGAAGCCATATCAATTAGGCTTCAAGTGCGTACTTGTTAGTTAAACCTATGGTTAAAATGTGACACTAAATACGACTAGTAAGTAGTACAATAGCAGTACTAGTATACGTCAGTCAAATTATTCATCATGTCCACACATTGAATTGACGTGACAACACGCTGCGCGTGAGGTGACACAAGAATCCCGGCAGCATGTTCAGGTATTCTGGACTTCAGATTTGGAGTACCACTTATCTGTTGAAATCTTTCATCATTCACTTAAAACAGTCGATTCACCATACATTGAGTACCATATAACTGGAATTAATCGATGCAAGTACAAGAAGGATTGGCCGATGCTGCAGGCTGGCGTCAAGTTTGATCCCATGGATCAGGAGCTGATCGAGCACCTTGAGGCCAAAGTGAGTGCTGACAGCGCGAGGTCTCACCCTCTCATCAATTTGTTCATACCAACCATCGACAACGAGCACGGCATATGCTACACCCATCCTGAGAAACTTCGAGGTAAGACACCGATCGACCGTCTACTTGCACAAGCATATTCCTTTGTTTATAGCTCTATTTTTCTTTTTAGACACAGACCTAGTGAAGCAATTACAATTTGACAGTTAATAAAAAATGAAACAAGTGACTGCAACATGCCAAAGATGTTATGAAAATGCCAACTAGTACACTAAAACCTGTATTCGACAATACTCCAGGTATCACACTGAGTGGCCTAAGCAAGCATTTCTTCCAGCGCAATTCCAGGGCGTTCAAAAGGGGCACGTGGACGCGTCGCAAGATACAGTCGGAGTGCAGCATGCACGCGATGTGGCACAAGACCGGCAATACCTTGCCGGTGATGGTCAATGGCCGGCAGACGGGCAGAAAAAAGGATCTGGTGCTGCACACCAACAAGAACTTTGACCAGCAGAGGACCAACTGGGTGATGCACTAGTACCACCTCGGGGACCTAGAGGAAGAGAAGGAGTGGGAGCTGGTCCTCTACAAGATTTTCTACCAGACGAACACTAGGGCCAAGAGTAAAAAGATTATAAGTTAGTTTGGTATTGGTACTTGTACTACCTTGTCGTCTGCAAGTTGGTATTGTTGTTAACGATCTTTCAGTATGAACTTGGCATTTGCTTCCAACCATCATACCGAGGGTCAACGTGGATATAAAGCTGAATCATTGTTTTTGAAACAAATTTTCAGGCACCTGATTTTTATTTGATGGGTAGCATAAGCACCTGCCACTCAAATTCCCAGTTCTCCAAATTTTTCGAAACAAGTCATGCACTTATTATCACGGTGAACAATATCCCTGCTGCATCCCAGTTATTTGTCTGTACTTGCAGAATTCTCTCATTTATTGAGCAGGTATATTGTTTTTTCACGCCGAGCAAGTTTCAACTGGGCTGTAGACTGCCCAAGCTTGGTTTTGTTTTTAATAGGCCTAGCCCATGACGACAACAGGGCACAAAGATCCAGCAGGTATCTACTGGCCTCTGGCCCACCAGCGTTAGTTATATTTTATCTTACAACATCCGCAGGCAGTTTTTTTACTGAATCAAACACACAGCCCAGTTCTATTTTCCTCTTGAAACGCATTTCCTACATCCATTTTCTAATCTCTACCTACAATTTTAATATTTAATATACATGTATCATTATATTGAAAATACTAAAATTCCCTTTTCATATTTACTTCCTTATTTTTGTTGTTTTTTTCCTCCCAGCGCTGATTTTGTTACCACTGGTTTTCCCTTAAACCAACTCAATTGTCCCACATCTTATTTGCTTACAAAAACAAAACGATTTTTTTGGCAAATAAGTAAGTTCTTAAAAATGTTTATCATTTCGGGATTACAACAGTTCGGACTCCACCGAAATATGCAAAATAAGGTTGAACTTTTTGACCGTGGTCTTGGGCAGAAAATGGGCTGTAATAAAATACTTAAGAATTAGCAAATGGGATGCAAATTAATAAAAAAATAGAAAATGGGCTCTATGTTGTCTGCCACAGATTTGGAGGCTGACTTGTGGGCCTACTAAGTTCATGCCTACACAAGGTTTCTCAAAAAAGAAACTTACTCAACAATCGACTCTACTAGTGTCAGACCGTTAGATGTCAATCTAACGACAATCATGCTTCTTCAGTCTTTGATCTTCCTGCTCCAGCTGCCCAAACCAGAGCCAGCGGAACCGCCTGCTCCCGCCTCCCGTGGCCGGCTATGCTGCCCGGCAGGCCTCATGGCCCCACCATACTCGCATCCCTAGCCTATCTATCCCTCTACTTACCCAGACCTCCTGTTATTTTCTGGCAACGGCAGCTGAACCAGTCAACCCTCGTACTCTCCACCGCGTGGGCATCCACTGACGTGTCTTCCCCGGCTCCGTGTCGTTCTCTTTGTAGGCCTCGCCGTCGTCCACCGCCCTGGTCCTCTCGGCACGACGTGGTCAACGTTGTCAACGAATGACATCCATCGGAAGTGGACTGTATGTGGAGAGGCTGACAGCTGGGTCCACGACCGCGCACAAGGAAATGCCTCCTTATTACGCGCAAAATAATGATTCCTCCACCTGACCTCTGGGACCCACCAAAAGGGCCTCTGTATTTCACAAAAAAACGTTCCCCCCGCTGACAGGTCGGACCCACCAGCTATATCTTCGCACGCAAGGAAGTGCCTCCTTACTGCACAAAAAAAATGAATACCCCCTGCCAGCTGGGACCCACCATAGTGGGAGGCTGACTTGTGGGCCTACTAAGTTGATGGGGACAGAGGGCTTTGTCAACTTAGTCAATATGAACGACTCTAGCTCCAGTGACTGTACGATGTCCATCCAACGGCCGTAGTGCTTCTTCAACCTCTGGTCTTCTTGCTCCAGCCGCTCAAACCAGCGCCGGTCGTGCCTTGTGCTCCTGCCTCCCGTGGCCGACTTTGATGCCGCGGAGGCCTCACCACCCCTACTACTCCCACCGCTGGCCAGGTCATCGCTCTACTCACCCACACCCCCTGTTATTGTGCGGCGACGACAGCCTCACACCACAGCCAAACCAGTGAACCCTCGTACTCCTCTCTTTGTGGGCATCCACTGCCGCGTCTTCCCTGGCTCCGCGTCATCCCCTTCCTAGGCCTCACCGTCGTCCACCGCCCTGGTGGTCTCGGCGTGGCATGGTCAACATGGTCAAGGAACGACTTCCATCGGAAGAGTACTATACGTTGATAGGCTGATAGCTGGGTCCATGGCAGCCGCAAGGAATTGGCTCCTTATTACGCGCAAAATAATATTCCTCCACCTGACAGCAGGGACCCACCGGACGGGCCACTGTATTTCGCAAAAAAAACGTTTCCCCCCTAACTGCTGGGACCCACCAGCTACATCTTCACACGCAAGGAAGTGCGTCCATATTACGGAAAAAAACGATTCGCCCCCCTGATAGCTAGGACCCACCAGCTACATCTTCACATGCAAGGAAGCGCCTGACTGTCAGGACCCATCTGGTCGAAGCGTACATAGCGTTGTCATTCTGGTCGCAAACGTGTACGTACATACTGGTCGATGTAGAGGCGCGCACGTGTCATAGTAGAGGCACGCACGTGTCGTAGTAGAGGCGCGCACGTAGCATATACACGTACGTACATCGATAGTGTGCAAGAAAGTAAATATGGCCATGTATGTACATACGGGCGGGGTCTCGAATGCCTACTCGCGCATATGTACGACCAGGGATCATGTACATGGCTGGGTCAAAACGGAGAAACTGCATCATCGTCGTGTTCATGGGGAGCCAACCGGCTGGGTCGGAACGGAATGCGTCGTCATGTTCATCGGGAGGGCTTGGACGGAACAACCAATGGAAACAAGGCCTAGCGTACCACAGAACGGAGGAAACAACCTTGTGTTCGACCGGCCACGGTCGAAACGGATCGTGTTCATCGGGAGGGGTCTGGTGCTACCTCTTGAGCACTGCGTTGGTTTTCCCTTGAAGAGGAAAGGGTGATGCAGCAAAGTAGCGTAAGTATTTCCCTTAGTTTTTGAGAACCAAGGTATCAATCCAGTAGGAGGCTACATGCAAGTCCCTCGTACCTACACAAACAAACAAGAACCTAGCAACCAACGCGATAAAGGGGTTGTCAATCCCTTCATGGACACTTGCGAAAGTGAGATCTGATAAAGATAATAATAAGATAAATATTTTTGGTATTTTTATGATATAGATTGAAAAGGAAAGATTGCAAAATAAAGTAGATCGGGAACTTATATGATGGAAAATAGCACGGGGGCCATAGGTTTCACTAGTTGCTTCTCTCAAGATAGCATAAGTATTACGGTGGGTGAACAAATTACTGTCGAGCAATTGATAGAAAAGTGCATAGTTATGAGAATATCTAGGCTTGAGCATGTATATAGGCATCACGTCTACGACAAGTAGATCGAAACGATTCTGCATCTACTACTATTACTCCACACATCGATCGCTATCCAGCATGCATCTAGAGTATTAATTTCATAAGAACAGAGTAACACATTATGCAAGATGACATGATGTAGAGGGATAAACTCAAGCAATATGATATAAACCCCATCTTTTTATACTCGATGGCAACAATAAAATACGTGCCTTGCTACCCATGCTATCACTTGGAAAGGACACCGCAAGATTGAACCCAAAGCTAAGCACTTCTCCCATTGCAAGAAAGATCAATCTAGTAGGCCAAACGAAACTGATAATTCGAAGAGACTTGCAAAGATAACCAATCATACATAAAAGAATTCAGAGGAGATTCAAATATTTCTCATAGATAATCTTGATCATAAAACCACAATTCATCGGATCTCGACAAACACACCCCAAAAAGAATTACATCGAATAGATCTCCAAGAAGATCGAGGAGAACTTTGTATTGAGAATCAAAGAGAGATAAGAAGCCATCTAGCAAATAACTATGGACCCGAAGGTCTGTGGTAAACTACTCACAACTCATCGGAGAGGCAATGGTGGTGATGTAGAAGTCCTCCGTGATCGATTCCCCCTCTGGTGGAGCGCCGAAAAAGGCCCCAAGATGGGATCTCACGGGTACAGAAGGTTGCGGTGGTGGAA
Organism: Triticum aestivum; assembly: GCF_018294505.1. Classification (NCBI taxonomy): domain Eukaryota; kingdom Viridiplantae; phylum Streptophyta; class Magnoliopsida; order Poales; family Poaceae; genus Triticum; species Triticum aestivum. The sequence goes on from NC_057798.1 coordinate 254,656,458, forward strand.
ATAGGGTTTCGTGGTGCTCCTTGATGTTTTCAGGGTATGGTGATATATATAGGTGAAGGAAGTCGGTCAGGGGAGCCACGAGGGGCCCATGAGGGTGGGGGGCATGCCCACCCCCCTAGGGCGCGCCTCACTGCCTCGTGGCTTCATCATTTCTTTCTTGACGCCCACTCCAAGTCTCCTAGATTGCGTTTGTTCTAAAAATAACTCTCCCAAAGGTTTCATTCCGTTTGGACTATGTTTGATATTCCTTTTCTTTGAAACACTGAAATAGGCAAAAAAACAACAATTTGGGCTGGGCTTCCGGTTCATAGGCTAGTCCCAAAAATAATATAAAAGTGTATAGTAAAGCCCATAAAAATCCAAAACAGGTAATATAATAGCATGGAACAATCAATAATTACAGATACGTTGGGGACGTATCATCTGGCGTACCGCAAAACGGAGGCAACGGACTTCTGTTGGACCTCCTACAGTCGAAACGGGGTCCTATTGATTAGGAGGGGTGTGGCGTACCGCAAAACGGAGGAAACAGACATGTGTTGGAGCGCTACGGTCTAAACGGGGGTCCTATTCATCGGGAGGGGTGTGGCATACCGCCAAACGAGACTCCACGGGATACTGTTCATCTCCACAGACAACCTCCTCCACCTTCCATGGGCTACTGTTCATCCACCGTCGACCTCCTCCAGCCTCCACCTGTGACTATTCATCTACAACATCTCCTTCCTGCCTCCACCAGCTACTGTTCATCCACGGGGTCCTGTTCATCCAGCCTCCAGCACTCCTCCACCGCCTACTGTTCAACCAACTTCTCCACGGGTCCTGTTCAACCACCCCTCCACGGGCTACTATTCATCCAGCCCTCCACCGGCTACTGTTCAACCAGCCCTCCACGGGGTGTTGTTCATCCAACCCTCCACGGGGTCCTATTCATCCACCCCCAACCGGCTCGACAGGGGTCCTGTTCATCCAGCGGCAACAACCTCTACTACCACGGGGTTCTATTCATTCAACCCCCCACCGGGAACTATTCATCCACCCCCCAACAACGCTCACTGTTCATCCTGAGGCAGCATCGATCGGCTTCAGTTAGCAGCAGTAGCGAAGGAATCACTCGATCGGGTTCAGTTAACAGCCATCGATCGATCGCTCGGGTTCAGTAACGCGTAGCCTGCAGTGCAATCACTTGGGTTTAGTAGGCGAACACCTCTCTCGGGTTTAGTTAGAGCCCAACGCCTGACACCCATGCGCGTGCATGTACGAGAGAAACGTGCAAACCTTCGTGCATCGCTCGGCCCCGACCACCCACCGTAACAGGGAACACCCCGATATTTTCCTCGCCCTCGGTTCTACCACGGTTTTTCCCGTCATGGACATCCCAACGAGTGTCATGCAGCCGTGTCTCCGGCCCGCCCAGGATGAAAAGCGTTTTCTGTCATGATTTTTTGTCATAGAATTAGGAGCCCACCACATCTATGATGATACTGGGTTTTTTCACAATTATTGTCATAGAAGTGTCATAAATATGACATTTTTTTTCGTTCGGCCCAAAATGTCACGGATCTGTCTTTTTTTTGTAGTGCATGGCGGCCAGGGCGAAAAAATTATCTGGACCCTTGCGACCATAGTGGGAGGCGTTGTCCTCCCCGTTGTAATGCCACATGGGAAGCCCTCTGGATTGGAGTGGCTGAACACATCGTGTTATTGAAATCGCCATTACATCAATTGCGAATAGTCCGGAGTTGGCGAGGACTCTGATCTTGCTTTCTACCCTCTTAACCTCCGCACTGTCCTCATCCTCAAGGCTTCGGGGACACCAGCTGGTGCACTTCTTCAAAGGAGCGGTGGAGAATTGGGGAAGACCATGCCTGATTGGATCAGGGAGAACAACATCTTCAATGTAGAACCATTCCGAGGGCCACTCTTCGTACACCTTCTTCAGAGTGCCGGACAGGTATCCTGTCCCGGCTCTGCGCCACACTTCGGCACCGCTCACCTCTAATATAGATCCATTTTTGGAGCGGGGGACGAGGCAGAAAATTTTCCTCCATAGCTCGAAATGGGCCTCACAGCCTAGGAATAGCTCGCAAAGAGCAACAAAGCCCGCAATGTGCAGGATTGAGCCTAGCGTAAGATTGTGGAGTTGGAGGCCGTAATACTCTAGGAGACCTCTGAAGAAAGGGTGGATCGGAAACACTACACCTCTTAGTCGGAAGGAAACAAAGCACAGCCGCTCCCCTTTGGTGGGATTGGGGAAATTCTCTGCCAGGGCTTTGCCACTGATGGACGTTAATCCAGCCCGAACGGGGACTAGATCCGCGGGAGGCAGGTACCCCTGTATCTGAAGTTTATTCAGATGAGCATGGGATACTGGACAACTTTCCCGGTCGCCTTTTCGAGGGCCGTGAGGGCATGAGGAGGAGCTAGGAGCGCTGGCCATGTTTGAGCTATTTTCTGTGGGAAGATCTAACGATTTCTGCGTGGTGTGGAATGGCATATGAGATCTCATCTCTTTAAATAGATGCCTTCCCCACGCGGTCAAGGGGTTATTTGCAAAAAAAATTAGACCGTTCGTCTTCATCCGTCGCGTGGAAGCCAAGACGGCGGCGGTGCAGAAGGTGAAGAGTGTGGTATTCAATGTAAAGCCGAACTATCCAAGGTATAAGGAAGAACCCGCCTTGCAAAGCCAAAGACATAAAACTAGATGTGACGTCATCATTGAAGGCAAGTTTGGGGGCTACTGAGGGAGTCCTGGACTAAGGGGTCCTCGGCGTCCGGGCAATGTGATATGGGCCGAACTGATGGGCCGAGAAGATACAAGATCGAAGACCTTCCCTCCTGTCCGGTTGGGACTCTCCTTTGCGTGGATGGCAAGCTTGGCGTCCGATGTGTAGTTTCCTTTCTCTGTAAACCGACCTTGTACAACCCTAGTCCCCTCCGGCATCTATATAAACCGGAGGGTTTAGTCCATAGAGGCTATCACAAATCATACGGGCTAGACATCTAGGGTTTAGCTATTACGATCTCGAGGTAGATCAACTCTTGTAATCCCTATACTCATCAAGATCAATCAAGCAGGAAGTAGGGTATTACCTCCATTAAGAGGGCTCGAACCTGGGTAAACATCGTGTCCCACGTCTCCTATTACCTTTGATCCTCAGACACACAGTTCAGGACCCCCTACCCGAGATCTGCCAGTTTTGACACCGACACCGGCCTCCAGAAAGTCGGCCTAGTTGCGGGTGCTCTGCTCGCGTCTCAGAGCGTTGGTGCGCTGCTGCTCCATGCCCCACTGGCGGTGCAAATCGGTGATATGCTGCTCCTCCGCTAGGCAATCACGCTCCAATAAGTCCTCATACTCCGCATTGCCATCTAAAGACTGATAGAATGCCTCCTCCCTCCGTCTGCCTTCCGGTGAAAAACCAAACACTAGTTCCAGCGGTGGCCTCCTCCGGTGTCGCCTATTGCAGACGGGCGGGGGCATGACGGACATGGCGAGAGCGAGGATAAGTGGCGAGCGATGTCAGGCCGGTGGGGGCTTATGAGGATAGGGCGGGTTGGGTGACAGTGCCACCAGAGAACGCCAGGAACCAGTAATTACAGGCGGAAGGTAGGTGAACCAGCATGTCGCGGGAAACGCGATAGTCATCGCGGTCATCGGAATTCAATGCATAAGTAGGCATGGCTTAGCGCGCCAGCTTGCCATGGAAAACTAGAAAAACTGAAATTATGACTGTGTTGTCTCGTCCCGTCCCGTCAGTGGTGTGTCCCATCCGTGCTGGGTCGCACGTCGACATGACAGTCAAACGAGTGCGCTCGATTCATCCAGATGAGGTACGTGCGTGATCCGCTAGTTATTCGCGTAGGATCGAGTCGGCCAGATAGTGTATGTGTATGATTGCAATAGTGGATGAACATTCGTTGGGAGATAAGGCATTTGCGAACATTTTTGCTGGCAGTTTCTTCAGATTCGCATGGGATTTTCATCAGAACAACATGTCAGTTTTGTCAGAGGTAGGCATTTTTATTCAAAAAATTGCCACTTTGGATCTTGCATCGCAACTAAAACTGCCAAGAGCGCATTAGTAGGCTAGCTAGTGATCGATCAGTAACTTATAAACACTGAGCGAATAGAAATAAGGAACCGTTAGTAACTTGTAAACACTGAGAACACAGAAATAAGGATCATGTTGTGCACAGTAGTAAGAGCCGATCCATTCGAAATGTTCACACGATTCTCACAGGCCTGGCATTGTAATATGTTCACATTAGTATCCCAAATTCACAAACAACAAGTACGATTCCCATACATAAGATCAACATGTTAATGCATCTCAATGATTCACATATCATATACAAATATGTAGCTCCAAAAGCAAAGATCTAGAAAAAACATATGTTCTTCCTACTAACATGGATGCTTCTCTTGGCCAACATTTAGTACAGAGTGAAAGACAAATTTTTTTGTGAAGTCTACAATTCCTCTTGCAAACGTAAGTGGTTTCACCAACAGCTAGAACCATGAGAGTGAACCACACATGATGGAGGAACATCCACCGCAATATGATTTGGTCTTCTCTCGATCACACGACGAGACTATTTTTGGAATGCAAACATTAACTTAGGCAAAATGATGCCCATTGTATAATCAGACCAAAGAAATGAACACCTAGTGTTAGCCAATAAATAGTACAATACTACTTTTGTGTAGTGCATGAAGTGACTATCCAATCTTTCTGTGTCTATTTTCAAATGGCACTGCATGCAGTGACTGTACTATTCTCTTGTGCAGTTCCACCAAAATTGTGGTCACTTTGTTTGTTTATCAAATAGCAATGGGCAGACATCTGTCTGCACAAATATCAAGCAGATAGTAAACATATACCCCAACTTGTATTTTCGGTTTAAACACGTCTCTTCCGCTTAGCATCTGTCATGTTTTGCACTGGACAATTTGATACTGTCATGTTTTGCCCTGGACAATTACGTACTGAATTGATTTGCTGGTATAGAGTAGAAGTATAGCGCCTATTCTTCATCAGACCAAGGATATCCATGTTCGCAGTGATGGAAGAGGTGAAATCGATACTACATCCAATCATTGAATCATGTCCTGCACCTCCAATGTAGGTCCACCCTACCAATAAATTCACATGCAAAACACTAATATTACTATCTAATGATAGTGCAAAAGAGTAGCAAGATAGTAGCAAACAATGTGTCTTCGTAATGAATAACTCATAGTGCCACCAATTGGATATAAAGGTTTGGAAGAAAACATGCTCCTAATGTTGAACCATTTGGACTTTTTGTGCAGTTCAACTAAAATCGAGCATCCCTGTTTGCATAGATATTGAAAGTGTGATTACTATGGAAGTGGCACTAGTTGAAGCATAGACTCACAAATATAAGCATTCCAATTTCTTAATGGGAAAAGGTAGCAAGACTGTTTCTAACCACCTGTTTGAAGGAATAAATAAGGAAACAACGGATGATGTGAGGAAGGCATACATAGTATTTTCTTAAAAACTAAACCATTCATGATAATGAAACTAAAATAAAATGCCATCACCGCCTTGACAATTGAGTGACACTGTACAAAAAAATGACTTAACATTATATCATGAAGTCAGGTATGTAATCGACAGGCATTAGAGACAAACATAGAGACCTCCTCCGATAACATAATGAACATTAATTTTAATAAAGGTGTGAGTAGCTTTACCGAGATAATTTGAGTGAACTCTACACCCTTTGTTCCTTAATATAAGACATTTTCGCAGTTCAATTTAAAGTACCCAAACGTTTAGTATTTAGAAAAACAGGTTGCAGTTTTCTTGAGCACATATTTGGGAAAGCTTGCCACACTTTATATATGTCCATACGCTAATGCAACACCATTCGAATAGTACAAATATACACTAATCCACTGGCTAGTGCAACAGTAGAGTAATTTTTTATTACGGGGTACAATATAATGGTTTTACTGAACAAATTTCCGTAAGCTAGCAATGGAAGATTTCTATAAGCATTAACAATACAAAATGTAAAGGTAAAAAGTTTCAGCATTGCTATACTAGCTCAGCAAGAGCATTAAACCAAATACAAAAGTCTGAAGGTAACTAGCATTATTAACTAATGACAGTATAAAAAAATTGCAAACCATGGACCTTCAAGGTAAATATCATTTCGAACTCAAGGGGACCTCAAAATTGCTATCCCAATCTTAATAATCGATCAAACATAAAAACTTGATCGAACGCATCAAGAGAACAGCCGGAGGAGGAGGTGCCCACTCTTGACCTTTCCTCTTGCATTCACAATTTTTTGTGCAGTGTAACCAAAATAAAATGACATCAGCGCCTTGGCATTTTGGTGACACTATAAAAAAATTGACTTATCTCATGGAAGTGAGGTATGTAATCTATAAGCATTAACAGTGCAAAATTCTGAAGGTAGTAGCAAGTTTCATTGTTGGTATATTGGCTGTGCAACAACAATAGAATGCCTTAGCTGAAAAATCTTTAATACATCGATAATCAACAACTAACCCTGAAATAATCCAGTGACATTAAATGCCATTGCTTAAATTTGTTGGTGGCATTAGACTAAGTGCGACATTAGTTAAATGTGGCATCACTTTAGTTGTAGCATTGCTTGACTTTACTGTTGGCATTATAGTAACAACAAAAAGTGGCAATAAGAGCATGGGAGGCCCGTTCCTACAGTGGGCGCACCAGTACAATGTACCTCCACAAAGGCATAGAGTGGTGAGGGAGGTATGGTTGCCCAGAGCAACAAATATCCAGGCAGCATATGTGGATTACGTCCCATTTTTTTCTATTTAGACACCTTTTTCCTATGTGAGGACAGCAAACCGATCGACCTGGTCATTCTCTATTGCGTTGTCATGCCTTTCTACCTTATTTCACCCTTTTTGACCTAGATGCGGGTTCGATGCCTAGTCTCTTGGATAGTAATTTCTCCCTTCCTTTCCTTATTCAACCCAGACATGGATTAGTCTGCATGAAGTAGGGTTTCCTTTAATAGTGAAAATTAAGGTTTTCGTCTGTGTGACCAACAGAGCAGAGGATAGCAAATTGGGAAGATGGTGGAGTGGAAAAAGATCCACATGCAGTGACGTGGCAGATGTTGGGGAACGTAGTAATTTCAAAAAATTTCCTACGCACACGCAAGATCATGGTGACGTATAGCAATGAGAGGGGAGAGTGTTGTCTACATAACCTTGTAGACCGTAAGCGGAAGCGTTAGCACAATGCGGTTGATGTAGTCGTACGTCTTCACGGCCCGACCGATCAAGTACCGAAACTACGGCACCTCCAAATTCTAGCACACGTTCAGCTCGATGACGTCCCTCGAACTCCGATCCACCCGAGTGTCGAGGGAGAGTTCCGTCAGCACGACGGCGTGGTGACGATCTTGATGTTCTACCGTCGCAGGGCTTCGCCTAAGCACCGCTACGATATTATCAAGGTGGACTATGGTGGAGGGGGGCATCGCACACGGCTAAGAGATCCAAGGGATCAATTGTTGTGTCTTTGGTGCTAGCCCTGCCCCTCTATTTATATGTTGAGCCCCGGGGTCGAAACTTGGAGCAAAAGCCTCCTCAAAGTCGGTTTTTCCCGAAAGGCAAGAGTCCCACTCGGACTCCAGGACCAAACGCCATAATCCTTGGCGTCTGGCCCAGGGCCAGATGCCAGGGTCTCCGGCGTTTGGCCCCCTGGCCTCCGGCAAACTCCTTTTGCACCGACCTAAAGCCTCATGGGCTTGACCCCTTGTCCTAACCATATCATCCAATATATGAATCTTTACGTCTCAACCATTTTGAGACTCCTCGTGATGTCCCCGATCTCATCCGGGACTCCGAACTCCTTCGGTACATCAAAACATGTAAACTCATAATATAACTCTCATCGAAACCTTAAGCATGCGGACCCTACGGGTTCGAGAACAATGTAGACATGACCGAAACACGTTTCCGATCAATAACCAATAGCGGAACCTGGATGCTCATATTGGCTCCCACATATTCTACGAAGATCTTTATCGGTCAGACCGCATAACAACATACGTTGTTCCCTTTGTCATCGGTATGTTACTTGCCCGAGATTCGATCATCGGTATCCAATACCTAGTTCAATCACGTTACCGGCAAGTCTCTTTACTCGTTATGTAATGCATCATTCCGTAACTAACTCATTAGCTACATTGCTTGCAAGGCTTATAGTGATGTGCATTACTGTGAGGGCCTAGAGATACCTCTCCGACAACCGGAGTGACAAAACCTAATCTCAAAATGCGCCAACCCAACATGTACCTTTGGAGACACCTGTAGTACTCCTTTATAATCACCCAGTTACGTTGTGACGTTTGGTAGCACCCAAAGTGTTCCTCCGGTAAACGGGAGTTGCACAATCTCATAGTTACATGAACATGTATAAGTCATGAAGAAAGCAATAGCAACATACTAAACGATCAAGTGCTAAGCTAACGGAATGGGTCAAGTCAATCACATCATTCTCCTAATGATGTGATCCCGTTAATCAAATGACAACTCTTTTGTCCATGGCTAGGAAACATAACCATCTTTGATAAACGAGCTAGTCAAGTAGAGGCATACTAGTGACACTATGTTTGTCTATGTATTCACACATGTATTATGTTTCCAGTTAATACAATTCTAGCATGAATAATAAACATTTATCATGATATAAGGAAATAAATAATAACTTTATTATTGCCTCTAGGGCATATTTACTTCAGTCTCCCACTTGCACTAGAGTCAATAATCTAGTTCACATCATCATGTGATTTAACACCAATATTCATATCTGTATATGATTAACACCAATAGTTCACATTGTCATGTGACCAACACCCAAAGGGTTTACTAGAGTCAACAATCTAGTTCACATTGCTATGTGATTAACACCCAAAGAGTACTAAGGTATGATCATGTTTTGCTTGTGAGAGAAGTTTTGTCAACGGGTCTGTCACATACGGAGCCGTATGTATTTTGCAAATATTCTATGTCTACAATGCTCTGCACGGAGCTACTCTAGCTAATTGCTCCCACCTTCAATATGTATCCAGATTGAGACTTAGAGTCATCTGGGTCAGTGCCAAAACTTGTATCGACGTAACCCTTTACGATGAACCTTTTTTGTCACCTCCATAATCGAGAAATATATCCTTATTCCACTAAGGATAATTTTGACCAATGTCCAGTGATCTACTCCTAGATCACTATTGAACTCCCTTGCCAAACCAGGGCAGAGTATACAATAGGTCTGGTCCATAGCATGGCATACTTTTATAGAACCTATGACTGATGCATAGGGAATGACTTTCATTCTCTTTCTATTTTATGCCGTGGTCGGGATTTGAGTCTTACTCAATTTCATACCTTTGCAACACAGGCAAGAACTCTTTCTTTGACTGTTCCATTTTGAACTACTTCAAAATCTTGTCAAGGTATGTACTCATTGAAAATCTTATCAAGCGTCTTGATCTATCTCAATAGATCTTGATGCTCAATATGTAAGTAGCTTTACTGAGGTCTTTCTTTTAAAGAACTCCTTTCAAACACTCCTTTATGCTTTGCAGAATAATTCTACATTATTTCCGATCAACAATATGTCATTCACATATACTTATCAGAAATGTTGTAGTGCTCCCACTCACTTTCTTGTAAATACAGGCTTCACCGTAAGTCTGTACAAAACTATATGCTTTGATCAACTTATCAAAGCGTATATTCCAACTCTAAGATGCTTGCACCAGTCCATAGATGGCTCACTGCAGCTTGCACATTTTGTTAGCACCTTTAGGATTGACAAAACCTTCTGGTTGTATCATATACAACTCTTCTTTAATAAATCCATTAAGGAATGTAGTTTTGACATCCATTTGCCAAATTTCATAAAATGTGGCAATTGCTAACATGATTCGGACAGACTTTTAAGCATCGATACGAGTGAGAAAAAATCTCATTGTATTCAACACCTTGAACTTGTCGAAAAACTTTTTTCGACAATTCGAGCTTTGTAGATAGTAACACTACTATCAACGTCCGTCTTCTTCTTGAAGATCCATTTATTTTCTATGGATTACCGATCATCGGGCAAGTCCACCAAAGTCCACACTTTGTTCTCATACATGGATCCTATCTCAGATTTCATGGCCTTCAGCCATTTCGTGGAATCTGGGCTCATCATCGCTTCCTCATAGTTCATAGGTTCATCATGGTCTAGTAACATGACTTCCAAAATAGGATTACCGTACCACTCTGGTGCGGACTGTACTCTGGAAGACCTACGAGGTTTTGTAACAACTTGATCTGAAGTTTCATGATCATCATCATTAGCTTCCTCACTAATTGGTGTAGGAATCACTGAAACTGCTTTCAACGATGAACTATTTTCCAAATCAGGAGAAGGTATAATTACCTTATCAAGTTCTACTTTCCTCCTACTCACTTCTTTCGAGAGAAACTCCTTTTCTAGAAAGGATCCATCTTAGCAATGAATAACTTGCCTTCGGATTTGTGATAGAAGGTGTACCCAATAGTTACCTTTGGGTATTCTATGAAGACGCACTTCTCCGATTTAGGTTCGAGCTTATCAGGTTGAAACTTTTTCACATAAGCATTGCAGCCCCAAAATTTAAGAAACGATAATTTTTGTTTCTTGCCAAACCACAGTTCATATGGTGTCGTCTCAAAGGATTTAGATGGTGCCCTTTTAACGTGAATGCAGCTGTCTCTAATGCATAATCCCAAAACAACAATGGTAAATCAATAAGAGACATCATAGATCGCACCATATCCAATAAAGTGCGGTTACGATGTTCGGACACACCATAACGTTGTGGTGTTCCAGGTGGCGTGAGCTGTGAAACTATTCCATATTGTTTTAATTGAAGACCAAACTCATAACTCAAATATTCGTCTCTGCGATCAGATCGCAGAAACTTTATTTCTTGTTACGATGATTTTTCCACTTCACTCTGAAAATCTTTGAACCTTTCAACTATTTCAGACTTATGTTTCATCAAGTAGATATACCCATATCTACTTAAATCATCTTGTGAAGGTCAGAAAATAACGATACTTGCCATGAGCATCAATACTCATTGGTCTGCATACATCAGTATGCATTATTTCCAACAAGTTTGTTGCTCATTCCATTGTTCCGAAGAACGGAGTTTTAGTCATCTTGCCCAAAAGGCACGGTTCGCAAACATCAAATGATTCATAACCAAGTGATTCCGAAAATCCATCTTTATGGAGTTTCTTCATGCGCTTTACACCGATATGACCCAAACAGCGGTGCCATAAATAAGTTGCACTATCATTATTAACTTTGCATCTTTTGGCATCAATATTATGAATATGTGTATCACTACGATCGAGATCCAATAAACTATTTTCATTGGGTGTATGACCATTGAAGGTTTTATTCATGTAAACAGAACAACAATTATTCTCTGACTTTAAATGAATAACCGTATTGCAATAAATATGATCAAATCATATTCATGCTCAACGCAAACGCTAAATAACATTTATTTAGGTTTAACACTTATCCCGAAAGTTTAGGGAGTGTGTGATGATGATCATATCAATCTTGGAACTACTTCCAACACTCATCGTCACTTCCCCATCAACTAGTCTCTGTTTATTCTGTAACTCCTGCTTCGAGTTACTAATCTTAGCAACCGAACAAGTATCAAATACTCAGGGGCTACTATAAACACTAGTAAGGCACATATCAAGAACTTGTATATCAAATATACCTTTGTTCACTTTGCCATCCTTCTTATCCACCAAATGTTCATGGCATTTCCGCTTCCATTGACCATTTCCTTTGCAGTGTAAGCACTCGGTTTCAGGCTATGGTCCAGCTTTGGGCTTCTTCGCAGGAGTGACAACTTGCTTGTCTTTCCACTTGAAGTTCCGTTTCTTTTCCTTTTGCCCTTTTCTTGAAACTAGTGGTATTTTCAATCATCAACACTTGATGCTCTTTCTTGATTTCTACCTTCGTCGATTTCAATATCATGAAGAGCTCGGGAATCGTTTTCGTCATCCCTTGCATACTATAGTTCATCATGAAGTTCTTGTAACTTAGTGATGGTGACTAGAGAATTCTGTCAATCACTATCCTATCTGGAAGATTAACTCCCACTTGATTCAAGCGATTGAAGTACCCAGACAATCTGAGCACATGCTCACTAGTTGGGCGATTCTCCTCCATATTTTAGCTATAGAACTTGTTGGAGACTTCATATCTCTCAACTCGGGTATTTGCTTGAAATATTAACTTCAACTCCTGGAACACCTCATATGGGCCATGACGTTCAAAACAGCATTGAAGTCCCGATTCTAAATCGTTAAGCATGGTGCACTAAACTATCAAGTAGTCATCATATTGAGCTAGCCAAACGTTCATAACGTCTGCATTTGCTCCTGCAATAGGTTTGTCACCTAGCGGTGCATCAAGGACATAATTCTTCTATGCAGCAATGAGGATAAACCTCAGATCACGGATCCAATCCGCATCATTGCTACTAACATCTTTCAACACAGTTTTCTCTAGGAACATATCAAAATAAACATATGAAAGCAACAACGCAAGATTGATCTACAACGTAATTTGCAAAATACTACCAGGACTAAGTTCATGATAAATTTAAGTTCAATTAATCATATTACTTGAGAAGTCCCACTTAGACAGACATCTCTCTAGTCATCTAAGTGATCACGTGATCCAAATCAACTAAACCATGTCCGATCATCATGTGAGATGGAGTAGTTTCAATGGTGAACATCACTATGTTGATCATATCTACTATATGATTCACGCTCGACCTTTCGGTCTCCGTGTTCCGAGGCCATATCTGTATATGCTAGGCTGGTCAAGTTTAACCCTAGTATTCCGCGTGTGCAACTGTTTTGCACCCATTGTATTTGAACGTAGAGCCTATCACACCCGATCATCACGTGGTATCTCAGCACGAAGAACTTTCGCAATGGTGCATACTCAGGGAGAACACTTCTTGATAATTAGTGAGAGATCATCTTAAAATGCTACCGTCAATAAAAGCAAGATAAGATGCATAAAGGATAAACATCACATGCAATCAATATAAGTGATATGATATGGCCATCATCATCTTGTGCTTGTGATCTCCATATTCAAAGCACCGTCGTGATCACCATCGTCACCGGCGCGACACCTTGATCTCCATCGTAGCATCATTGTCGTTACGCCATCTATTGCTTCTACGACTATCGCTACCGCTTAGTGATAAAGTAAAGTAATTACAGAGCGTTTGCATTTCATACAATAAAGCGACAACCATATGGCTCCTGCCAGTTGTCGATAACTTCGGTTACAAAACATGATCATCTCATACAATAAAATATAGCATCACGTCCTGACCATATCACATCACAACATGCCCTGCAAAAACAAGTTAAACGTCCTCTACTTTGTTGTTGCAAATTTTACGTGGCTGTTACGGGCTTTAGCAAGAACTGTTCTTATCTACGCATCAAAACCACAACGATAGTTCGTCAAGTTAGTGATGTTTTAACCTTCGCAAGGACCGGGCGTAGCCACACTCGATTCAGCTAAAGTGAGAGAGACAGACACCCGCCAGCCACCTTTAAGCACGAGTGCTCATAACGGTGAAACCAGTCTCGCGTAAGCATACGCGTAATGTCGGTCCGGGCCGCTTCATCTCACAATACCGCTGAACAAAAGTATGACATGCTGGTAAGCAGTATGACTTGTATCGCCCACAACTCACTTGTGTTCTACTCGTGCATATAACATCTACGCATAAAACCTAGGCTCGGATGCCACTGTTGGGGAACGTAGTAATTTCAAAAAAATTCCTACGCACACGCAAGATCATGGTGACGTATAGCAACGAGAGGGGAGAGTGTTGTCTACATACCCTTGTAGACTGTAAGCGGAAGCGTTAGCACAACGCGGTTGATGTAGTCGTACGTCTTCACGGCCCAACCGATCAAGTACCGAAACTACGGCACCTCCAAGTTCTAGCACACGTTCAGCTTGATGACGTCCCTCGAACTCCGATCCAGCCAAGTGTCGAGGGAGAGTTCCGTCAGCACGACGGCGTGGTGACGATCTTGATGTTCTACCGTCGCAGGGCTTCGCCTAAGTACCGCTACGATATTATCAAGGTGGACTATGGTGGAGGGGGGCACCGCACACGGCTAAGAGATCCAAGGGATCAATTGTTGTGTCTTTGGTGCTAGCCCTGCCCCTCTATTTACATGTTGAGCCCCGGGGTCGAAACTTGGAGCAAAAGCCTCCTCAAAGTCGGTTTTGCCCGAAAGGCAAGAGTCTCACTCGGACTCCAGGACCAAACGCCACAATCCTTGGCATCTGGCCCAGACGCCATGGGCCTCGGCGTCTGGCCCAGGGCCAGACGCCAGGGTCTCCGGCGTTTGGCCCCCTGGCCTCCGCAAAACTCCTTTTGCACCGACCTAAAGCCTCATGGGCTTGACCCCTTGGCCTAAAAATATCATCCAATATATGAATCTTTACGTCTCGACCATTTCGAGACTCCTCGTCATGTCCCTGATCCCATCCGGGACTCCGAACTCCTTCGGTACATCCAAACATGTAAACTCATAATATAACTGTCATCGAAACCTTAAGCGTGCGGACCCTACGGGTTTGAAAACAATGTAGACATGACCGAAACACGTTTCCAGTCAATAACCAATAGCGGAACCTGGATGCTCATATTGGCTCCCACATATTCTACGAAGATCTTTATCGGTCAGACCGCATAACAACATACGTTGTTCCCTTTGTCATCGGTATGTTACTTGCCCGAGATTCGATCGTCGGTATCCAATACCTAGTTCAATCTCGTTACCAGAAAGTCTCTTTACTCGTTACGTAATGCATCATTCCATAACTAACTCATTAGCTACATTGCTTGCAAGGCTTATAGTGATGTGCATTACCGAGAGGGCCCAGAGATACCTCTCCGACAATCGGAGTGACAAAACCTAATCCCAAAATACGCCAACCCAACATGTACCTTTGGAGACACCTGTAGTACTCCTTTATAATCACCCAGTTACGTTGTGACGTTTGGTAGCACCCAAAGTGTTCCTCCGGTAAACGGGAGTTGCATAATCTCATAGTTACAGGAACATGTATAAGTCATGAAGAAAGCAATAGCAACATACTAAACGATCAAGTGCTAAGCTAACGGAATGGGTCAAGTCAATCACATCATTCTCCTAATGATGTGATCCCATTAATCAAATGACAACTCTTTTGTCCATGGCTAGGAAACATAACCATCTTTGATAAACGAGCTAGTCAAGTAGAGGCATACTAGTGACACTATGTTTGTCTATGTATTCACACATGTATTATGTTTCCGGTCAATACAATTCTAGCATGAATAATAAACATTTATCATGATATAAGTAAATAAATAATAACTTTATTATTGCCTCTAGGGCATATTTCCTTCAGCAGATGGGGCAATAGAACAAGGGTATGGTTCAAAAAGAGGTAGCATACCTGAGGGTCGGTGGGAAGTGGCTTCGCTCGTGGTCGTCATCCTCCACACACACTACGGCTGCGAGCTTGGGGATGGAGGCCATCCCACGCGGGCGCTAGGTCTGAGAGGACGGCCTTGTCGTCAGTGCGTGACCTTGCTCACCGACGATGAGTGCGTCAACGCTGCACGACCTTTTCTTCCCCGGCGGATCTGTGACCACCAGTGAGGAGGGAGAGAGAGGTTGTCTTTTTTAGATCTGGAGAGAGGGCGATAGTGTGAGAAGCAAGTGGGCAACCCTTAGCAAGAAAGCGCTGAAGCTCTAGCCTATATATCTTTTTTGATACTAGGACTAGAGGTGGAGTATAGTGGTAGAGTAGTTTATATTTTCTCTGCATATAGTACCAGTTAGTCATGCTTCAAAATTGAACGACACGCCATTAAAAAAAGTCAAGAACTAATGCGGAAACTCGGGCCAACGCGGCCAGATCGCATTTTGCATTAGAAATTACACACCATGTTTTGTTAACATGTGGTCCCGTTCCAACATGTCAGTGAGACGACGGCAAGTCCTTTTGTACAATTTTTGAATGGACGCCTATGTAGGCCGAGGTGCCTCTTCATGTACCGTGGCAACCGTCCACCGCCTCTTCGCCTTCCCCTCTCAATTTGGAACTGCTGTCGCACGCTCTTCCTCCCTCCTCCATTTGCCTTCACCCTTCCTTTTGCCATTGTTCGATCGTCTTCTCCATCGAGGGAGCAGGCTGGAACCGACCCCGTTATTCTTGCCCCGATTTGAAAGATGGCGTGGTGGAGGAACTCATTAATCGGTGCGACGTCATCACCTCGGCTAGCATGGCAGGTTCGTTGAAGACCATTCTCGACTCAACTAATAACATCATTACAAAGAACCCAAGGGTCTAGGAGCGGTTTGATCTCCCCTATCTTCTTTGTTGTGACCCTGATGACCTGCGCACGGACAATGGAAGCCTCGCCTTGTGCAAGTTGATGCCGCTTGATAATGATACGTGTGATGTTAAGATGCCATCGCTTGAGGGTAAGGCTTGGGCATGCGCAAATGGAGATTGGGTTGTTTATATTGGGTACAACAGCGAGTGGGAACTTGTGAATGTGTAAACTCATCACCGGGTTCCACTTCCAAAAATCTCAGACTGCCCAGAGGTTGAGCACACCGGTATTCTACGTACGTTCAACTACGATCATGCTGACTGTCGTCTACACAAGATAGCAATTTGTCGAGTTCCCAACCGCTCTTGGGGTTATAGGAATTCTTGTGTTGTCGCTATCTTCGACAAGCTTGTTGCCATCCTTCATACTTCGACTCGATGGATATTCCTCAAAAATCAGTTTCTATACACGGATGTGTACTGTGATGCAATTCAATACGAGGGTGTTGTGTTTGTTGCCACCACTCGTGGCACTATTTTTGCATGGAATCCTAATGCTTTTGGTACGTTTGTCTTCCATCGTAAATATAAATGTTTCATCCACATGCATGCGGGTTAGTTAGTTTCCCTTTACTAATTAACCTTCTTGTGTCTCCAAGGTCCTGTGAACATTCCACCACCTATACTTGAAAATTTTTATAACCAAGGGGGAGATGACGATGGTGATGATCACGAGCAGGTCCTATATACTTAGTGGCGCCTGGCAACTTATTCCGATGGATCACCTCTTCTTGTCTGTATACAGGGCACTGCTGATGTTACTAAGGAAGCATGTGTTGTCTTGCATGGTCGCACTCTCCGAACCTATTCCAACATCCGTTGCAAGTTATTCGGGATGGATACTAGTGTGCTAGTGCCAACACCTTCTCCCTGGTTCAGTATTGATAGTCTTGGAGGAAACTCGCTCTTCCTTGGACAAAACTATACAACGATGGTGAAAGGCGATCCAGCTGCTATTGACACAATGTTGCTACCATTTATGAGAAGCAACTGTATCTATACATCGGATATTGCTATGCTTGCCTACCCTGCCTATCACAATATGTGTCCTGATATAGGCCGCTTCAGCCTGGATGATCAGTCCTGCATTGGCCTCGAGATTGACAATAGGTGGACCTTCCCAGAGAATCACTTCTGGTTCAAAGCAAGCGTTTCCAACACCGAGGATTGGTTGAGCTGAAGTTCATTTCATTGCTTGTTATTTGTTGTGTGATGAAAACTTTAGTATTTATCATGTATCCTCGTTGT
Organism: Triticum aestivum; assembly: GCF_018294505.1. NCBI lineage: Eukaryota > Viridiplantae > Streptophyta > Magnoliopsida > Poales > Poaceae > Triticum > Triticum aestivum. The sequence goes on from NC_057798.1 coordinate 254,674,250, forward strand.
CGTTGTGGGTTGATGACCTGTTGTATGTAATGCTAAATGATATGCCTGCGATAAACTTACTAAATTGATGAATGGCTTTCGAGTCGCTTCTCAGAGTGGGTGCTGTGACGAGGCAAAAAAATATTTTCTGAACACATAATTGTACGTGCATTGGAACAGGTTATCGGATGAGTCTACTCAATAATACTACTACTATTTGTACTAGCTTCACATGCTTCGCGCATGGAGCGGGTGTTTTTACCGTAGCTGCGAATCCCATCATCCTAGGTCCTCGGATGAGTCCAATCAACTATAGAAATTGCATTTTGATGTTTGGGTTCAAACTTCCAAAACTGCTGCACTATCTCTACGTCTACGTATATGTAATACAAAAAGTTTTAAACTTGAGACCAACCATCACTACAAAAAAATACACTTCTGTTATGATACGTGTTTGTCACAGTAGGTCACATTTTCTGTCATGCATGTACATCCATGACGATTTTATGATAGAATCGACATAGTCATACCTGTTGTCGGATTAAGGGATCCGCAAACCCTTGAGAGGTTCGAACTCTGGGGTGCGTGCAGAGATCTCAACCTACCAAGGCTGCCTACTCGCGATCCTCCTAAGCCTAGCGCGTCAAGCTCAAAGATACACAAGGACACATCAGTTTTATCCTGGTTCGGGCCACCTTGTGGTGTAATACCCTACTCCAGCGTTTTGGTGGATTGCCTCGAAGGGCTGAGGATGAACTAGTACAATGGATGAATTGGCCTCAGGAGGCGAGGTGTTCTTGAGCTGGTGTGATGTGTTCTAGTTCTACTTGTTCTTGTCCCGCCCCCTTTCTATGGTGGTGGCTAGTCCTATTTATAGAGGCCTTGGTCCTCTTCCCAAATGTTGGTGGGAAGGGATCCCACAATGGCCGGATTTGAAAGGGGACAAGTAATACATCTTATCCTGACAAAAGTAGTCTTCGCCTGTGAAAAGCCTCTGGTCGTGATGCTGTGGTGGGCTCGTGGATGACCTCCATCCTACCATCCTGGCGGTCTTGGTCTATGTCGGTGTCAAAACCGGCGGATCTCGGGTAGGGGGTCCCGAACTGTGCGTCTAGACGGATGGTAACAGGAGACAAGGGACACGATATTTTTACCCAGGTTCGGGCCCTCTTGGTGGAGGTAAAACCCTACGTCTTGCTCGATTGATATTGATGATGTGGATATTACAAGAGTAGATCTACCACGAGATCAAAGATGCTAAACCCTAGAAGCTAGCCTATGGTATGATTGTTGTAATGGTTGTTCGTCCTGCGGACTAAAACCCTCCGATTTATATAGACACCGGAGAGGGCTAGGGTTACACAGAGTCGGTTACAATGGTAGGAGATCTACATATCCGTATCGCCAAGCTTGCCTTCCACGCCAAGGAAAGTCCCATCCGGACATGGGATGAAGTCTTCAATCTTGTATCTTCATAGTCTTGGAGTCCGGCCGATGATGATAGTCCGGCTATCCGGACACCCCCTAGTCCAGGACTCTCTCAGTAGCCCCTGAACCAGGCTTCAATGACGATGAGTCCGGCGCGCATATTGTTCGGCATTGCAAGGCGGGTTCCTCCTCCGAATAATTCATAGAAGATTGTGAACACCAGGATAGTGTCCGGCTCTGCAAAATAAATTTCACATTCCACCGTAGAGAGAATAATATGTACACAAGTTCAATCTGCTGACGTATTTTGTGGCATGACGTCACACCACTACCAAGCCTTTACTTGAATCGTTTTTTACTATACCACCTCAGCGCGTTTAGCAAAGCGGTTTCCTTGGCACGTCTTGTCGAAGCAGAGATCGTGTTCCCCTCATTCCGGGATTCTCATCAATACGGACGTGGGTAACCCAACCGCGCCATTGATGGTGGCGCTTGGGAGATAAGCGAGTTTTACCAGGCCGGTGGGGATGCATAGTTTTCGTCCGTCCATATATAAGGGGACAAGGATCCACCTTTTCACCTATGCCTTCTTCCTCCTTTGCTTATCCATCTCCGCGCACTTGAGCTCCAGCGCCCAAGCCCGCACATCTCGTCTCAACCTTCTCCAGTCATGTCCGGAGCGGGAGGCAAGTGGATGGCCTCCTCCGTGACGGAGGGGCACATCGAAAGACTGCGCAGCACCGGATATCTATCCGACGACATCGCGCACCGGCTGCCCGACAAGGGGCAGCTCATCCCCACCCCCAGGCCCCATGAGAGGGTCCTATTCCTTTCCCACTTCCTCCGCAGACTGGGCTTTCCACTTCACCCCTTTGTCCGGGGGCTCATGTTCTACTACGGCCTAGATTTCCATGATCTGGCGCCAAACTTCATCCTCAACATCTCGGCGTTTATCGTCGTGTGCGAGGCCTTCCTCTGCATGCAGCCCCACTTCGGCTTGTGGCTCAAGACCTTCAATGTCAAGCTGAAGGTTGTGAAGGGGAATCAGGCGGAGTGCGGAGGCGCCATGTTGGGTAAGATACCCAACATCGTCTGGCTCGAGAGTGCCTTCGTGGAAACCATCAAGGGATGGCAATCGGGGTGGTTCTACATCACCGAGCCGCGTGACCCTAAATGGGTAGCGACCCCCGAATTTAGATCTGGAATCCCCACGTGGCTCACCTCATGGAAGGAGAGTGGCCAGACCTAGGGTGATTCGGAGGAGCTGACTGGACTCCAAGCCTGTATCCAGAAGCTGGTGAGCAAGAAGCTCAAGCTTGTCAACGTGGTCCAGGTCATGCTCATCCGCCGGATTCTCCCGTGCCAAGAACGGGCATTTAAATTGTGGGAGTTCAATCCGGCACAGCACCAAACCTTGAGCAGGCTCTTCGACACTAGGTACGAGGATGCCTGGAAGGTGCTTTTCAAGGGCGCCGAAGCTCCCGCATCAGCCACTGAAGATCGCGGATTTCACTCGCAGCGTCCAGCTGACGAGGTAAGTGATTCTACCCCTTTACGGGACACTTGTTTTTAATAGTTCGACCTTACGCGGGATTTAATCTCCCTTTTCCTTTGACAGGACTGGATGAAGAAGGCCGAGCAGATCATCTGTCCGGCTCCCATGCCAGAAAACCCAGTAGACGCCCGTCTAGCGGGGCTGCTGGTTCCGGCACCGCATGTGGTGCCGGAGAAGAAGGCCAAGAAGGAGGCCACGGGTACTCGAAAGAGTTCCCGTTTTCAGGTGTCCGACGACTCCGAGGCGGACTCCTCCCCCGAAGACGACGAGGAGAAAGAGGACTCTCTCCCAGAGGAAGGAGAGAGGAAGAGGAAGGCTTCCCCAACAGGGGAGGCCGAAGAGTCCAAGAGGGGAAGGACTATTCCCCCGGATAGCTCCGCCAATGCCAATGTTGGCGACAAAGAGTGGCCCTCAAGGGCCAGGCCTCCGGCAAGATCGTAAGTATCCGGATTCCTGAATGATTTATAATTTCACTTTTGTGTCACATAGTGTCCTTCTAATGCCGCATGCTGCCTGCAGTCCGGCCGATGATGATCTCCCCGCTTCATCGAGCGGGTCGTTGGCTCCGTCGGATGTAGACTCCATCCCGACTGCCTCCACCCCTCGCGACGCTGAGGACGCCGAGGTGGGATCCCGAGAAGGGACCCATCAGGAGGAGGCTCCGGAGGCACCACAAGGCAGCCTCCCGGACTTTGCATCGGACTCCACGCTGGAACCAGCAGTGGTTCCGGAGTCCGGCCGACGGCCCCTTCGCAAGAAGGGAAAGACCGTGACGCCGGCGGCCTCCGTCCAACCGGAGGCACCGGACAACTTGTTGGAGGCGCTCAAAGGTGCTTCCATCGAGGAAGAACACCACACTATTATGAGTGCGGTGATTCAGAAGGTTCAGCTCGCCAATAGCGGGCTGACCGAAGCCTGCAGTAGCCTTCTAACAGGCTTTGAGGTAAGAAGTTAAAAATATGCAATGTGATACCGCATAGACAGTAGCCCCTGATGCTCGGTCCGGTGTTCGGAAAGAAAAGCCAGACTGAGTATATAAAAAAGATATACGCAGGGTTGCTAAAAAATATGTCAATATGGGTTTGCAGGCTGGGCTGCTGACCTCTGCCGCACTGACTGCGGAGGTCGGTGCTTTGAAGCAGGACCTCGAGCGGTCCGAGCAAGAGCTCGGCCGTGCCAAGAAGCAGCTCGAGGACAAAGAAGGTCAGTAACACCACTTTGAATTTTTACCTTACAGAAAAGGATTTAGGTTGCGACAAAAATAACAAGGATAACTTGGGTACTACAGGGGCCACGAACGAGGTGGCAACCCTGAAGGAGGCTGTGTCCGCGGCCGAAGCAATGCGGCCGCGGAACGGGCAGAGCGAGAGAGGCAGGAGGTGCGGGTGGCGGAGGTGCGGCAAGAGCTCCAGGCTCTCATGGAAAAGCATGATAGTTTGGAGCGCGACTCAAAGACTCGAGAGTCCGAGCTTGCCTCGGCTCTCGAAAGTGCCAAAGCCGCCAAGGTCGAGGCCCATAAGTCTCTCCAGGAGATTGAGGCGGTGAAGAAGATAGCGGCGGGTAAGGCATTTTTCATGCAAAGCAAGCATGTGAATGTAAATTACCTGTTACTTACCCGAATTCGAAGCTCTCCTGGGGCGTTTGCAGATCTGCCTCGCAGTGTGTCCGATGCCGCCGCATTCTACCGAGCCGAGGAGGGGAGCTCAATGGAGAAGGTCTTCTGGTCTCAGTACGCTGAGGCCGGCCATCCGGTGCCCCCTAGCGACTAGCTGAAGCAGCTGGTCGAGCTCCACAAGGTAGCCGAGCAGGCCATGAAGGGCCTCATAGTCCGGCTGTGGCCTGGAGAGGCCATGCCTGGGAGCTACTTCGGCCTCGTGCGGCGGCTGGTGGATGCGTGCCCCTGGGTGGAGGTCATCAAGCGCTCCGCCTGTATTGAAGGTGCTCGTCTGGCCCTTGCCCGCGCAAAGGTGCACTGGGGCAAGCTGGATGCGGAGAGGCTTATCACTGACGCGCCGCCAGCGGGCAAGGAGTATCGTACGCCCGAGATGTACTATAAGACTGTCCTGAAGGGTGCCCGCAAGATTGCGGATGAGTGCCCCAGAGATGTAATTATTGAGTAAATTCGCAATGTATTATCCTGTGCGCTGAAAACTTTGTTCATATGCGCTAAGCAATGCTTATTGATTTAAAATATTACCTTCTGTGCGGCCGTTTATTAAATCTGAGAGATGGCAAGTCATTGGCTTCAGCCCCCATGCCATGAGTGTTGGGGTGTTCGGGATAACCTTGAGCACTCTTGTTCCCATTTTTGGGTCCATCTAGGGAGGCGCTCAACACAACGAACAAGGAAACCAGACTTATAATGCTTGAACACTCTCACTTAGCCATAGAATTCTATAATTTTAAATTTCGGCGAAGCCCCTAGTATTCGGAAGACCGAGTTCGGGGCGCTATCCACGCCTTGGCCGGACATTATCCGGTTCTTCGCTCGAAGCGGCATAAGTCTTTAGGGACTCGAAAAGACCTCTCAAATAGCGACCAGTCTCTCGCCTTATCATGACAGTCAGTTTTAGCTTTCTCCACTGAGGCGTTAACCCAGCTCAACTGGGGCGCAATCGCAGTGGTTCTCCCAGTGCTACCTTAGCCGACAGAATGGAACGTAAGGTACCAAAACATGGGAGCCGGGCAAACCCAACTATTGACCCAAGACATGATTCGGAGCTGATTCATATAATGTTATAAGTTTGGGGTGCCGCACTTGTGAAAGTGTTCGGACTTATCACACCATAATGCAGGGAACATAAGCCCCTGGTGTATTCGGCCGTACCAAAATATACGGGTGCAAGATGTCATAAATGAACATATATACAAAGTAATGCAATTATAGGCAAAAAGTGCTGCATTATTTATTCAAGGAATTCTGCTATGAGTGCGGAATGATACAAATAGTGCGGTAAGTAGGGGATTGGACTAATTAGACGTGTCTTGGCTGCGGAATGGTGTATTTAGCAAATTTAATGCTCGTAATGGAGACCACCTGAGTGTTCGTCGCGGCCTTTGTCCCTCCCTGGCTGTTGCATCGTGAGTTCGGCAGGTTCGCCGCCGGACAGAGCATCTGGTGGACGGAGTCCTGTGTATAAAAAGAAGGAAAATAAAAATAAAAAGAGTGACACACTTGGGAGCCCCTGGTGTGGTCGAGCCGCACTCTGGGTCTGTTGTGGTCGTGCCCCTCCCCCTATGCCCATGGTATCTCAAGAGCGTAATGATGTACGCGGAGAGCTTGTCTTGCAATCATGCGAGGGTTGGGGTTGGGGCCGCATTGCTACGCGTGCTCGGAACGTGCCAGGTGGTCTTGATTGATGTTGCTCCGGGCACGTTTGGCCGTGTCCAGTCATTTAACGGCCGGACTCGAAAATTGCCTTAAAAGGCTGCTCTATACTTCTGCCGCGAGAGCCGCTGTATGTTCCTCCGTTCGGAGGGAGCGTTCCGTATTTCCGTTGACCGTGATGACTCCACGAGGGCCTGGCATCTTGAGCTTGAGGTATGCATAATGCGGCACCGCGTTGAACTTTGCGAACGCAGTTCGTCCGAGCAGAGCGTGATAGCCACTGCGGAACGGGACTATGTCAAAGATTAACTCCTCGCTTCGGAAATTATCCTGGGATTCGAAGACCACTTCCAGTGTGACTGAGCCTGTACAATTGGCCTCAACACCTGGTATGACGCCTTTGAAGGTCGTCTTTGTAGGCTTAATCCTTGAGGGGTCTATGCCCATCTTGCACACTATATCCTGATAAAGCAGGTTCAGGCTACTGCCGCCGTCCATCAGGACTCTCGTGAGGTGAAATCCATCGACGATTGGGTCTAAAACCAATGCAGCGAATCCGCCATTGCGGATACTGGTCGGATGGTCTCTTCGATCGAAAGTGATCGGGCAAGAGGACCATGGATTGAACTTCGGGGCGACTGGCTCCATCACATATACGTCCCTTAGTGCACGCTTCCGCTCCCTCTGGGGTATATGCGTTGCGTATATCATGTTCACCGTCCGCACTTGTGGGGGGAAGCCCTTCTGTCCTCTATTGTTCGACGGCCGGGTCTCTTCCTCGTCATCGCTGTGTAGCCCCTTGTCATTGTTTTTGGCAATTAATTTGCCTGCCTGCTTGAATACCCAACAATCTCTGTTGGTGTGGTTAGCTGGCTTTTCGGGGGTGCCATGTATCTAGCAAGAGCGGTCGAGTATTCGGTCCAAATTGGACGAGCCCAGAGTGGTTATTTTGAATGGCTTCTTCCGTTGACCGGGTTTAGAGCCTCGGAATCCGGCGTTGACTGCCGTATCCTCATTGCTGTCGCCATTAACGCGGCGTTTGTTTTTGTTTCGACGCGACCTGCCATTGTGGTCCTTGGTATCCGGACTGCCAGCATTTTTACTGAGGTTGTTGCTGCGAGCTAGCCAGCTATCCTCTCCCGCACAGAAGCGGGTCATGAGTGATGTGAGGGCTGCCATGGATTTCGGCTTTTCCTGTCCTAGGTGCCGGGCCAGCCACTCGTCGCGGATGTTATGTTTGAAGGCTGCGAGGGCCTCTGCATCCGGACAGTCGACAATTTGATTTTTCTTTGTTAAGAACCGTGTCCAGAATTGTCTGGCCGATTCGTCTGGCTGCTGAATTATGTGGCTTAGGTCATCGGCGTCTGGTGGTCGCACATATGTGCCCTGGAAGTTGTCGAGGAATGCGGCTTCCAGGTCCTCCCAAAACCCAATTGACTCTGCGGGCAGGCTGTTGAGCCAATGCCGAGCTGGTCCTTTAAGCTTGAGCGGGAGATATTTGATGGCGTGGAGATCGTCGCCGCAGGCCATATGGATATGAAGGAGATAATCCTCGATCCAAACCGCAGGGTCTGTCGTGCCATCGTAGGATTCAATGGTGACGGGTTTAAACCCTTCAGGGATTTGATGATCCATTACTTCGTCAGTGAAGCATAGTGGGTGTGCGGCGCCTCTGTATTGAGCAATATCACGACGTAGCTCAAGAGGGCGTTGTCTGCTGTGTTCGGCCCGGCCGGAGTTGCTGTATCCGGTGCGACGGTATTTGTCGTGGGTCGTGGGGCGCCCACATGATCCATAGATAGATCTGGATTGTCTTTCCTTGTCCTCCAATATATCCCGCAAGTCCGGCGCGTTCCAACGTGGCTTCGTACTTTTTGAGCGGTGCCGGGGTACGGTTCTGGTGGAGGGCCTAGATGCCTCTCTGTCGCGGCCACGAGGTGGTCGGTCTGCCGTATTGTGCGCTGGTGATGAAGGTTTGTATGCTTCCTCCTCTAGTCGGGGGAGCAACTTGCGTTTTGGGTAGCTTTTGGAGGGGCGTTCGAGTTCATACTCTTCGGCCGCGAGGACCTCGGTCCATCTGTCGGCCAGCAGGTCTTGATCAACTTGAAGCTGTTGCTGCTTTTTCTTTAGGCTATTTGCTGTGGCCATTAGCCTGCGTTTGAAACGCTCTTGTTCGACGGGATCCTTGGGCACGACGAATTCATCGTCGTCGAGGCTTGCCTCGTCTCCGGAGGGAGGTATGTAATTATCATCCTTGACCTCTTCGTCTGCCGCTCTCTCGTGAGGGCTTGCTTCTGCATCCTTCTGTGCTGAATCTTGCTGGAGGGGGTTGTCTTCGGCACTTTCTGGGGTGTTGTTATCTCCTGTGCCAAAATCTCCATTCTTGTTGTGGCGGGATTTAGAGCGGCGCCGCTGACGTTGGCGCTTGGGCTATTTCTTTAAGGAATCTGCCTCCGCTGCTTCTTCGTCGTCCCCATCTTTTGGGGTGTCCACCATGTATATGTCGTATGACGAGGTGGTCTTCCAGTGCCCTGTAGGCGCTGGTTCTTGATCGTCTCCAGCATCGTCGTCCATACCATCGATGTCTTCGGAGTCGTAGTCTAGCATGTCGGTTAGATCGTCGACAGTGGCTACATAGTGAGTGGTGGGTGGGCTTTGAATTTCTTCGTCGTCCGCATCCCAACCATCCTGGCCGTAGTCCGGCAAGGGCTCTTCGGATAGCGAGAGATGCTTTAGCGATTTCAAGATGTCACCAAAGGGTGAGTACTGAAAGATGTCCGCAGTGGTGAACTCCATGATCGGCGCCCAATCAGATTCGATTGGCAGGGGCGCAGGAGGTTCGGAGTCCGGCAGGGAGTCCGGCACCTCGGAGTCACGAGCTTTATAAGGGACGAGGTCAGTGTTCAGCTCCATCACCGTGGAAGTTGCAGCTCCCGAGGCGGTGTCCAGCCACCCATCCTCGATCTGCGCAATCGGCTCCGGACTATGGGTCGGAGCGGATTCGTGTGCGGCCTCCTAGGTACTGTCCAGCGGCAGAGTGAGATCACGCCCATCGTGACAGTGCGGCACGCTCGGCTGCGGCTCGGATCCATCGAAGATCAAGTCTCCGCGGATATCCTCCGTGGAGTTTAGGCTCCCAAATATGATCTGATGGCCAGGGGCGTAGCTTTCGATCTGCTCCAGATGGCCAAGTGAATTGGCCCGCAGTGCGAAGCCGCCGAATATGAAGATCTGTCCGGGGAAAAAAGTCTCACCCAGGACTGCGTTGTTGTTGGTTGAAGAAGCCATCAAGCCTATCGGTGACGACACAGAGGAACTCTCAATGAAAGCACCAATGTTGGTGTCAAAACCGGCGGAGTCCCTAACTGTGCGTCTAGGCGGATGGTAACAGGAGACAAGGGACACGATGTTTTTACCCAGGTTCGGGCCCTCTTGATGGAGGTAAAACCCTACGTCCTGCTCGATTGATATTGATGATGTGGATATTACAAGAGTAGATCTACCACGAGATCAAAGAGGCTAAACCCTAGAAGCTAGCCTATGGTATGATTGTTGTAATGGTTGTTCGTCCTACGGACTAAAACCCTCCGGTTTATATAGACACCGGAGAGGGCTAGGGTTACACAGAGTCGGTTACAATGGTAGGAGATCTACATATCCGTATCACCAAGCTTGCCTTCCACGCCAAGGAAAGTCCCATCCGGACATGGGACGAAGTCTTCAATCTTGTATCTTCATAGTCTAGGAGTCCGGCCGATGATGATAGTCCGGCTATCCGGACACCCCCTAGTCTAGGACTCCCTCAGTCTCGTTGCACCGAAATGGAAACCTTTGGCTGATTCCTCGGGACTCCGCGCCTGTGGCTTGCCTCCTTGGCACCAAAGAGGAGACCTGCACTCTGCCCCTACCTGGCGCCCGCCTGGCCTTGGTCGTCATGGCTCATGTCAGCTAAGCCTCGTGAGGTAACCTTGCATAGAACTCTCTGCCCCTTAGGAGCCAGCATGAGGAGGCCGATTCCCTTGGGGGTCTTGGCGTTACCCGCCTCGCGAGGCTTGGCCCCTCGCGAGGGTCTTGCGGTATTGTTGATGCTGAAGCTGGGCCGTACCAGGCCATCGATGGAGCCACGTGGTGGGCCGCAGGCAGGCAGGGCTGGATACCCCCATATCCAGGACGCCGACACCTGTGCTGTCATAGAAGTGTTCCATGACATTACAAAAATTATCATCACGGAAGTGTCCAGTTCCATGACGATAAATTGTGCGTCACATTAGTGCTTTCTTCATGGCTAACCAACACGTGGCATCCACCATAACTGGTCGTCGTTAAGCTATCGGGTCCGGTTTTGGATCCGATAACCCGTTAACAGCCCGGACCAATGGGAATTTTCCACGTGTAAAATTCTGATTGGCCGGAGGAAACACGTGTCAGCTTGTTAGTGGGTCAGATAGGCGCCTATGATATGTTGACACGTGCAACGTCCCACCACTGGTCCATTTAGCTTACAAAGGCTGGCCCGTTTGACTTGGTCAAAAGTTCACTGGCTGGCCCATGAAAAGCCCGTTAACTGTCTCTTCACAAATAGCCCATTTGATGGCCCGGTAACTCACGGCCCGTTAGGGCCTACCTGAAATCGGCCCAACAACGTCATGTGGGCCGTCGAATATAACACCAGCCCGTTTCACTTTCGGCCCATGCACGGCCCACGACGTCTTTCGGCCCATATGACGCCTTTCATATCTTTAGGCCCTTTAGAGGCCCACGGTGACTCTAGCCCATAATGAATAGTAAATTGCTTAGTACCCATTAACGGCCCATGATTCACATGCGCCGTTTCTAGCCCGTGTTAGCTTTCGGCATACTGACGGCCCATACGTTCTTGGGCTCCTTTCCGGCCCTCGATTACTTCTGACCCATTACTGGCCTGTTCCCCTAATGGGCCAAATTTGGACCATGGCCAGAGTTGGCCCGTTTGTGGTCTGTTAACCCATTGCGCCAGTACCAATTACGCCCGTTTATGGCCCATGTAGACCCATTTATCTGACGGCCCGAGGCCCATCGATTCTATGGCCCTGTTGGAGGCCCATTTATCGACGTCCCGTAGGAGGCCCATGGATCCTACGGCCTATAGCAGGTTCAAGGTTACCACGATCGGTATATGGCCCATGTTGTTGTAGCCACTAGCAAACCAGGGAAAAAGAAGACTAGGAAATAAATAAGCCCGAAACTAATGCTAGGCTATTAAGGCGATTGCACAGATTACATCAGTAGGCATCAAAGATTGCCACCAATGCAAATATAGGGAACACCCTACACTAGACAAAAATGGCTTGCTGTTTTCTTCAGCTAGTGGCTGCCTGTTAAGAACAAATTTTGTATCCCAACAAAACAAAGTACAACTATAAAACAAAATGTTGGCATAAAAGTTAACAATTTGGCAGACAAATGCACCACCAGAAGTTCAGAAGCTCAGTTCATTTGACCTGTCTTTTACGTTTTCATGTTGTGTTGTATGATGGAGCACCATAACCTTTGCCTTCATTTCTCCTAGGCTCCTGAACAAGATAGCAAATGTCTGATAGTCCGGTTTCAAAACCATGCATATCTTGACGACATCGAAAAATGTCTGTCCTTGTTTCTGTTGGGGAACGTAGTAATTTCAAAAAAATTCCTACGGACACGCAAGATCATGGTGATGCATAGCAATGAGAGGGGAGAGTGTTGTCTACGTACCCTCGTAGACCGAAGAGGAAGCGTTGACGCAACATAGAGGAAGTAGTCGTACGTCCTCCCGGTCCAACCGATCCAAGCACCGTTACTCCGGCACCTCTGAGTTCTTGACACACGTACAGCTCGATGACGCACCCCGATCTCCGATCCAGCAGAGGCGCGGGGAGGAGTTCCGTCAGCACGATGGTGTGGTGACGATCTTGATGTTCTCCTGTCGCAGGGCTTCACCTAAGCACCGCTACAATATGACCGAGGTGTAATCTTGTGGAGGGGGGCACCGCACACGGCTAAGGAACGATCTCAATGATCAACTTGTGTGTCTAGGGTGCCCCCCGCCCCCGTATATAAAGGAGGGAGGGAGGAGGAGGCCGGCCTAAGGAGGAGGCGCGCCATAGGGGGGCCAAACCTACTCCAAGTAGGTTTGGCCCCCCTTTCCTATTAGGAGTAGGAGAAGGAAGGAAGAGGGGGGAGGAGAGAAGGAAAGGGGGGGCCGGCCCCCCTCCCAATTCGGATTGGGCTTGGGGGGGGGGCACGCCCCCTCCCTTGCTCCTTCTCCCTCCCTTCCACTAAGGCCCAATAAGGCCCATATACTTACCGGGGGGTTCCGGTAACCTCCCGGAACTCCGGTATATTCCCAATCTCACCCGGAACCTTTCCGGTGTCCAAATATATCCGTCCAATATATCAATCTTTATGTCTCGACCATTTCGAGACTCCTCGTCATGTCCGTGATCACATCCGGGACTCCGAACAACCTTCGGTACATCAAAATACATAAACTCATAATGAAACTGTCATCGAGACCTTAAGCGTGCGGACCCTACGGTTCGAGAACAATGTAGACATGACCGAGACACGTCTCCGGTCAATAACCAATAGTGGGACCTGGATGCCCATATTGGTTCCTACATATTCTACGAAGATCTTTATCGGTCAAACCGCACAACAACATACGTTGTTCCCTTTGTCATCGGTATGTTACTTGCCCGAGATTTGATCGTTGGTACCCAATACCTAGTTCAATCTCGTTACCGGCAAGTCTCTTTACTCGTTCCGTAATACATCATCTCGCAACTAACTCATTAGTTGAAATGCTTGCAAGACTTAAGTGATGTGTATTACCGAGAGGGCCCAGAGATACCTCTCCGACATTCGGAGTGACAAATCCTAATCTCGAAATACGCCAACTCAACAAGTACCTTTGGAGACACCTGTAGAGCACCTTTATAATCACCCAGTTACGTTGTGACGTTTGGTAGCACACAAAGTGTTCCTCCGGTAAACGGGAGTTGCATAATCTCATAGTCACAGGAACATGTATAAGTCATGAAGGAAGCAATAGCAACATACTAAAACGATCGGGTGCTAAGCTAACGAAATGGGTCATGTCAATCAGATCATTCAACTAATGATGTGACCTTGTTAATCAAATAACAACTCCTTGTTCATGGTTAGGAAACATAACCATCTTTGATTAACAAGCTAGTTAAGTAGAGGCATACTAGTGACACTCTATTTGTCTATATATTCACACATGTATTATGTTTCCGGTTAATACAATTCTAGCATGAATAATAAACATTTATCATGATATAAGGAAATAAATAATAACTTTATTACTGCCTCTAGGTCATATTTCCTTCAGTCTCCCACTTGCACTAGAGTCAATAATCTAGTTTACACAGTAATGATTCTAAGACCCATGGAGTCTTGGTGTTGATCATGTTTTGCTCGTGGAAGAGGCTTAGTCAACGGTTCTGCAACATTCAGATCCGTATGTATCTTGCAAATCTCTATGTCTCCCACCTGGACTAGATCCCGGATGGAATTGAAGCGTCTCTTGATGTGCTTGGTTCTCTTGTGAAATTTGGATTCCTTCGCTAAGGCAATCGCTCCAGTATTGTCACAAAAGATTTTCATTGGACCCGATGCACTAGGTATGACACCTAGATCGGATATGAACTCCTTCATCCAGACTCCTTCATTGGTTGTTTCCGAAGCAGCTATGTATTCCGCTTCACATGTAGATCCTGCCACGACGCTTTGCTTTGAACTGCACCAACTGACAGCTCCACCGTTTAATGTAAACACATATCCGGTTTGCGATTTAGAATCGTCCGGATCAGTGTCAAAGCTTGCATCAACGTAACCATTTACGATGATCTCTTTGTCACCTCCATATATGAGAAACATATCCTTAGTCCTTTTCAGGTACTTCAGGATGTTCTTGACCGGTGTCCAGTGATCCACTCCTGGATTACTTTGGTACCTCCCTGCTAGACTTATAGCAAGGCACACATCAGGTCTGGTACACAGCATTGCATACATGATAGAGCCTATGGTGAAGCATAGGGAACATTTTTCATTTTCTCTCTATCTTCTGCAGTGGTCGGGCTTTGAGTCTTACTCAACTTCACACCTTGCAATATAGGCAAGAACCCTTTCTTTGCTTGATCCATTTTGAACCTTTTCAAAACTTTGTCAAGGTATGTGCTTTGTGAAAGTCCAATTAAGCATTTTGATCTATCTCTATAGATCTTAATGCCCAATATGTAAGCAGCTTCACCGAGGTCTTTCATTAAAAAACTTTTATTCAAGTATCCCTTTATGCTATCTAGAAATTCTATATCATTTCCAATCAACAATATGTCATCCACATATAATATTAGAAATGCTACAGAGCTCCCACTCACTTTCTTGTAAATACAGGCTTCTCCAAAAGTCTGTATAAACCCAAATGCTTTGATCACACTATCAAAACGTTTATTCCAACTCCAAGAGGCTTGCACCAGTCCATAAATGGATCGCTGGAGCTTGCACACTCTGTTAGCTCCCTTTGGATCGATAAAACCTTCTGGTTGCATCATATACAACTCTTCTTCCAAAAATCCATTCAGGAATGCAGTTTTTACATTCATTTGCCAAATTTCATAATCATAAAATGCGGCAATTGCTAACATGATTCAGACAGACTTAAGCATCGCTACGGGTGAGAAGGTCTCATTGTAGTCAACCCCTTGAACTTGTCGAAAACCTTTTGCAACAAGTCGAGCTTTGTAGATAGTAACATTACTGTCAACGTCAGTCTTCTTCTTGAAGATCCATTTATTCTCAATTGCTTGCCGACCATCGGGCAAGTCAACCAAAGTCCATACTTTGTTCTCATACATGCATCCCATGTCAGATTTCATGGCTTCAAGCCATTTTGCGGAATCAGGGCTCACCATCGCTTCTTCATAGTTCGTAGGTTCATCATGATCTAGTAGCATGACTTCCAGAATAGGATTACCGTACCACTCTGGTGCGGATCTTACTCTGTTCGACCTACGGGGTTCTGTATTAACTTGATCTAAAATTCTACGATCATCATCATCAACCTCCTCACTAGTTGGTTTTGACGTCACAGAAACCGGTTCCTGTGATGTATTATTTTCCAACAAGGGAGTAGGTACAGTTACCTCATCAAGTTCTACTTTCCTCCCACTCACTTCTTTCGAGAGAAACTCCTTCTCTAGAAAGGATCCATTCTTAGCAACGAATGTCTTGCCTTCGGATCTGTGATAGAAGGTGTACCCAACTGTCTCCTTTGGGTATCCTATGAAGACACATTTCTCCGATTTGGGTTCGAGCTTATCAGGTTGAAGCTTTTTCACATAAGCATCGCATCCCCAAACTTTAAGAAACGACAACTTTGGTTTCTTGCCAAACCATAGTTCATAAGGTGTCGTCTCAACGGATTTCCACGGTGCCCTATTTAACGTGAATGTGGCCGTCTCTAAAGCATAACCTCAAAATGATAGCGGTAAATCTGTAAGAGACATCATAGATCGCACCATATCAAGTAAAGTACGATTACGACGTTCGGACACACCATTGCGTTGTGGTGTTCCGGGTGGCGTGAGTTGCGAAACTATTCCACATTGTTTTAAGTGTAGACCAAACTCGTAACTCAAATATTCTCCTCCACGATCAGATCGTAGAAACTTTATTTTCTTGTTACAATGATTTTCAACTTCACTCTGAAATTCTTTGAACTTTTCAAATGTTTCAGACTTATGCTTCATTAAGTAGATATACCCATATCTGCTTGAATCATCTGTGAAGGTGAGAAAATAACGATATCCGCCACGAGCCTCAACATTCATCGGACCACATACATCTGTATGTATGATTTCCAACAAATCTATTGCTCTCTCCATAGAACCGGAGAATGGCGTTTTAGTCATCTTGCCCATGAGGCACGGTTCGCAAGTACCAAGTGATTCATAATCAAGTGGTTCCAAAAGTCCATCAGTATGGAGTTTCTTCATGCGCTTTATACCGATATGACCTAAACGGCAGTGCCACAAATAAGTTGCACTATCATTATCAACTCTGCATCTTTTGGCTTCAACACTATGAATATGTTTATCACTACTATCGAGATTCATCAAAAATAGACCACTCTTCAAGGGTGCATGACCATAAAAGATATTACTCATGTAAATAGAACAACCATTATTCTCTGATTTAAATGAATAACTGTCTCGCATCAAACAAGATCCAGATATAATGTTCATGCTCAACGCTGGCACCAAATAACAATTATTTAGGTCTAATACTAATCCCGAAGGTAGATGTAGAGGTAGCGTGCCGACCGCGATCACATCGACTTTGGAACCATTTCCCACGCGCATCGTCACCTCGTCCTTAGCCAGTCTTCGCTTAATCCGTAGTCCCTGTTTCGAGTTGCAAATATTAGCAACAGAACCAGTATCAAATACCCAGGTGCTACTGCGAGCTCTAGTAAGGTACACATCAATAACATGTATATCACATATACCTTTGTTCACCTTGCCATCCTTCTTATCCGCCAAATACTTGGGGCAGTTCCGCTTCCAGTGACCAGTCTGCTTGCAGTAGAAGCACTCAGTTTCAGGCTTAGGTCCAGACTTGGGTTTCTTCTCTTGAGGAGCAACTTGTTTGCTGTTCTTCTTGAAGTTCCCCTTCTTCTTCCCTTTGCCCTTTTTCTTGAAACTAGTGGTCTTGTTGACCATCAACACTTGATGCTCCTTCTTGATTTCTACCTCCGCAGCCTTTAGCATTGCGAAGAGCTCGGGAATAGTCTTGTCCATCCCTTGCATATTATAGTTCATCACGAAGCTCTTGTAGGTGATTGAAGAATTCTGTCAATGACACTATCATCAGGAAGATTAACTCCCAGTTGAATCAAGTGATTATTATACCCAGACATTTTGAGTATGTGTTCAATGACAGAACTATTCTCCTCCATCTTACAGCTATAGAACTTATTGGAGACTTCATATCTCTCAATCCGGGCACTTGCTTGAAATATTAACTTCAACTCCTGGAACATCTCATATGCTCCATGACGTTCAAAACATCGTTGAAGACCCGGTTCCAAGCCGTAAAGCATGGCACACTGAACTATCGAGTAGTCATCAGCTTTGCTCTACCAGACGTTCTTAACGTCGTCAGTTGCATCTGCAGCAGGCCTGGCACCCAGTGGTGCTTCCAGGATGTAATTCTTCTGTGCAGCAATGAGGATAATCCTCAGGTTACGGACCCAGTCCGTGTAATTTCTACCATCATCTTTCAACTTAGCTTTCTCAAGGAACGCATTAAAATTCAACGGAACAACAGCACGGGCCATCTATCTACAATCAACATAAACAAGCAAGATACTATCAGGTACTAAGTTCATGATAAATTTAAGTTCAATTAATCATATTACTTAAGAACTCCCACTTAGATAGACATCTCTCTAGTCATCTAAGTGATCACGTGATCCAAATCAACTAAACCATAACCGATCATCACGTGAGATGGAGTAGTTTCAATGGTGAACATCTTATGTTGATCATATCTACTATATGATTCACGCTCGACCTTTCGGTCTCCGTGTTCTGAGGCCATATCTGCATATGCTAGGCTCGTCAAGTTTAACCTGAGTATTCTGCGTGTGCAAAACTGGCTTGCACCCGTTGTAGATTGGACGTAGAGCTTATCACACCCGATCATCACGTGGTGTCTGGGCACGACGAACTTTGCAACGGTGCATACTCAGGGAGAACACTTCTTGATAATTTTAGTGAGAGATCATCTTAAAATGCTACCGTCAATCAAAGCAAGATAAGATGCATAAAGGATAAACATCACATGCAATCAATATAAGTGATATGATATGGCCATCATCATCTTGTGCTTGTGATCTCCATCTCCGAAGCACCGTCATGATCACCATCGTCACCGGCGCGACACCTTGATCTCCATCGTAGCATCGTTGTCGTTTACGCCATCTATTGCTTCTACGACTATCGCTACCGCTTAGTGATAAAGTAAAGCAATTACAGGGCGTTTGCATTTCATACAATAAAGCGACAACCATATGGCTCCTGCCAGTTGCCGATAACTTCGGTTACAAAACATGATCATCTCATACAATAAAATATAGCATCATGTCTTGGCCATATCACATCACAACATGCCCTGCAAAAACAAGTTAGACGTCCTCTACTTTGTTGTTGCAAGTTTTACGTGGCTGCTACGGGCTTAAGCAAGAACCAATCTCACCTACGCATCAAAACCACAACGATAGTTCGTCAAGTTAGTGCTGTTTTAACCTTCGCAAGGACCGGGCGTAGCCACCTCGGTTCAACTAAAGTGAGAGAGACAGACACCCACCAGTCACCTTTAAGCACGAGTGCTCGTAACGGTGAAACCAGTCTCGCGTAAGCGTACGCGTAATGTCGGTCCGGGCCGCTTCATCTCACAATACCGCTGAACCAAAGTATGACATGCTGGTAAGCAGTATGACTTGTATCGCCCACAACTCACTTGTGTTCTACTCGTGCATATACCATCAACGCATAAAACCTAGGCTCGGATGCCATTGTTGGGAACGTAGTAATTTCAAAAAAAATTCCTACGCACACGCAAGATCATGGTGATGCATAGCAACGAGAGGGGAGAGTGTTGTCCGCGTACCCTCGTAGACCGTAAGCGGAAGCATTAGACAACGCGGTTGATGTAGTCGTACGTCTTCACGATCCGACCGATCCAAGCACCGAACGTACGGGGCCTCCGAGTTCAGCACACGTTCAGCTCGATGACGCACCCCGATCTCTGATCCAGCAGAGGCGCAGGAGGAGTTCCGTCAGCACGACGGCGTGGTGACGATCTTGATGTTCTCCTGTCGCAGGGCTTCGCCTAAGCACTGCTACAATATGACCGAGGTGTAATCTTGTGGAGGGGGCACCGCACACGGCTAAGGAACGATCTCAATGATCAACTTGTGTGTCTAGGGTGCCCCCCGCCCCCGTATATAAAGGAGGGAGGGAGGAGGAGGCCGGCCTAAGGAGGAGGCGTGCCATAGGGGGGCAAACCTACTCCAAGTAGGTTTGGCCCCCCTTTCCTATTAGGAGTAGGAGAAGGAAGGAAGAGGGGGGAGGAGAGAAGGAAAGGGGGGCCGGCCCCCCTCCCAATTCGGATTGGGCTTGGGGGGGGGCGTGCCCCCTCCCTTGCTCCATCTCCCTCCCTTCCACTAAGGCCCAATAAGGCCATATACTTACCGGGGGTTCCGGTAACCTCCGGAACTCCGGTATATTCCCAATCTCACCCGGAACCTTTCCGGTGTCCAAATATATCCGTCCAATATATCAATATTTATGTCTCGACCATTTCGAGACTCCTCGTCATGTCCGTGATCACATCCGGGACTCCGAACAACCTTCGGTACATCAAAATACATAAACTCATAATGAAACTGTCATTGAAACCTAAAGCTTGCGGACCCTACGGTTCGAGAACAATGTAGACATGACCGAGACACGTCTCCGGTCAATAACCAATAGCGGGACCTGGATGCCCATATTGGTTCCTACATATTCTATGAAGATCTTTATCGGTCAAACCGCACAACAACATACGTTGTTCCCTTTGTCATCGGTATGTTACTTGCCCGAGATTCGATCGTTGGTACCCAATACCTAGTTCAATCTCGTTACCGGCAAGTCTCTTTACTCATTCCGTAATACATCATCTCGCAACTAACTCATTAGTTGAAATGCTTGCAAGGCTTAAGTGATGTGTATTACCGAGAGGGCCCAGAGATACCTCTCCGACATTCGGAGTGACAAATCCTAATCTCGAAATACGCCAACTCAACAAGTACCTTTGGAGACACCTGTAGAGCACCTTTATAATCACCCAGTTACGTTGTGACGTTTGGTAGCACACAAAGTGTTCCTCCGGTAAACGGGAGTTGCATAATCTCATAGTCACAGGAACATGTATAAGTCATGAAGGAAGCAATAGCAACATACTAAAACGATCGGGTGCTAAGCTAACGAAATGGGTCATGTCAATCAGATCATTCAACTAATGATGTGACCTTGTTAATCAAATAACAACTCCTTGTTCATGGTTAGGAAACATAACCATCTTTGATTAACAAGCTAGTTAAGTGGAGGCATACTAGTGACACTCTGTTTGTCTATATATTCACACATGTATTATGTTTCCGGTTAATACAATTCTAGCATGAATAATAAACATTTATCATTATATAAGGAAATAAATAATAACTTTATTATTGCCTCTAGGGCATATTTCCTTCAGTTTCACAAATGTCTCTATTAGGGAATGGACTTGTGTCTGAAGCGCAGATATATCATTGTTTTGAGATTGCATATCTTGATCGATCATGAGGCAGTTTGAACGATATTGCCTTAACAACCAACCCAGTATTACGCAGGAACGTGCTTTTGGCACTGTTAGTGAACAGGTACTGACCCACTGTAGCAAGAGCTGACACTGCGGTTATAGTTGCCTCGCCACCTTCAGAAGGTGGCGGTTCCACCATTTTTTCCATATGTTGCTCAAAAGTTGAGTTTTTACATTAGTAGTACCAGAACAGAAGATATTAAGGAGGCAGCAAAACCAAACAAAATAGCTTTGGTCCATATACAGAACTTATTCTGGTGAACCCATGTAAAATATTAGTTGTATTTTACTGCAAAGTACATAATAAAACCAGGTTCCAAACATATGACCATGTATCATGGCTAATGTATTGTCTATTTGTTCACATTGTATTGACAACTAAGGATAAAGAGACAAAGTTTATAATATGGTAAGCATAGTATGACATCAAGTGAGAACAGGCAAATAGGCAATTGTAACATTGTGTGGGCAAGTTCAGCACGGAACTAGATTACAAATCAAGATCAAAGGAACATCACTCCTCTCTTTTAAACCTTGTAAGGTGCAATGATACGCTAAGACAATTGTGTATAAAATTGAAAAGAGTAAAAGAAATTGGCTGCAAACCATGCAGTTCAACGCACAAGTCAGAGTAAGTGGTAGATAAAAGGCATGAGGATTAAGGACTCACAACAGCGGCTTTGACTGGTGTAGTCATACCCTTCGTCTTGCTGGTGTGACAATCCTTGAAGATTTCCACAACATTTGGTTCAGGTACTTTTTGGTCCTTGCGGGCTTTCCTCAACATTTGGAACAAGTCAATATAGATCTGATAATATGGTACAACAAAAAGAGTGAAACATCAACTAATTACAAGAGCCTGTCGTCTGTTGGAATTTCACTTTCGTACGGTTGGCCTTGTTCTTCGAACAGTTCACCTACAAGAAGATAGATTTGTGAGGCACATGCGTAAATAGGACTTCAACATGTGATCTGATCACATATATATAATGTACCTGATACTTTGGATCAGACCAGTGTTTAATGAGGCCTATCCAGTCTTCATCGATATATTTTCCTCTGGAGATGTTTGTGCAAGTTCACTATTAACCTTGCCTTCAAAGTGAGTTTTCCTCAAGTTATACCGATACTGTCGCAGATCAGACTTGAAAACATGGGTGCAAGCTTGTCTGGTTGCATCATCTTGGCTATCCAACTTGAACCTCATTTGTTGAAAATTATGGGAGTCTCATTATCAACAACCTAGAAAGTATGGGACACAGCAAGACGATATTACTAGTTTCCATACATAACCATACTTATAGATAAATGGTCAAGGAAGGTGTTGAACTGGGTTTCGTCTTTGTCATTCCTGTACTAAATCCATGTTGGGATGATACGTACATGACACCTAATGGCAACCAATGCCTCTGATACTAAATTGGCTGACTCTATAGCATCACGTGGCCTTTTTAAACCTGCCTCAAAACGGATCTCCATTCTTCCTCCTCTAGATTTAGTTAACCTATCAAGCACTATCCCCGATGTTTGTTTCCTCTTCCGCCTAGGTTCTAGTCCAACAACGAACATAGGAAGTGTTAGTGTACATCAAACTGTGAGACTACATATAAAGAAGCATGCAATTGTAACTTGACTCCAGCAACTACCTTCTTGCTGCTGAAGCTCACAAAGTTCATCTGATCTTGCCAACTCGTCTTGTGTCAAGAGTGCTTTGGAAGTAGTGTCAGGTGGCAAGGGAGCTTGGGAACGTGGTGCTAGCTGAGTTGACCAACGAGTAACTCGTGCAGCTGGTGTTACTGTGGAAGGTGTTGCAACAACTAGGGATGTCTCTGCTTGTTTGGTGGCAGCTATTGGTTTCTGTTTGACTTGTTCTGCAGCTCGTGTAGCATGGGATACCCTATTTGTACAATTTGCCGCCGGACTTTGACCTTCTATTGCACCATCAGTACCAGCAAAATCTGCAGGATTCTTCCGCTTCCTTTTCCCTGTCATTCTGTCTTCCTTCGTCTTTCTCTATGCCATGTTAAGTCAAGCCGACAAGAAAAACGAATAACAATTTAGTTCTTCAGAACAAATTTATGCGTGATACAGATGAACTGAACTTTGATGTTAGACAACCACATGATACGAGGATGTAATATGTACGAAAAATAGGACGACATGAGATAACCAGAACTATGATGTGTAAACTAAGTAGAAGACATTTCACTAAATTATAACCAATGCAATGGAAGGTAGACACCATATGAAATATGCTACAAATATCGCTCTGCCAAGTTAACAATGTCTTATCATAAATAGAGTTTAAACAAATGTGAAGCAATACAGGAAATAAATCATATGCAAGATGCAAACAACATCACACTACCAAGTTAAAGGTCTCTCGTCATTAGTGCCATTGCATATTCACATCATTGCATATTAACAACTTATGATGTGTAAACTAAGGAGAAGGCATTTCAACAAATTAGAAGCTATGAAAGCTAGACACCATATGAAAGATGCAACGAATATCACTCTACCAAGTTAAAACTGTCTCATCATAAGTGCCATTTCAACAAATTAGAAGTAGTACAAGCTAGAAAAGAATGCGAGATGTAACCTATATCACACTCCGAAGTCAAATGTGTCTTATGATAAGTGATTGTTGCATGTTATACAATAGTAGTACTTTGATGTAAGAACTTGGTGTGATAGACAGATATTGTATGTTCTAGAAAGAGGAACATGTGTCTTTTTCACAAGTATAATGTGTAAAGTAAGCAGATGAAATTCAACAAAATTAGAAGCAATACAAGCTAGACATCATACATAACATGCAACCACATATAACAGTGCCAAGTTAGAGGGAGCACCTGTGATGGTGCACTAGGGGAGACGTGCTCAACACAGCTATGTTGAGTGTCTATGCATGTGTTGTCTTGCAAATCTTCTTGGGAGGGTGGCGGAGTAGAATCTGTACAGGCCCTCTATTTATAAGTAAAACCGACAAGAAAAAGCAATAAAATTCACTCTTTAGGACTCATTCGTGCATGGTACTGACAATCACTACTTTGATGTAAGGCAAACACATGATACCAGGATGGAATAAGTACGAAAAACAGGGCGGCATGGCATATTCACACTATTTGTGTAAATTAAGGAGAAGCCATTTCAACAAATAAGAAGCAATGCAAGCTAGACACCACATGAAAGATGCAACCAATATGACTCTGCCAAGTTAAAACGTCCTATCATAAATGGCGTTCCAAAAAATTAGAAGCAGTGCATGCTATAAATCATATGAAAGATGCAACTAATATCACATTGCATATACTAAAGGTGTCTCGTCATATTCATTCATGTGGGATACAAAAAAAGAATAGTTTTATGTAAGGACATGCTTAATATACAAATGTACTATGTACTAAAAATAGGAAGGCATGTCACATTAATAGGTATAATGTATAAACTAAGCAGAATAGCACATGTAATTTAACCAGATTGGAAGAATTACAGTCTAGACACCATATGCAATATGGAACCACATATCACGCTGTCAAGTTAGAGAAAGCACATGCGATGCTGCTGTAGGGGAAATGCGGTCATCAACTACATATCTACGTTCACTATCTTCATCTCGCCTTGCTTTTTCTTGAGAATCATGTGGGGAGGCTGACACTTCATTATTCAAAAGAGGATCTTTTCTCAAAGTAACCCACTGGGGTTACTGTCTCATCATAAGTGATTGATGAGGGATACTGTCGCGGGATATCCGCGGCAACCTATGGGACCGGGTGGCCTCTTGATGGTTCGGCGGGGGGACATCATGTTGCACAAACAGCAGATCAGCGCACAGCAGCACGACAGAGAGCACACAAGCAGTTTACCTAGGTTCAGGCCATCGCGAGGCATAAGACCCTACTCCAGCTTTCGTGGATTGATGGTGGAATGAGTGTGGCGGTGCATAGTACACTTGCCCGGCAAGGTTTGCCTCGGGGCCGCCATGACTACATGTGTATGGTGGCTAACCCTCTAACCCCTCCTACGAGTGCCATGGGCCTCCTTTTTTGATTAAGGGGTCACCACAGTGGCAAAGTGGTCATTATCCACTGATATGATAGCAAACAATGCTATCATACCTAACTCTACAGGCTGAGAGGGTGCATTAAATGCGCCACTTAGTGTCACATCACTGGTTGCCCGGCAAGGCCTACCGGGCTTATCTTGCCAGTTCCACACCTGTTCTCTTGACACGTCGCAGGATGGGTGTCACCTGTGGGTTTCTTCCATTAGAAAGGGCTGCCACGTGGCGAATGGCTGCCACTTAGTAATCTTGCGGCTTGACACCGCACTAATTGACGACGTGAGTCGTGGTTGAGTGGTTGACGGGGCGGTTCTGCACCAGCGAGCCCCGGCACGCTCTGCCGGTGTTGGGGGGATGGACCCCGGGCAGGCAACAGAACCCGGATCCTCTTCAAAAACAACGGGGCTAGCACCGTCCCTCAAACCGGCACGTGCTTGGCCGGGTCGCTCGACCTAGCCAAGCCCCGCAATCCGTCCAAACTCTCTCACCCGGCAAAGACTCGTCGACTCGGCCTCAACAACTAGCGCAAGACAGCCGAACCCGGCACCACCAAAGCTTCCTCAACAAACCAGCTCCACCCGTGGCGTGCTCCGCAATCCGGCCACGGGTCAACTCCCGTCCCATCCAGGCCGTACGATGGGACGAGTCTTTAATCAGTGATAACCAAGGTAACAGTGCCCCGCCCATGCCTCTGGCCAGCCGGAGCGTGGCAATAGTGCCCCTCACCTACCCGCTGACTAGGGCCGACGTGGCTACAGTGCCCCCGCCCTCACCGCTGACGACAGCAAGCGGCAACCTGACGGATAACCACAGTACCCGAATCGACTCAGCCACGCCCTGAAGATCGACAAGACAGCGCACAGTCCCCCTAGGCACGCAAGGCCCGCACCTAGGGGAACCCGGCGAACCGCAAGCCCTCAGCGGGACCCAGCCCGGGTCCCAGGACACCAACAATCCAGACCCACCGACTTGTAACATTACCATTGTACCCCTGGGGGTTGGTCTGTAAAACCCCCCAGGAGCCCACGCTCATACGGGCATGTAACAAGAAAAAGGCGAGTGAGCACAGAACTAGCCACCGAAATAGCCATACCAGAGAGAAGGAGCAGCCCAAGCCTTGGCCAGCTTCCTTCCTCCCTCATACAGCTCCAGGAGCAACATTGTACTATTGAACATGCAACTACACTTGGCAGGACTAGGGGTGTTATCTCTCCGGAGAGCCCCGAACCTGGGTATGTCCGGTGTCCCGCGCCTGCTCATGCCAACCTCGCCTCTGGAGCCCGCCAGCGCCCTCGAGCCTCCTCCTCTCTTTAGGCATCCCTTGGCATCTACCGGGTGCCCACCACGACAGTTGGCGCCCACTGTGGGGAAGCTCGAGGAGCTGGCCGGGAGCATGCTTCAGACGAGGCCCTTCTCCTACTCCGACGAGTCCGTCGCGCTGGCGGACGACGTTGTCGGCGCGCTCACCGCCTCCTTCGCCACGCTGCGCATCTCAGATGCGTTCGCGACCGACGAGTACCCCAGCGAGGGGCTCAGCTACTCCGAGTCCCCCCTCTCCCTCGGCGGCGGCATTTCCGCCGGGGCAATGGACGTCCATGTGGAGGTCTTCGTCACCGGCGATGGCGCCTCCTCCTCGTTGAGCAAGACAAGGAAGGCTGCCGAAGCCAGGGCCGCAGCGGAATGGACCGAGCCATCCGATCCGTTGCATGCCGCGATGTAGAGCCTCCGCATCCCCATCAGTACTGACGTCGACGCCACCAACGTAGCTGAGGCCCGAATCCAGCTCGAGGAAAGGCACCAGCAGATGCTGGACCTGTCCGAGATGCTCGCCACCACTCAGCGTTTCCTGGACGCCGCTCAGCTAGAGTGCAATGCCGCCTACGGATTCACGCCCGCCACGGCCGAGCCAAGCAGGGTCGCCGATGTGCGTGCCTGGGGAGGAGCGATCGGCCGGGCTCTTGGCACCGTCCCGACCGTCTATGAGACCCCAGCGAAGAACATGCGCGCTGCCCAGGCAGCCGTAGTCGGCCTGGACCAGATCACGGGTGAGGAGCTAAAGGAGCGCATCGGGCAGATGCACGAACTCCTCAACGCGGCCAACACCCAGCAGGACCGCCTCAACCAGCTTGCCAAGCCGGCGGGATCCGGCTCCGCCCGCCTCGGCGGACCCGGCGAACTTCTACATACAGCTTCGTCGGCACCCGATGAGGTGCACTCCGGCCGAGCCCGGACTCGGCGCGATCCGGCCGTCGCCATCCCCGACCCGGGGGTTGCCCAACCCGGCTCGGGGGCTGCCAACTCAGAACCCACCCTGGTGGCCATCTTCGTCGTGGTTATGGCTCCATCTTGGGCCCTTCCAATATCATAATTCTTGGAGAACGGGGTTCTCCCCATGGACGAGACCGAAGCTCGGCAAGTGCAGCACCGGGCGTCCGCCTACAGCATCATCAACAATGATCTCGTCAAGAGCAGCTCCACCGACGTGTTCCAGCGCTGCATCGAGCAGGAACAGGGCATGGACATCCTCCTCGACATTCATCAGGGCGAGTGTGGGCACGACGCTACATCGCGATCCCTGTCGCTCGTCCTCATGTGTGAGGGATGCCAGCACTTCAACAAACGCAGCACCAGCCGATGTCAGCACTCCACACCATACCGATCGCCTGGCCCTTCGCGGTCTAGGGACTCGACATGGTGGGACCCTTAAAAACCGCTCGAGGCGGCATGATGCACCTACTGGTGGCAGTAGACAAATTCACCAAGTGGATCGAGGCAAGACCAATCAAGAAGGACGGGCCAACAGCCGTTCGGTTCATCAAGGACATAGCGGTGTGCTACGGCATGCCGAACAACATCGTCACGGATAACGACACCAACTTCGCCAAGGGCGCGCTCGAGCAATACTGCTCTGTCTCCGGCATCTGCCTCAACCTGGCCTCCATTGCACATCCGTAGTCCAACGGGCAGGTCGAGCGGGCCAACGGACTCATCCTGTCCGGCATCAAGCCACGTCTCGCCGAGCCACTCATCCGCTCACCCGGCAGCTGGCTTGATGAGACACCGGCCGTTCTCTGGAGTCTACGCACCATGCCGAATCGGTTGACCGGGTTCACCCCATTCTTCCTCGTCTACGAAGCCGAAGCTGTCATCCCGACCAACATCGAGTTCGACTTGCCGCACGTCGTGATGTACACTAAAGCCGAAGGCAGAGAAGCCCGCGAAGATGGCGTCGACCTACTTGAAGAAGCACGCCTCCTGGCGCTCAGTCGTTCGGCCATCTACCAGCAAGGCCTGAGGCACTACCATAGTAAGAAGATCAAGCCCCTCGCGTTCCGCGAGGGCGACCTTGTCCTCCGACTCGTCCAAGAGCAAGTAGGCCAGCACAAGCTGTCCCCTCCATGGGAGGGCCCATTCATCATGAGCAGGGCCTGGCGCGACCGCAACGCCTAATACCTCATCGATGCACGCAAGACAAGGAAGCGCAAGAAGGACACCGCCGGCAAAGAAACGACCCGGCTATGGAACGCGGAACTCCTCCGCCCATTTTACAGTTAGCCGCACGAGTGTATGTATCGTCACCTTTTGTAAACACATGAAACTATGGGGTTCCCGAACAAGACTCGGGGGCTGCCTTTTGTCGACCAATTTATTGTGTCCCTATTTTCCTGCATCACTATGCCACTTAACCCGGCCACCGGTCCGACTCGCTCGACCCGGCGGCTCGGCGGCTGGCCGGCTCGGTCGCCACCCCCCGCCTTACTTGGTGATTCCTGATACAGTTAGGATGTTGCGGTCCCCCACTTCACCCTAAAGCCACAGATCCAGCATTGGCTGTCGGCTGGCAAGCACAACGGGCCAGAGCTCCTTTACGCTTCATACACTAAGTCAAAGGCTGCCGGGTCGATCAACCCGGCCCGTCGCTCATCAAATAAACAGCCGCATGATCGGCTGCTCGCCAACCGGCTTCGCCGGATTGCCGCCAGACGGCCCAGTGGGTGTTTCGCTCACCATCAATGTTTCGAAGTGCCCAAGTCCTGCGCGCTCCTCTCTAAGAATCGAACTCCTTTCCATGGACCAGAGCCTCGGCCGTCTGACTCGCGGGGGGAGGTTTGAGAAAGGAAAAACGCATGAAATCGGTCCAAAAACGGAAGGCAAGAGCGAAAACACTCACGACATTTGCACACAAATATTTAAGAAAAGGCCCATGGCCCGAGTTCATTACACCCTAAAAAACCCTCCACCTCCAACTTCCAACTTCCAACTTGCTGTTTCTGAGAAGGAACCACCTACTCATGTGTTGAGGCCAAGATATTCCATTCCTACCATATGAATCTTGATCTCTAGCCTTCCCCAAGTTGCTTTCCACTCAAATCTTCTTGCCACCAAATCCAAATCCTGTGAGAGAGACTTGAGTGTTGGGGAGACTATCATTTGAAGCACAAGAGCAAGGAGTTCATCATCAACACACCATTTGTTACTTCTTGGAGAGTGGTGTCTCGTAGATTTGCTAGGTGTCACTTGGGAGCGTCTGACAAGATTGTGGAGTTGAATCAAGGAGTTTGTAATGGCAAGGAGATCGCCTACTTCGTGAAGATCTACCGCTAGTGAGGCAAGTCCTTCGTGGGCGACGGCCATGGTGGGATAGACAAGGTTTCTTCTTCATGGACCCTTCGTGGGTGGAGCGCTCCGTGGACTCGCGCAACCGTTACCCTTCGTGGGTTGAAGTCTCCATCAACGTGGATGTACGATAGCACCACCTATCGGAACCACGGCTCAAAAATCACCGTGTCTCCAAATTGCGTTTGAATCCTCCAAACCCTCCCCTTTACATTCTTGCAAGTTGCATGCTTTACTTTCTGCTGCTCATATACTCTTTGCATGCTTGCTTGAATTGTGTTAAGATTGCTTGACTTGTGCTAAGATAGCTAAAATTTGCCAAAGACTAAAATTGGGAAAAGGATAAGTTTTTATTTGGTAAAGTAGTCTAATCACCCCCTCTAGACATACTTTCGATCCTACAAGACCCCGCAGAGCAGGACTAGGGGTGTTATCTCCTAGGAGAGCCCCGAAACTGGGTAAAGTACGCCGACGTTCGTGTCTACGCCTCATCCCACTTCCAGGCACTGGCGACGTTCTACTCGCTCCCACCATGATAAGCCATCCATTGGCATATGTCGCACCCAACCCCCGACATTTGGCACCCACCGTGGGGCGGGGTGCACCATTTCCCGGAGACCTGCTCTTTACGGGAACCCTGTTCCTTCCTGGCGAGCGAAGCCAACCCAGCACGCCCGACGGTGTCAGCCTCGACGCACTGCACGGCGCGGAAATCGCCTGCGCGGTGAGCTGCCTCGCCGACCTTGTCAGCGAGATTCACCTCTCCGATGAGACGGCCTCCGACACGGGCACCGGCAGCCCCAAGAGCCGCCTCGTCAGCCTCCTCGACCAGCTTCACGTCACCAGCGAGCTTGCTGTGGACCTGGAGTCTGTTGGCTCCACCGACCCGATGATCGTCGACTCCAACACGGCGTCACTTGACGCGTTCCCCACCAACGTGGTGATCTATGATGAGCCGCCTTCTCGCGAGCACAGCGGCAGGAGCACCGTCACACAGGTGCTTGTCATCAACAGTGGCGAGCGCTCGGCCGGAGATGCTCGAGACCCACTCGATGCAGCACTGCGAAACCTGACGGCGCTGATTCCAGAGGACGCAGACGCTGAGATGCTGGAGGCACGCCACGTCCAGCTCCTCGAAAGCGCTGGCCGACTGGCCAGCATGCGACGCCTCTCGGGCGCCTACCAGCGCGAGATGGACTAGGCCGTTGGTGGTACGCCGGCTCCTGAGGGGCCTAGCTGCATCGGCTCAATACGGCAGCGTGGTGCGACCATCGCCAGCATGTTTGGGGCAGAACGCCCCATCTATGCCACGCCTGCAGAGAACATCCAGGCCGCCCAGGCAGTGACGGATGAGCTAGACAAGTACGAGGGCGACGAACGTCGCCACATGACGGAGCGAGTCCAGCAGCTCCTGGACACGGCCGCCGCGCAGCACGAAACCGGCTGCTGCGCTGAAGTGCCCACCCATGGAACGATGAACCGCCCCTCGCCAGGACCATGGCGCGACGTCCTGGACGCCGACTGGTGGCGCTCGCGGGAGAAGAGGCAACGAGCCGGCTGCCAGCCGCAACCGGACTCGCCTCTCCATCGAGCGTGACGAAGACGGTCGCCCTCGAGCGGTAGAGCGGCAAGGCGACCCGCCTCCTCCTCCCCCTCGTGGAGCAAGGCATCCTACTCCACTTCCTGTCACGCACCCGACACTCGGCGACCGCCTTGGCCGCCGAGAGGGAGTCGGAGAGAACGACGCCCGCCATCAGATCGATCATGTCAACCGATCTCTAGCCCTAGAAGAAGAAGACGCATTGGGCCCGCCCTGTTTCGGCCCACGAATCCGAGATGAGCCCTTTCCCAAAGGGTTCACGATCCCGAGAGATATGCCCAAGTACACCGGCTCCATGAAGCCGGAGGACTGGCTGGTCGACTAATCCTTGGCAGTCAGCATAGCGAATGGCAACAAGCGCGTTGCCGTGAAGTACGTCCCGCTCATGCTTCACGGCACGACCCGGACGTGGCTCAACAGCCTGAAGCCCCACAGCATCAATAGCTGGGTTGACTTCACCGAAGCCTTCATCCGCAACTTCACCAGCACGTACATGCGGCCACCCAAGCCCCGACAGCTCTCCCTGTGCGTCCAAAGGCCCAGCGAATCGACTCACGACTATCTCACGCGCTGGCCGAGCTGAGCAACTCCTACAAAGGCATGCACGAGGTCCAGGCAATCGAGTACTTCACTGTCGGGTGCCGAGAGGGCACCCTCCTCAAGCACCAACTTCTCTGCGACGAGCCTGCGACTCTCGACGAACTGTTGATCATCGCCGACAAGCATGCCACAGCTGACTTCTCCATGAAGGCGGAAATCTTAGTTGATGCGTCCGGCAAGGTGGCACCTCAGGCTCCCCGGACACAGGCTGGAGACACCAGTCGGCGACAGCATCCAAGCGACAACAAGTGGAAGGCCACCCAGCCGGCTTCCACCAGCCGGCAAGTGGCGATGGTCGAGGACCAGCAGCCGGAGGGGCAGCCAGCGCCCAAGCGTCAGAAGGGCGGCAAGCCCAATTGGTTGCCCGCTTTCGCTTATGAGCAGACCCTAGATGTGCCCTGCAAGTTCCACAGCGGTGCGAAGCCGTCCAACCACACCACACGGAAGTGCCATTGGCTCACCAGGATAGCAAAAGGGGATGGGCTCCTGCCTCCTCCGCCTGCCGGTCTGTCGCCTCCTCAGCCCCAGCAGCCGGCGGCCTGGCCAGTCGGCGCCATACAAGACGAGTATCCTAAGGAACACGGAGCTTATGTTGTGTTCACCAGCGTGGCCGATGACACACGCAGCAGACGACATCAATAGCAAGAAGTGCAAGCAGTGGCCTCAAATACTCCAGAATTCATGCATTGGTCTGAGAAGCCCATCAGTTGGAGCAGGGCCGACCACCCGGAAGTGATGCCTTCCCCGGGTTCCTATGCCCTGGTCCTAGATGCAACCTTCGCAACAGAGAGGCGGGCAGCTCGTTTCTCCAGAGTCCTGATAGATGGCGGCAGCAGCATGAATATCCTGTACCGAGACACGATGAAGAAGTTGGGAATCAAGCAGAAGCAGCTCCTCATCAGTCAGACTGTATTCCATGGCATAGTCCCTGGCCTTTATTGCTCACCAATCGGCAAGACTCAGATTGATGTTCTCTTTGGAGACAAGAATCATTTCTGCCATGAGCCAGTCTGGTTTGAAGTGGTGGACCTTGAAAGTCCCTACCATGCCTGCTTGGCTGGCCTGCCCTGGCCAAGTTCATGGCAGTCCCCCACTATGCTTACATCAAAATGAAGATGCCAAGTACCAAGGGGATCCTGACTATAGTCAGAGACTAGAAGAAGTCGACCGCCTGCGCCGCGGATAGTAGCCGGCTAGCCGAGTCCCTCGTGATTGCAGCTGAGAAGCGGCTCCTTGACCGGGTGGTGGCGATGGCAGGCAAAAAGCCGGAAATGTCACCCATCCCCATGGAGTCAGAGGTTGAGGGCTAATTCAAGCCGGCGAAGGAAACAAAGAAGATACCCCTGGACCCGGAGCACCCAGAGAGGCACGCTGTCGTAGGTGCCAACCTGGATAGCAAATAGGAAAGCGAGCTCGTCGATTTCCTTCGTGAGAATTGGGACATCTTTGCATGGTGTCCCAAAGACATGCCGGGTGTTCCGACGGATTTCGCCGAGCACAAGTTACATGTCCGACCTGACGCCAAGCCGGTCTGGCAGCCCTTGCCCCGCCTCTCAGAAGAGAAGAGAAGAGTTGTCGGAGAAGATATAGCCCGGCTTCTAGCAGCCGGCTTCATCATGGAAGTATTCTTTCCAGAGTGGCTGCCCAAGCCAGTTCTTGTGCTGAAGAAAAATAAGTAGTGACACATGTGTATTGATTATACCAGCCTCAACAAAGCTTGCCCCAAAGATCCCTTTTCCCTGCCGAGAATTGACCAAGTGATAGACTCCACAGCCGGATGCGAGCTGTTGAGTTTTTTGGATGCGTACCCAGGGTACCATCAAATAAAGTTGAACCTGGCCGACAGGCTGAAAACCGCCTTCATCACACCATTTGGAGCCTTCTGCTACCTGACCATGACGTTCGGCTTGCGAAATGTCGGCGCCACGTTCCACCGTTGCATGCAGAAGTGTCTCCTCAAGCAACTCGGCAGAAATGCCCATGTCTACGTGGATGATGTGGTGGTGAAGACAGAGAAGCATGGCACGCTGCTAGAAGAGGAAACCTTTGAAAACTTGCGCCGATTCCAGATCAAGCTCAACCTAGAGAAATGTGTCTTTGGAGTACCAGCCGGCCAACTCCTCTGCTTTCTGGTCTCAGAGCATGGCATAGAGTGCAACCCAGTGAAGATACGGGCAATTGAGAAGATGGAAGTACCCACCCAACTGCTGGACGTACAAAAATTCACCGGCTGCCTGGCATCTATCAGCCGTTTCAGCAGTCGGCTGGGTGAGAAGGCTCTCCCCCTGTACCAGCTCATGAAGAAGACCACTTTTTTGAGTGGAACGACAAGGCGGGCGAAGCTTTTCTCCAACTCAAGAAGATATTGACCACCCCGCCTATCTTGGCGGCTCCAAATGAGAAAGAGCCAATGCTCCCCTACATCGCCGCCACCAGCCGGGTGGTCAGCACAGTCATAGTGGTAGAACACAAGGAGGAGGGTAGAGCATTACCGGTCCAGAGGCCGGTATATTACTTGAGTGAAGTATTATCCGCCTCCAAGCAAAACTACCCACACTATCAGAAGATGTGTTATGGTGTGCACTTTGCCGCCAAGAAGCTGAAGCCTTACTTCCAAGAGCACCCAATAACTGTCGTCTACACCGCTCCGCTTGCTGAGATCGTTGGAAGCCGAGATGCTTCAAGCTGAGTGACCAAGTGGGCCATTGATCTGGCCCCGTATACCATCTACTACAAGCCTCGCACTGCCATCAAGTCACAAGCACTGGCCGACTTCCTCGTCGACTGGGCCGAGACCCAGTACTTGCCGCCAGCGCCAGACTCCACCCATTGGCGGATGCATTTTGATAGTTTGAAAATGCGCACCGGTCTGGGAGCCGACATCGTCCTCACCTCTCCCAAAGGTGACAAGCTCAGATATGTGCTGAAAATCCATTTTGCCGCCTCCAACAACATAGCCAAGTACGAGGCACTCATACACGGACTCCAGTTTGCTAGGGAACTCGTCATTTGCCAGATTCTGTGCTATGGTGACTCCGACTTGGTGGTCCAGCAATCATCGGGCGACTGGGATGCCAAGGACGCGAATATGGCAAGCTACCGCTTCCTCGTGCAGCAACTCAGTGGATACTTTGACGGGTGCGAGTTCCTCCATGTGCCAAGTAATGATAATGAGCAAGCGGATGCCTTGGCACGGATCGGCTCCATCTGACAGGCGATACTAGCCAGCGTCGCCTTGCAGCGCCTCCTCAAGCCGTCTGTCAAGCCATCACCAAAGTCCGACTCCATCTTCGTGCCGGCCCCTCCTGAAGCTGTCGGATCGGACTTGAGGGTACCAGAAGCCGGCGCAGGGACTTCGGTAGGCGACCCGGGGACTGCAGCCGTCGCACCTGGCCCGGGGACTTCAGAGCCCGGCCCGGGGACTGCAGCAATCAGCCCGGAGACTTCTTCAAGACAGCAGGCGGCAGTCGACTCCAACCCGCAGCCTCCCGACCCAACCGCCCTTGTACAAGTTGTTGTCATGGCAGTCGGATAGATAGCAGCACCCTCATGGGCTCAACCCATCCTCAACTTCCTGGTGAACAAAGAGCTGCTGGCCGATAAGATCCTAGCCCGACAAGTGCAACGGCGGGCAGCAACATACACCATAGTCAACAAAGAGCTGGTTCGGCGCAGTGTCACCGGTGTGTACCAGCGCTGCATGGAGCCGGACCAGGGTCAGGCAATCCTCAAAGATATTCATCAAGGTGAAGGTGGTCACCATGCGGCTTCAAGATCACTTGTTGCCACAGCTTTCTGCCATGGTTTCTTCTGGCCGACTGCCCTAGAAGACGCCAAAGAGTTGGTCCAGAAGTGTAAAGGGTGTCAGAAGTTCCGCTCCAAGACACACTTGCCAGCTTTTGCACTCAACACCATTCCCATTGCCTGGCCCTTTGCTGTTTGGGGCTTGGACATGGTGGGGCTATTCAAGACAGCCTGTGGTGGCATGACTCATCTACTCGTTGCTGTGGACAAGTTCACCAAGTGGATAGAGGCAAAGCCAATCAAGAAACTGAATGGGCCGACTGCCGTGACTTTCATCGCTGACATCACCAGTCGGTACGGCATACCACTTAGCATCATCACCGACAACAGCACAAACTTTGCCAAAGGAGCCTTGGCTCGTTTCTGCGCGACGCAGGGCATCCGACTGGACTTAGCATCCGTCGCCCATCGGCAGTCAAACGGCCAAGTTGAGCGAGCAAACGGCCTCATTCTGTCCGGCATCAAGCCCCGACTGGTCGAGCCTCTGGAGCGTTCGGCCGTCCTCTGGAGCCTACGCACGACTCCGAACAAGTCGACCGGCTTCACGCCCTTCTTCCTCGTCTACGGTGTTGAAGCCGTCATCCCGACGGACATAGAGATCGACTCCCCATGAGTCACCATGTACACCGAGGCGGACGCCAAGGAGGCACGAGAAGACGGTGTCGACCTGCTGGAAGAAGGCCGGCTGTTGGCACTTAGCCGGTCCGCCATCTACCAGTAGAGTCTGCGCCGATATTACAACCGCAAGGTGAAGCCAAGATCCTTTCAAGAGGGAGACCTTGTGCTCCGGCTGATCCAGCGAACAGCCATCCAGCACAAGCTCTCGGCACCTTGGGAAGGCCCTTTCATCGTCAGCAAGGTGTTGGGCAACAATTCCTACTATCTGATCGACGCTCAGAAGCCCAGAGCATGCAAAAGAGATGATTCAGGCAAGGAGACGGAGAGGCCGTGGAATGCAAACCTCCTCCGGAGATTTTATAGTTGAAAGCAGTATGTATCACGCTACCTTTTTGTATTATGTACTAAGACTCCGGGTCCCCCAATAAGAACTCGGGGACTACCCTCCTTCTATCTATATGATAAGTGTTATGCCTATGAGTGTGTATTGTTTTACCACCTGGCACCGGGTTCGACCAGTCGGCCCGGAGGCTCGCCGCCTTCTGCTATATGTCGCCTCCTGCAGCCGGACAAGTAGTGTGTTGGCACAAAAAACTTCCCCTGTCAGAAGCCACAGCTCATATAGCGACTGAATGGCGGGCAGGGGTTGCAAAACAGTGCCCACATGAAAAATGGCTAAGGAAAGAACGCATATAGCGGAGGCCGGCATCGCGCCTGTTGGACCGGCTGCCCGGCAGCCGACCTGCCGGTTTCTGCTTGTCTTGCGAACACTCCAAACGGCTAAGTACTTTCTCCCCTACAAAAAAGCTAAGTACTCAACCCAGCCGCAGTCCGCAGAGCGGTTGTTCGGTTGGTAAGAGGATAGCCAAGGGAGGGCGGCAAAGAAAAAAAAGCAAGGAGCATAAAGCAAGAAAAGTTAGAAGCCGGCAAAGCAAAACATGAATTGCGATAAAGTATTTACATAGATAAAGGCCTATCGGCCGGCATTCAACAGAGTTTGATGTACACCCCGAGGGTGGAATTGTGCAAATGTAACCAAGTTCTCCAGACTAGCGAGCAGAAAAAGAAAAAGATAAACATCCTAAGGGGCAGGAGAAGGCTCCGTCTGAACGATGGAGTCGGTGGTGCCTGTTGGCGCAGCATGCGGCTCCGGCTGGACGGTGGAGTCGGCGGCACCAGTTGGGATGGTGGAAGGCTGGATGGTAGAGTCGGCAGCGTCCGTCGGAGGAACAGGTGGCTGGTAAGTCTCCGCCTGGCCGCCTCCAGCAGCAGTCGGCGCTTTGGAGCATGGATCGTTGCTTGAGGCCCGGTCAGGTTGGGGCTGACCACCCGCTCCAACCTCCGGCACATCGTCCTCGCTCTCCTCCTCCTCCTCCTCCTCCTCCCCTTCATCGCTGGAGTCGATGACTTCAGCTGAATTCTCATTGTCCTCTGAGTTCAGCCCGAGCCACTCAAGCGGTGCTTCGGTGCCTTCCTCGACTACCTCCGGGATGAAGACGCTGGTGTCGGTGAAGTCGGTGATCGCCGCTGCCCTGTTGATAAGCTCGGCTTCCACCGCCACCAGCTCCTCCTGCGCCTCCAGCCGAAACATGGTCAAATGGGCTAGCTCTAGCCCAGGGTACCACGCCTTGATGAACTCCAAGGCTTGGCGCGCTCCTGCCCTGGCCGCAGAGCCCTTCCAGGCCTCCAGGTGGTCGGTCGCCACCTCCAGCCAGTCGGTAGTCCGACTGGGGGTGCGCGGAGCCTGCACACCTGGACAGAGGGCGGAGATTGCCTGGGCTCCGATCCGCTGAAGGCGGCGCAGCATCTGATGGGCAGGCTGAAGACGGGCGTGGATGCTGAGGAGTTGCTCGTTTAGGGTCCGGGGGGCGTCAGCAGCAATCTACACGCCTTCCGCCCTCCGCTCCTTGTGCTGGGCCTCAATGATCTGGTTCGCAGCAACGAAATGGCCCGGGAAGAAGTCTGCTCGGACAGACGACAAGGAAAGCCAAAGTCAGAAACTAGCAGTCTGCCTAGATAAGGGACGGCAGCTCAAAACAAGAAACAGAGAAAATGAAGCTCTCCATCGACCAAGTCTTCGATGCTGCTGAAGCAGGTCGTCATCTGCGCCTCCTTGTCGGCCCAGGTGGAGCGCTCAATCTCGAACTCGGCGAGGAGGTCGGTGTCCTTCGCCTTCGCCTTCCTCTGAGCCGTCTTGAGGGCCTCCGCCTGCTCCGCGAGCTGAGTGACCAGCCGATCACGCCTCCTTGCCGTGCAGGGCGGTGTTGGCTTCGAGCAGCTGCTGCTGCAAGGTGGCGTTGGCCTCTGAAAAAAGAGAAGAAGAAAGAATATTAGTCAAATAACAAAGAGGGATGCAGTTGCCGGGGAGATCCGGCCCGGCTGCTCAGCAGTCGGCCTGAATCTCGGGGACTACAGCCCGCGAGTGCGCTATCGCGCCCCCGCAGAGAAGAAGTTGCCAGCAAAAATGAAGTCACTGGGAAGATTCGGCCCAACTGCTCAGCAGTCGGCCCGAACCTCGGGGACTACAGCCCGCGGATGCACCAACGCGCCCCTGGAAAGAAAGGAAATCGAAGCTTACTCCGGCTCTCAGACAAATGAGTGGTCTGCGTCTCCAGCTCCCGGACCCTGGAGTTGAAGGTGACCGCACGAAGATTGTGGTAGTCCTGCAAAAGGGATATCAGATGAAATTAGCATTTGACACCTGCAAGTTAAAGTTCCAGACCGCCTGCTCGGCAGCCGGCCCGAAACTTGGGGACTACACCCAGTGGGTGCGCTTGCGCGCCCCCACGAAGAAAGCAAGAAGAACAAAATAAAGAGAAGCGAAGAAAACTTACGCGGATGGCTGCCCGCGGCTCCAGGAACGCCTCATTGCATCGCTTGAGGGCTTCGGCTTTGGCCCGGAGTTTGGCCTGGACGTCAAGGGATGCCTGGGCCAGGGTGCCCGTCCCACCTCCGCGTACCCAGCCAGCGGGCACGGTGCTGGTCGCTTGGTGTCGGGGACCAACGAGCTTGCGGCACCAGCCTCCATCGGCCACGGTGCGGAGGCCGCCTTCGCAAGACAGCAGCGCGCGGGTGTGCGGACCTCAGGAGTCAGGTCCGTCACCCCCCGGCTGGTGGCACCGGCGGAGCGGCCGGCTGCTCGTCCTGCGTTCCGCCGATCGGTGGTGGCGGCACGATGACGTCCGGCATGGCTACATCGTCGCCCTCCCTTTCCATGACCGGCTGCTCGTCACCGGCTCCTCCAGTCGTCGCCACAAACTCCGACAGAGGTGGCGCGGAGTTCAGAGGAGTCACGAGCAGCGGCTCCTGGCGGCGTGCGGCCTCTGCAACCGCTCCTTCTCCGCGGTGGTGGCCTCTGCCTGCGCTAGCTTCCTCGCCGCAGATGCGGCGGCCTTGTCCGCCTCCGCCTTCGCCAGGCGGTCGGCCTCTTCCTCACGCGCCTCCCACGCGTTCCGCTCCTGCGCCTCCTGGAGGTCGGCGCCGGGTTGATCCGCCGGCTGGTGGTGGAGGTCTCCGCCGACCTGATGACCGAGGCAGCGGCCGACTTCTCAAGGGTGAGCGGGGCCCTTAGATGGGAAGAGAAGACAAAAAAGTTTTTAGGCCAGATAGGCAAAGAGGTGGAAGCGTGAGAAGGATACTTACACTGACACCATGAGTGGCACCTTCGACTGCCTCTGGTACTTGGCCACCTTGGCCGCGGCTTCTCTCCGCCTGGTCGCCGCTTCCGGGTTCTTGGGCTTCTTCAGCATGCTGCCGAACAGGGCGGCGCCCTGCATACGCTTGCGCTTGCCGCCTCGGGCGGGCGGCCCGGTAGAGGGGCCTGCGCCGGTGTTGGCGGTGCTTCGAGAGGGGTGTGGCTCGTCTTCATCATCATCATCATCGGGCCAGGTCTCCACACCGCCGCCCTCCTCGGAGCCGGCAGCTCCATCGCCGCTGCCTGCTGTGTTGTTCGCCAAGGCGGCCGCCCCCAAGTCACGGTCGTCCACATCGGTCACCGCCCTGTCCGGCAGGTAGTCTCCACCCAGCCCCACGATGGCAGCCGTCGCCGCGTACATATAAATCTGTGATCCAGAAAAAGAGTTGCGTTGCACAAGGAACAAGACTAAAAGTCAGAGCTAAAAGAAGAAATCAAGGGACTTATGGTAGGCGGCAGGTCGTCACGGGAATACGGCCGCTTCCCGAACCGCCAGTCTCCCTCCGACACCTTGAGGTCGAAGATCTCGTTCACCATCCTCGCGACCTCAGCAGTCAGCATCTCCCTCGTACACAACCTGCTCGGGCCGCGGTGCCCGCTCATCCGATAGATCAGATGAGGGCAGCCCTGGAGCGGGAGGACCCGGCGCTCGACGAAGGCGATGAGGAGGTTGGAGGTTACGAGGCCCTCCGACTCCTGGAGCACCCGGAGTCGGCCGATGGCGGCTGCCGCGTCCGCCCACACCAGCTTCGGCTTGTAGCCCCAGTTTGGCCGAAACCCGACAGGGGGGCCGGCCACGTAGGCCGGCAGGTTGATGAAGTCGACAGCCGGATCGACATTCTCAACATAGAAATAAGACTGCTGCCACAATTTTACTGACTGTGATAGCTTGATGATGGGGAAGGCATTCCTCTTCGCCGGCCGGCGCACGGCGACGAATCTGCCGCACTCGGCCGCCGTGTCCTTGGCGGAGGTGCCCAGCTTGCCATAGAAGAACGCTCTCCACAGCTCGAGTGTGGGGAGGATGCCGAGGTAGCCCCCGCACGCTGTGATGAAGGCGGAGAGCAAGGTCATGGTGTTGGGCGTCAGATGATGTGGTTGGAGATGGCTGAAGTCTAGGAACGAGCGGAGGAAGCCACTCACCGGAAGGCCAAAGCCGCAGAGGAAGTGCGGGTGGAAGACGACCCACTCATTCCCCTTTGGCGCCGGCGAAATCTCCTCCCCCGGCGGCACCCGCGCCTTGACGAACACCATGTTGGGAATCCGGCGCATGTCCCAGAGGAAGGTGATGTGGTCTTCAATCACCGTCGAGCCATCCCAGTCGCCGCCCTTCTCATGTGCCATGGCCTCAGGTGGGGCTGCGAAGGGAGGAAGAGCACGGCGGCGGCGAACGGCAGTAGCACCATGGAAAACACTGAGCAGTGGCAGTAGCAGTGGGGGAGAGAGCAAGAGGAGGAAGAGAGTGTGGGGAGGAGGGCACGCGTGCTCCGCCGCTCCCCTTCCTCCCCCTACTAATAGCCCTTGGGTTGTGAAGCCGAGGGGGTAGGGCGTGGGATCGTGGGATTAACTGCGCCCACGACCCCACGACCCCCTGGTTACTGCGCAAAATTACTGTGCCTTGAACGCCCGTGGGAATCGCAACCGCCTGCGTCGGCGCAGCGGATCTGCCCACGTGCCGAGGCATGGTAGTGGCGGGCCCGACCCGCTGTCACGTCCCATCGGGAGTGTGGGGTGGCGGGCCGGCCGAGCTGGCATGCGCCGCGTGGCGTGCTTGTGGCGGGCGGCGGCCCTGGGAAGCTTAGCAGGCACGCCACCTTTTTTCCCTCCTTGGAGTTCAAAATCAGCCTACGATCTCGCCTTTTCAAAGCCAACTCCCACAGATGGCACGCCGCAAGGCGGATCGAACAGTCTCCCAGAGCTCGGTGATGGGGGAAGCCGTTGATACTTCGCGACCCCTCGACCGTAACGCCTCACCGGCTTCGGGGACTACTGTCGGAGTAATGGGCCATGGGTAGCCTCACCTGAGTCCCTGAACTTGTCAAAACTTTGGGCCGGCTTTGCCCTGCAGCATCCCAAGCTGAAGCTCTGCCCTCCGGAGGCCGACTGCTTAACGGTCGGCCGCCGGAGGACGGCCAACCACCAGCAGACAGCACCAAGAGCAGCAGGCTCCAGTCAGCCGGCCTCTAGAGAGGACGGCGTCGAGCAGGCGGTCACCTGGCGCCTCAGAGTCTGCACCCCCATCAGGAGGACAAGACAGGGCGTGGCTACAGATCTCCGCATGAGCGGCAATGTTGCCACTTCCCCTTGACATCATTCCAGACAGGCGGAGCCCTATTCCCCATGATGACCTGTCGGTGCGGTCTGCAGGCTGCTGGCCCTATCAGGCAATGACGTCTCAGAAGATGGCGGATGCCGAACCAGTCGGACTTGGGGAAGGCCGGCCTCCAGCAGGTGGCCGACCCTTCCCTCGAAGCAAGTG
The DNA here is from genome assembly GCF_018294505.1 of Triticum aestivum. Lineage (NCBI taxonomy): Eukaryota > Viridiplantae > Streptophyta > Magnoliopsida > Poales > Poaceae > Triticum > Triticum aestivum. The sequence continues at coordinate 254,716,469 of NC_057798.1, forward strand.
CACTATTAACCTGATGAGACCAGGTGTGGCTGCAGTGATCGCCCTCCAGGCGGCGGGACTGTAGCCACACTGATCTAACCAAGCCCGCGTCATTAGCAGCACGACTACAGTGAACAACCACCAACCAGACCCGCCAGCGATGGGAGCGGCCTGTCGGCTCCGTACCGGACCAATTGGCGGGGCCCGCCAGGCGGCAGGCCCCAGTAGTCGGCGGAGAAGCCGGAGGCCGGAGACACTGACATCCGGGCCCAGCAGCCGACCAAATTGCCATTGAACCCCTGGGGGTAGGCCTATATAAACCCCGCAGGGCACCCATGCAATGCATTCCCACTCCATTAGAACTAGCCACACCCCTAGAGCGGGAAGGGAGCTAGCCTTGCCTCCTCCTACCTCTAGAACACAGCTCAAGGAGCACCATTGTATCACTTGTTCCTTAGTGATCATGCGGAGACCCCGCAGAGCAGGACTAGGGGTGTTATCTCCTAGGAGAGCCTCGAACCTGGGTAAAGTATGCCGGCGTTCATGTCTATGCCTCATCCCGCTTCCAGGCACCGGCGACATTCTACTCATTCCATCCATGATAAGCCATCCATTGGCATATGTCGCACCCAACCCTCGACAAGGAGTTGCAAGTAGTTTCTTGTGTTTGTAGTATGCTGGAGGCCGTGTGCAGCACTGACCCGAGGGGTGGGCTGTGATGCGGTAGGCACGTGACATGGTGTCCCAGGCGCCCGTTTGGTGTCTCGGGAACCCTGCTCACATCGTTCGGGGCCGTATGTGGAAACTTCGGCCGGACTCCCTACGGATGGAACCTGAGTAGGCGATAAACCTAGACTAGAGAGTTGTGTGGTTAGTCAGGTCGTGGCCGACACCCTCGCCAGGCTTCCGCTTGAAGGTTGCCGAGATACATGACGTGTACATGGCGGTAAGTGGCGAGAGCGTGTGTGAAGAAGTACACCCCCATAGGGTTAACGTAATGTATTCGAATAGCCGCATCTGCGGTAAAGGACCTCTGGGTTGCCTATACAGTTCATAGACAAGTAAAAGTGGATACTCTAAAATGCACAAGATAAGTGTGAGTGTTATGGATGGCATTCTCGTAGGGAGACGGGAGCGGATCCATAGTGGTGTATTCGTATGGTGAATATGTGGACTCGCGTGAGCCACCTCAAAAGAGTTACTTGCAATCGTAGTTCAGGATAACCACCGAGTCAAAGCTAGATTGCTGCAGTTAAACTCCACCACCCCCTTTGTTGATAATGATGCATAAGTAGTTAGTTCTGATGTAAGTCTTGCCGGGTACATTTGTACTCACGTTTGCTTAATTTCTGTTTTTGCAGAGATACTTCAGTCTCACTAGTAGTTCCGCTTGGACTTTGACATTTAGCTTGTTACCTCAGCTATGATCTGGTGCCCTCGGCAGGATCTGGTAGATAGTCAGGCTTCTCAGCCCTTTTCATTTGTAGTGATCTATACTCAGACATGTTAAGGTTCCGTTGCTTTTCGTTTATATGCTCTGAATGTTGGGTCATGATACCCATGATTGTAATGCTTGACTCCTCGGAGCCTGTTGAATAAATACTTGACTTGCAGAGTCATGTTGTGATGCCATGTTGTATTTGCACATATCGAGCATATTGTGTGTATGATTATTGAAATTCTTGGTATGTGTGGGATCCGACAACCTAGTTGTTTATTCTTGGTAGCCTCTCTTACCGGGAAATATCTCCTAGTGCTTCCACTGAGCCATGGTAGCTTGCTACTATTCCGGAACACTTAGGTTGGCCGGCATGTGCCCTTCTTCATTCCCGTGTCTGTCCCTTCGGGGAAATGTCACGCCTTGTTCCTTTAAGTCCCTGTAGCTTGCTACGACTTGGATTCATACGTTGTTGATTGATACGTTCGTTGCTGGGTCATGTATGCCTGTCCATGTAAGTTAACACCACCTTGGGTTTACGACTAGTCATGTCGGACCATGTTCTTTGTCATATACGTGAGCCAAAAGGCGCAAACGGTCCCGGGCCAGGTAAGGTGGCACCCGTGGGAATACCGTGCATGAGGCCGCAAAGTGATATGATGTGTTACATGCTAGATCGATGTGACTTAGGATCTGGGTCCTGACAGCTTAAACTCACCCCAACTACACAAGAATCTCGCCCCCAGATTCAAGCGTAGGGTAGGATGAAGGGGGGACGCAAATTAACACAATCTTCATGATCCAGGTTGCACTTCATAAGAACGTTGATTCGATCACCATCATTGTCTCGATGTCTTTCTCTGAGAATTCCATCTAACATGACAACAAGAGGATAGGAAAATTCTAGAAGGATCGATCTTCTCGAAGATCGAACAACTCAGGATCAACTCATGGAGTGAGCCATTGAAACATCTCTTGAGCTTGGACATGAAACATACATCCAAAGGGATGGAGTGAAACATATGACGATGGTTCACTAGGTAGACAACAATTTCACACCTAGGAGGGTGGTGAGCGGTTGTCAACGTAGCGAGGAGTCTGAGTTGCCATGATACCATAACGAGACATCTTAGAGGAGGTGTCTTGTAGAACTATTCCTTAAGTGGCAAAACAAATTACTTTTGAAACAGAGATCATTGAAAATCTCTATACCAGCCTAAGGCAATTCCCAAATGATTGCTTGATAGAGTTCGAGGAAACGGCATACTCGGACTAGGGTGGATGATGTGGACTACCTTGTTGAAGACAACGCAAGGAATGATTTTTGCTTATCATCAGAAATGGATGGAACCCATGGTAGGACCACTTTTGAAGATGATCCTGGTCAGTAATTACTGGGAAGGGTAGTCCATAGTAGGATGGCACAATCGCGGTGCAAGCTGGGAATAAGATGCAAATGCTGCGAATGATTCTAGTAACTGGGGAGAAACCCAATAGTAGAGAGTGACTCCACTGTTTGAAAGGTTATAGCATAACCGAGAGAACCGAGAGCACTATGCAATTAATGCCAACGATAAAACCTAGTACTTGCTTGTGCTCTCAAGAACTTGAGCATTTCCATATTCATCAAGGTTTTACCAACATCCGTGTCAAGGATCCTGGCAACACAACATACCACCATGATGGATATTGGTAGAGGATGCAGATGCAAAGGAAGATAACACTTTTTCAGATTTCACCATAGTGAGGCCAAGGGGACAAAATCTGGATGATTGACCGAGAGACATTTAGCACTCCGCTTCTAATGTTCTCCTTGATGTGCTAGCGTAACCCCATTAATAAAATGGTTTGGTATCTAGAACATCAAGTAATAGTCAGACTTCGGAAACACAAGAAACCATAAGAAACATCTACGGAAGTAAATCCTATGAAATCCTTATGGGGAGGTGGCCAACTTCCTCAATCAAGATGCTACGATGATAGGTCTTCCGGCTGGGTGTGTTGGCCACGACATCCACTTTACCGGGTTACAGAGAGTCCAATATTGTAGTTCTTGGGAAATGTTCCAACCATCATATCTGCCTGAGATTCAGATCTGGTTGGTGTTAGGATATTCCAGACTCCTCAAGTCTAGAGAGAAAATTGAAAGTTTGCAACATGACCACATAGTAGTCTTATAATAAAACACTGCCAAGTTCAGAAGGGGAGCCGTCAACGAGGATATCAAAGTCCTTGCGTAAGTCTAGCTCTTAAGAAGGAACTTCTTCTGCTTGAACAAATCAATCAGTGGCTTGGTGTGCTAGGGATACATATAGAATGAAGATGATCAGTCTATCAGACCATAGAATATTTCGCACGTGCATAACTGACTTGGGATGATTCCAGAGGAAGTAAAAACATGCTTTCTCGAATTCACGGCGGCAACTTGCATTAAATGCAAATGAATTAGAGAAAGTCACTCCTTTTAGCCGAACATATGCTTCATGAACAAAAAATGGAGATAATGCTTATAGAAGTTTCCAATACTAGCCGGATGTTCAACATGAATCATGGAGAAATTAAAAATGTTGCTGATGGGCTCAACAACAATTCATCCTGGTTTCCGTATAAGTGGAACTCCACAATTATGTGAACAAGGTGATAGCATCGGTCAGACCCAAACGATATAATGGTGTATGCTCAAGGAAACAACCACGAGTAAGACAACATTACGAATATCGTTGGTTCTGATTTGATTTGACGATAGTCCATACACAAATCAAGATTTGGGTAAGATGATAAGTCCAACAACTAATCACGAGGATCAATCAATGAAGATATTATCTTTCTTCAACACACATGCACAAGGATATCCCTTGGAATGAACTGAGTCAGCCAAGTTTTTATCTTCCAACTCTCCAAGTTGTTGTGTAGCTTAACCAACTAGCTCAGGGTATCCAACACAAATTCTTGGAGAAAGGGTGGTTTACAAGAAAACCAACTTGCTCACGAACTCAACATAGCTGTCAGGTGATGACTTGCTGATACTTCCCAGAAGATATTCGGAAAATCATGAACCACCGATATGTTACTAAGCTCGAGAACAATCTTGCTTTTCAGGGCAAGATGATATGATCAAAAGAGCAAGGGATTGACACAATCCTAACTCATTGATCGAAGAGTGCACCAGAAATAAAGACTAGGTGGCACAATCAGTCTTATAATGAGGATTCAATAACCAACACGCTAAGAATGAAGTTATTGTCCTTTAACTACCAAGCAACAATGTTGCTAGGAGTATTGATTTCACACATCATAGTTTACCTGCCAGCATTCCGGTTGCAACAACACGGGAGCCGAGAAATGAATAATGAGGGAGCAAAGTATCACTGTATCAAGAGTTCATAGGATGGTGTGCAATTCCCATGATATTCTTGATGTAAAGATGGTAATACTCCAGGGTAGAACAGAACAAGAGCTAGATTAGCATTTTGATCTACGGAACACAACTGCTTTGACCCAATCCTAGAAATGGATAAGGTACTGGAGTTTGTTTCTCCTAGTCATTCCGGAATAGAATGCTTGACGGACCACAAGGGTAATAGGCATCGATGAACGATTGCAGGCATACTCTTGATTATCAATTGATAGACGAAGGTCAGAAACAACTAAAGAGGGACAACTCAAGGAACATATGATTTTCTGAGTTGTGGATGCATAGATTAGCAAATTGAAGGAGTTCAACATATTCCTTCCGGATAATGCATGCAGGAAGGTAGAACTGGCAGAGTAACAGCTTAGAATCGAGAACTCGTCAAGAGCACTCTGGTTGTGAACTTTTGGGTCAAGATCTTCCGCCATAAGCAGTTCATGGTATTTGGAAGAAGGATATACCACGAACCTTGAGGACTATCGCAAAGGTTACTAATATCCTAAAGGAGCTAGCAAACACTATCAACATGATGTTAGTAGGGTCAATCTCGGGTTCACAGACCCCGGAGTAAAATACCTACTACTAAGTGGCATCATGGGATGCTTTCGAGAATAAGGGCCAGAATCACCACACTGTCAACACAAAACAAGGATGGATTACTAGGTGATCCCCTAGGACACCTGGGGTCATAATAATAATTCCAACATATATACCGAGGCAAAGAAGTACCTCAACACACTAGTTAGTGTGGTTGATCTGGCACAAAGGAACTTCGGAACGGCAAGAAGGGATTTGCAAATGCATCACAAAATCTGGGATGACTTAGACAACATAATGGCTGTAAATGCTCAAAGAGATTTGAGACATCTTGCAAACAGGTGGCATAACCACTCAACATCACAAAATCAAGGTTCTGAGACCAGCTATGAACACACAGAAGTAGTAGAGACTGAGCTGAGGCTTGAATCCATCAATCCTATAAGTCTACGGATTAGTAACACATGATCCTGATGGAAAGAAGAGGAAGCCTAGTTCCTTAACCCCGTAGGAAAGATAAGATGACTCGGATCAGAAGGGCATAAGGTATAAGGAGTAAAAAGAGCATTATGTTCCCATCCACAATCAATTCCCTTATATAACTAAAGAATTTCTAGACTCAACTTCAACCAGTTTGGCTTGCGAATCCTACAGGCAGTCAGGCTCTGATACCAAAGTTGTCAGGACCCCGATCCTAAGTCACACTGATCTAGCATGGAACACATCATATCACTTTGCGGCCTCACGCATGGTATTACACGGGTGCCACCTTAGCTGGCCCAGGACCGTTTACGCCTTTTGGCTCACATATATGATAGCACCGCTAGCATCCATATGACAAAGAACTCGGGCCAACATGACTAGTCGTAACCCAAGGTGGTGCTAACTTACAGGGACAGGCATACATGACCCAACAACAAATGTGTCAATCAACAATGTATGAACCCAAGTCGCAGCAAGCTACATGGACTTAAAGGAACAACGCGTGACATTTCCCTGAAGGGACAGACACAGGAACAAAGAAGGACACATGCCGGCCAACCTAAGTGTTCCGGAGCAGTAGCAAGCTACCATGGCTTAGTGGAAGCACTAGGAGACATTTCCCTGTAAGAGAGGCTACCAAGAATAGACAACTAGGTTGTCGGATCCCACATATACCAAGCATGTCAATAATCATACACACAATATGCTCGATATGTGCAAATACATGGCATCACAACATGACTCTACAACTCAAGTATTTATTCAATAGGCTCCGAGGAGTCAAGTATTACAATCATGGGTATCATGACCCAACATTCAGAGCATACAAACCGAAAGCACAAGCGGAAGCTTAACATGTCTGAGTACAGACAACTACAAATGAAAAGGGCTGAGAAGCCTCACTATCTACCAGATCCTGCCGAGGGCACAAGATCGTAGCTGAGGTAAGAAGCTAAACGTCGAAGTCCACGCGGAACTACTAGTGAGACTAAAGTCTCTCTGCTAAACATAAGTTAAGCAAACGTGAGTACAAATGTACCCATCTAGACTTACATCAGAACTAACTACATATGCATCATTATCAACCAAGGGGGTGGTGGAGTTTAACTGCAGCAAGCCAGCTTTGACTCGGTGGTTGTCCTAAACTACGATTGCAAGTAACTCTTTTGAGATGGCGCACATGAGTCCACATATTCACCATATCAATACACCACTATGGATCTGCTCCCGTCTCCCTGCGAGAACGCCATCCATAGCACTCACACTTATCTTGCACATTTTAGAGTATCCACTTTCACTTGTCTACGAACTGTATAGGCAACCTAGAGGTCCTTTATCGTGGACGCGGCTATTCGAATAGATGATGTTAACCCTGCAGGGGTGTACTTCTTCACACACGCTCTCGCCACTTACCGCCATGTACACGTCATGTATCTCGGCAACCTTCAAGTGGAAGCCTGGAGAGGGTGTCGGCCACGACCTGACTAACCACACAAGTCTCTAGTCCAGGTTTATCGCCTATTCAGGTTCCATTCGCAAGGAATCCGGCCGAAGTTTCCACATACGGCCTCGAACGATGTGAGCAGGGTTCCCGAGACACCAAATGGGAGCCTGGTACACCGTGCCATGTGCCTACCACATCACAACCCACCCCTCGGGTCAGCGCTGCGCACGACCTCCAGCATACTACAAACACCAGAAACTACTTGCAACTCCTGGAGAGAGGACAAGGGTGGCTAATAAGTCGAGAGGGTCAATTGAGGATCCCAATGAGTGGTAGTAGTTGTTCATGGATCACAAACACAAAACTCAGTTCCTGAGGACGGCTTCAATGAGACAACCCACCATGTACTCCTACATGGCCTCTCACCGCTACCTTTACCAAATCGTGTTCACACACTTAGCTCACAACAGTAGGACATGTTCACAACTTTCCAATTCATCCCAGATGAATCAGACCTGACACAACTCTAAGCAATAGCAGGCATGACAAACAAGCATGAATGAGTAGACACATCAGGGCTCAAACAACTCCTACTCATGCTAGTGGGTTTCATCTATTTACTGTGGCAATGATAGGTCAGGCAGAGGAAAGGGGTTCATCTACCGCAGCATGTAACAAATGTATCGTTGTTGTCCTAATGCAGTAAAAGAGAGCAGGAGTGAGAGAGTGGGATTGTGTCAAAATGAACAAGGGGGTTTTGCTTGCCTGGCACTTCAGAAGATAGTATAGTTCTTCATCAGTGTGATCGAACTCATTGTCGGAACCACATCCATCGAGAGGGGACAAATACCGACAACAGAGAAGGAAACACTATCAATGCAATGCATAATATGATGCATGAACATGACATGGCAAAATGAGTGTATTGGGATAATACAACTACAACCAGATGGGTTTGAGTCATTTTGAACCAAAGGTTCAACCCCAAACTCAAATTATGAATTTAAATAGTGCATTATAATGTTTTGCACTAAAAAGCAGGGTTAAGTTGTTTTACCATGCATGAAACCAGTATAGATGGATAGATTGGATTTTTCTGATCATTTTTCATATATAACTCTTTGCATTTGGAGTTACAGATTAATTTCTATGATTTTTAGAAGTTAGCACTATTTTTTGGAATTTCCTGAATAAGAATAAATCCAGAAAAAGCCATTACTGCGTCTGCATTGCGTCACTGTGACATCAGCTAGTCAACATAGTCGTCCAGGTCAAACCTGACCAGTGGGGCCCATTGGTCAGTGACACAACTAACTAACAGAGTTAGTTAGGGTTAGGTTAGGCACTAACCTAGGTTAATTAGGGCCTGGGCCCACATGTCAGTGGCTCATCTAACTTAACTATGTTAATTAACGCTAACTAATCTAACATATAATTAAACAGGGGCCTGGCCCACACGTCAGTCAGTCAGGGCGGGTCAAACTGGGGTCAAACCCGGGTCAAACTCGCCGGAGTTGACCCGCGGCTCGTCGCCGGCAAGGCCAGAGACGGCGGAGGGGCTCGGGTATCGTCCTCCGGTGACCAAATGACCGGCGGAGGGCATCTATGTGATGCGGGCACTCGTCCATGTCGAGTGGTGTCAGTGGTTGAGCTTGGGAAGGCCGGAGTCGTCGCTGGCGTCGACCTTGGCGGTCGCCGGAGCTCGGGTGAGCTCGGGGTCGAGGCTACAAATGCCTTGGCGATGCAAGGTTAGCACCTACGGCGTCTACGCTGTGCGGCGAGTATGTTGGATGCATGCCCGGGACCAAATGTCCACCCGAGCATCATCACCGGCGAGCTGAGGCAGCGGCACAGTCGGGTGAGAGAGGCATGGCGGCTACGGTATGCAATAGAGAGAACGAAGAGGGGGGATGATCAGCAGCTCACGGAGAACACGAAGAGCGGGACGGCGAGCTTGGGGAGGGGCTGATGAGGGCGGGAGATCTCCGACAATCTCGGCGGCTGAACGATGATGAGGTCGGGGACGACGTTTTGAGGTGTCCGGAATCGTGCAAGTCGACGGGGAGGACGAGGGCATCGAGGCGGAGCTCACGGACATGTCAGGGGGGCGAAGGGAGGTGGTGGCTGCGACGGCAGCGAGCGGCGGCGACGGCTACGCTCGGTGGAGAGAATAGAGGAGGGGGAGAGCATTTGGCGGAGAGAGAGGGAAGTCCAGGGCGTCCAGGCGTCGCGCTGGCGTCGTCTAGGCGCGACGAGGGAGAGCCAGGCCGGCTAGGAGGGAGGAGGTGGCTGAGGCCCGTGCGTGCGCGCGTCGGGCACACACTCATCCTCCTGGCAAAGGAAAAAGACGACAAGAGAGGAGGCGGTGGTGGGCTGGGCCGCCAGCTATAGTGCTGGGCCGGTTGGCTGGGTTGCGACAGGTAAGCCAGGTAAGTTTTCCTTTTCTTTCTGTTTTTCTATTTTTCTGTAAGTTTAGGGCTTTTCTAAAAATACCTAGACACTTCCAAAAATCATGAAACTTGCTCAATCCTACTGTTTAGAATATATCCAACAGTAAACATTTTAGTTTTAGATTATTTGGACATTTAAAATATTTTATAGCATTTAAATGTCCAAATGTGAATAGCATATGATTTAATTCAGTGACCTTGTGATGTCCTAGAAAATTGTGCACCATTTTTGTCAGAGGTTATAGACCAACGCAAAGATGATGAACATTTTAGAAGGGCATTTCAGGTTCATTGAAAAAGATTTTAGTAAACCCTAGTTGGACTAAGGGGGTGCTGGGGGTTCTGCCATCCCCATTTCATATTCATTTGAATTTAAACATGATGCACACATGAAGCTAGCCTAGTGCATTGCCATAAGCTAGGGATGTGACATCTCCCTTTTATTCTGGGTCATAATTGAACATGATTTTCACAAATAAAATATATGTTATACATTGCAAAATATTATAATTTTAAAGTACATTCAGATACGAACCAAACGATACAATTTTTGGTGACATGCATTCACATTTAGCTTGTCAAATACAGTACCTAGTCAAACTTTGACCCAAAATACGCAAAACAAAGAAATACTTCCAAGACCAGCGCTGCTCCTCTCCTGTCCAAATCTAAATCCAGAGCCGCTCCTCTCCTCTTCCATTTTAAAACCACCGCCCCTCCTCTCATGTTCATATCCAAAACCAGTGCCGCTCCTCTCCTGTTCTAATCCAAAACTAGCGCCGCTCCTCTCCTCTTCAATTCAAAAACCACCGCCGGCGAGTGAAGGAGCTGTGGAGAAGTAGATCAATGGAGGAGTACAACCGATACGTGAGGATCGCAGACGGGGACCCTGTGAAGCTAGCTAGGATGTTGGAGATATAGTCCTGGTTTGACAACAAGGACCAACTAGCCGCGATGGCGACATCCATGGACAAATATCTGCAACAGACCGAAAAGGCGGTGATACTCCCGAAGGGAGTCACGCGGGAGTATAGAGTTGCTCCTGTGGGCCATAGAGCAAATAGATTCACCGAATCCAATCATGATGGAGCGGTGGTGGGAGTATTGATCCCTGATGGAGCATCCACCAGAGGTTGAAGGATCGAGCATCTACAGGGTGTCGTTTGTGAGGGTGTCGTGCCAGAGCAAGCCGGTGGAGTCTTCGTCAACCGAACCCAGCTGCAAGAGGAGAAAAACAGTTGGCCCGACAATGCTTCCAGATATGAATGTCTTCCGAATTTCAGATTTGCAGTATTGAGCATATGAAGTATTTTATGAATTCTAGAGATATGTTTTTAGCACTTCAAAAAATGTAGTTTCATAGGAGTATAAAAGTGCAGACAATGTGATTCTCAGAGAATAAACTACAAGTTTCAGTTTCAGTTTCAGATAAGAAACTACAAGTTTCAGTTACAGATAAGAAACTGCAAGTTTTAGAGGCAGAGCATTTATATTAACACGCCCTTTTCAAACAGGCATAACATCATGTTGGAAGTTTTATTCATGGTTGAAAATGGAACTACCATCCAGTTAACATCATGTTGATCAAGATTCATGCATAGCACATCTTCATATGATGCACAGTCAAAAGGATATGCTATTTTCAAAATGCCCACACAATGTCGAGTGTGCGAAAAACAAAGAAAATGAGGGACGAAGTTTTGGCAAGTGTTGGACGTGGTGTGCGTAGATGACAATGAGGACCCACATGTCAATAATGGCAGAGGCAAAAAATGTGGAGATATTTTCCCTGCATCGGGTGGAATCGAACCCGGGTGGAACAGCGGCGGGGTAGTATCACTTGGCCATTGGGCTAGTTTAGTAGTTTCGGTAGAAATAAGGCACTGCTTCAGGTGTTTTGTTCTCATCTTGCGCCTTTGTGCGCTCACCGCGGTGCCGCTATCTACCGTTGTGAACATGCTGAACAAACGAGAGGAATCTGGAGAGGACTATACATGGAGAGGCGGACAGTCGGGACCCACCAGGTCTATGGCTGTACGCAAGCAGGTGCCTTATTGAAAAAAATACTTCCTCCTAATGCTATACTGACGTTGGGGCCCACGGGTTTGTCATCATAGTTACATTTTTTGAGGTGCTTCAACGTAGTTACTAAAGGAGATAAATTTACAACAAAGCCGGGGAGCTGGCAGGTATCATTTATTATCAGTGGGCCATCAAGTATCCGCTGGGTTGTGGGCTGCCCCGTCTAGGCTTTATTTTTTAACATGCGCAGCCCACGACATGCTCGTTTGTATTTCCTTGAGGGTCATCATGTATCGACCGGCCTATGCACCTCCCATCCAAGGTTTTATTTTTCCTGAAACATCGGCAGCCCAACTTATGTTTGAAGAAAATGCAAAGGTCTGTTCTATTTTTCTATATAAGAATAGGAACGCCAGGTCCAACTTATATTTCCCTTCTAACTATATTATATATATTTAAATTATTTTATATGTTATTATATGTTATTGTTATTGTCATCATATATTAAACAAATACTTACATATATAAGAAAACAATATCCCACATCTTATTAACGTATAAAAATAATTTCTTCACAATAAAATCCCGGATTTTTTTACATTAAGGCAACGAAAATCCTGGTGATTGTGTACAAAAGCTTGGTAAGATTTAAGGACCAATGTAATAATAAATCACTTATTATTTAAATATATTTATAACAAAATGCTCACCCCCTGTTTTTTTGATAATTATGCTACACCCAACCCAACATTATAATTAGAACCAGCCCAGCAAAATCATGTATTTCGAGAAAGTGCAAATGGCCTGTAATTTTTTAGGAAAGAAATAAATGGGTCGCATGGACACTAAATTATTTGTTCAGCTAGTCTAGCAAACTCGTGTATTTCAACAAAGTGAAAATAAACTATAGTTTGAAAAAAATGGGTCGCGCGGACGCTACATTATTTGTTCACCTAGCCCAGCAAATGGACTGTAATTATCAAAAAAAGATCAAATGGACTATAAATTCTGAAAAAATGGGTTCAATATGTGCCACATTTTTGGAGGCTGAAATGTGGGCCAATAGGTCGAAGCCAACGCAAGTCGTTATCAACTTAGTCAACAAATGATTTTGACATCGTTAGCCGTTGGATATACATCCAACAACCGGCATCCATCTTCTATCTCTCGTCTTCTTCCTCCATCGCCGCCAGGACCACCTGCTCACACCTCCTGCTGCTAGCAGTTGTGCTTAGCACGCTTCGCTGTGAAGCGCTACCCCACTGCCGGCCAGGACATCCCTTCATCCCTCCACACCTCCTGTTCTTCTCCATCGACTGTCGAACCACGCTGCACAAGAACCAGTTAACCCTCGTACACCTCTCTGTCTACGACTCCACTCCCGCGTCTTCCCATCTCCGGCTCGTTGCTGTCCGGGGCCTCGCCCTCGTCCACCACCTTGGATGTGCTCGGCGCGGCATGGTCAACACACACAAAAAATTAATACTCCCCCTGCTAGCTGGGACCCACCATAGCGGGAGGCTGATTGTGGGCCTACTAAGTTGACAGGGATGGAGGGCTTTGTCAACTTGGTCAATATGAACGATTCTAGCTCCAATGACCGTACGATATCCATCAAATGGCCGCAGTGCTTCTTCAACCTCTGGTCTTCTTGCCCCAGCGGCCCAAACCAGCGCCGGTAGTGTTGCCTGCTCCTAGCTCCTGTGGCCGCAGAGGCCTCACCGCCCCTACTACTCCCACCACTGGCCAGGCCCTGCGGTGACGACAACCTCACACCGCAGCCGAACCAGTCAACTCTCATACTCCTCTCCGCGTGGGCATCCACTGCCGCGTCTTCCCCTTCCTAGGCCTCGCCGTCGTCCATTGCCTTGGTGCTCTCAGCGTGGCGTGCTCAATGTGGTCAAGGAACGACTTCCATCGGAAGAGTACTGTACGTGGAGAGGCTGACAGTTTGGTCCACGGCCGAGTAAGGAAGTGCCTCCTTATTACGCGCAAAATTATGATTCCTCCACCTGACAGCAGGGACCCACCGGACAGGCCACCATATTTCGTGAAAACAACATTTCCCCCCTAACTGTTGGGACCCACCAGCTACATCTTCGCACGGAAGGAACTGCCTGACAGTGGGGACCCACCTGGTCGAAGCGTACGTAGCATTGTCATTCTGGTCGCGAACATGTACACACATACTGTTCGATCGGTCTGTCTGCAGGATGCAGCGATGAACCATGGACGAGTAAGGAAGGGCACGTGTTGTAATAAAGGCACGCACATAGCATGTACACCTACGTACAACCACGGTGCAAGAAAGTAAATACGCCCACAAACGTACATACGGGCGGGGTCTCGAATGCCTACTCGAGCATACGTACGGCCAGGGCTCGTGTACATGGAGAGGCAACGACGACATCCTGTTCATCGGCAGCCAACCGGTTGGGTCGGCATGGAGAAATTGCGTCGTCGTGTTCATCAGGAGGCAATCGGCTTGGACGGAATAGTCGATCGAAACAAGGCCTGGCGTACCGCAGAATGGAGGAAACAGCCTTGTGTTCGACCACCTACGGTCGAAACGGGATCCTGTTCATCGGGAGGGGTCTGGCGTACCACAAAATGGAGGAAACGGACTTGTATTTGAGTGCCTATGGTGGAAAGGGGGTCTTGTTGATCGGGAGGAGTGTGGCGTACAACAAAACGGAGGAAACAGACTTGTGCTGGAGTGCTACGGTCGAAACGGGGGTGTGGCGTACCGCAAAACGGGACACCACAGGCTACTGTTCATCTCCACTATCGACCTCCTCCAGCCTCCGCGGGCTACTGTTCATCCACCTCGACCTCCTCCAACCTCCATCTACGACTGTTCATCCAGCCTCCACCGCTCCTCCACCGGCTACTGTTCAACCAGCCTTCTCCATGGGGTCCTGTTCAACCACCCTCCATGGGCTACTGTTCATCCAGCCCTCCACCGGCTAGTGTGCAACCAGCCCTCCACGGGGTCTTCCTGTTCATACAGCCCTCCATGGGGTCCTGTTCATCCACCCCCAACCGGCTTGATCAATCGGGGTCCTTTTCATCCAGCGGCTACGACCTCTACTACCACGGGGTCCTGTTCATCCAACCCCCCACCGGGAACTGTTCATCCACCCCCCCTCAACAACGCTCACTGTTCATCAAGGGAAGGAGGCAGCAGGTTCGATCGGCTTCAATTAGCAGAAGTAGCAAAGGAATCGCTCGATCGGGTTCAGTTAACAGCCAGATCGATCGATCGCTCAGGTTCAGTAATGCGTAGCCTGCAGTGCAATCGCTCGGATTCAATTAGAGCCCAACACCTCGCTCCCATGCACGTATGTGTACGAGAGAAACACGCATTGCTCGTCCCCCGACCACCCACCGTAACCAGGAACTCCTTGATATTTTCCTCACCCTCGCTTCTACCACGGTTTTTCCGTCATGGAGGGCCCAGATAATGTCGTGCAGCTGCGTCTCCGGCCCGCCCTGGATGAAAAGCCCATTTTCTGTCATGAGTTTTTGTCATAGAAGTAGGAGCCCACCCCATCTATGATGATACCGGGTTTTGTCACAACTATCATCATAGAAGTGTCATAAGCATGACAGGAAAAAAATTCGTTTAGCCCAAAATGTCACGGATGTGTCTTTTTTGTAGTGTAGACCCGCTACCAGTCTTGTTGGGCTAAGTATTGTACGACCCTCAGCTTGGTTAGCCTATGTTTAGGCGACATCTGGAGGCGTGTCCTTTAAGTGTTACATGAAGAGAGACTTCTTGCAATCAATCCTAGGGCGTTCCTGCCCGGGCACATCATCCATCTCCTCATCTACATGCTGAGAGCCCGAGTCATATGGCTGACTCAACATTTATCCATCGTCATAGGCACATGTATTGAGGAACCGAAGAGGGTCATCCTCGTCCATCTCATCATCCATTCCTTGTTCAACAGGGGTGATTGCATCATCCACTATTGGACCACTTTCCTCGCGTCGTCCGCTACTCTCACCCAGCACCAGAGGTGTTGCTAATCGCATAGGCGGGTGGTGGTGTTCATACATGCTTGTTGATGTGTGGTTATTGGTGTGCTGTCGGCCGCCTCAAGACAAAAAAGATTCTTTGGCCACAGCAGTATCCAACCCTTGCATTCTCCAAGCCGCATTGGGGTCTCGTCCTCCTCTCCCCCGTGCCATACTGGAGGAGGCAACTCCTCGTGGCCCGCTTTCGCACTCGACAAGGTAACCTTGAAGTTGCCAGCGGGAATTGGCTAGCCATGGAACGTGAGTTCCAAGGGCTTCATTGTCACTGCCTTTCCCACATCCACCTTCTGGCCTTGGATCATGTAAAGTATGGTGCACGGGGTTTCATCGGCCTGCAAAGACATGTCTACAGCGTAAAACATCCGAAAGGCAATAAAGACGGAATATTATAGATATAGGTTCGTGCGATGTGTAATTACCGTGAGGGCGTCGAAGTCAGCCAAAACGAAGGCCCGCCTAGCATGCCAGGGACAAAGGACGGGCTGCTATGAGCGGGTGCAGGAGCAGCTGCGGTTGCAACAGCATGTGATGGTGCGGTTCCAATGTTCACCGAGTTGCTCCCTATGAAGCTGGGCATGGGAAAATCGTGTGTCTTCTTGTCTGGATTTTCCTTCGTCCAGTTGATGATAGCGGGAATCAAGTTACTAGCAAAATCATTTCTGCACGCAGCTAGAGCTGCATCGACTGCCTGCTTGACCAACTCATTTCTGGCCTCAACTGCTTTTTTCTCATCCTCAGTTGTTTTTTTCTTGAACGCAAGCTTCACCTTCTCGTTGATGTCTGCCTGACTGAACTTCTTTTGTGCTTCTTGGCCCCTGGGCCCTCGTTGTAATAGAACTTCCACGTGGCACAGTCTCCAACACCGTGCACACGTCCATATTGCGGGCGTTGGTCGAAAGGGAGTCCCTTCAATTGATTCAAGGCCCGGTTGAGAGCGGTGTCCCACTTGGGCCTCATCGATGATGAGTCGCTTTCGACCGCAAGCCCGTATTGCTCCATTTGCAAAAGGATTTTGAACCATTTACGAATGTGTGGTCAACTTGATCAGAAGCTAAATGTAAGGTGGAAAAATAATAATTACGAGTATTCTAATGAATTTCCTCATGACCGGGTACGTGTAAAAAACCTTATTTCCCTTCTCCCACTTGTATCGAGCCCTGATGAAGTCATGCTCCAACGGGTCGGTGAACTGCGCGAAGGAGTCTGGGATCCCCCCGGCTTCACGTTCTGCGTCCTCCTTATCCCATATGGGCCTTGTTCCAAGGTAGCCATCGCTTCCAAGGTGGTGGTTCTCGTTGTTCCTTTGCTGAAGCTCCTTGTATTTTGCAGACTTATCCTTCGCTTCATCGATAGTGCAATTTTCCTTGAACTTTTCGAACTCCCCTTCCGTAAGTGTTGGATTATCCGCCAAAATCCTGGATAAGGGTTCATCAGCCTCAATAGCTCGTTCACCCTCACTTTCCAGGAGGCCAAATCATTGCTGAACATGCCCATGGGGTGGTTGTTAATCTTTTTCATGGCAGGATCATCCCACGGGTGTTCTATGTCTTCTTTCTGGCTGGGGAACTGGAATCTCTTGTGCAGCTTCATTAGGAGTAACTGCTCCAAATTTGGTTTACTCCTTAAGTCATCGTCGTTGATGCTCGCGCTTTCCCGTAGGATGCATCTAACTTGGTTCCCGTAGCACTTGCGAGCTTTAGCTGGCTCTAATGGCTCAAATTTGCCGAGGTGCATCTCTGTGATGAGCAGTCTTCCAATGCCAAGTTTGTTAGGTTTTCGTGTCCTCTGCTTCTTATTTTCATTAACGGCTTCGGCGTCGGTACCTTCCGCTCTAGTTTCGGTGCCGCCATCTGTGCTGGTGCCATCGGTGTCGATGTCGGTGTCAGTACCATCATCGAGGCTGCCTTGCAAACCTTGGTTGTGCTTACGAGACAAAAAGATGAGCCAGTCATGTTCACGGTCATATTGCATGTTGTTTGCACCATGGTCAGAAGCCTCAGCCTCTTTGTTGCTCGACATGTTTCGTACAATTAAGTCTTCTCATTTAATTCTTAAACTATAATAAAATGAGTAATGACATAAAAATCCTGGCACTATGGTTTGCCGGAATGCCATTTCATTCCTGTCGCAGCAAATCCTGGCACTCGATGTGCCTACTTTCTAGCACAAGTCATGCCGAAATTCAAGGGAAATTTTGGAACGACCTTTGCTAAAAAGTGGACATATCGAGCGCCTGAAATTCGCCGGAACGGAATTGAATTAACATTACAGCAAAACATAGGCCACTCGGATCATTTTCCATGCAAAGATATACTAGAAAGGATACATCTTTATCACCACATACACATCAAACCACTTGCATAGAATTTATAAAATAGAATAACATCAATCTATATATGGCACTGAATTTATAAAATAGAAAAGAACGAAAATTTCTCTCATAATTTGGAACCTAGTGATACGTCTCCAACGTATCTATAATTTTTTATTGTTCCATGCTATTATATTACCCCTTTTGAATGTTTATGGGCTTTATTTTACACATTTATATCATTTTTGGGACTAACCTACTAACCGGAGGCCCAGCCCATATTGCTATTTTTTTGCCTATTTCGGAATTTCGAAGAAAAGGAATATCAAACGGAGTCCAAACGGAATGAAACCTTCGGGAGCGTGATTTTTGGAATGAACGTGATCCAAAGGACTTGGAGTGCAAGCCAAGAAGCTGTCAAGGCTGCCACGAGATATGAGGGCGCCCCCCTGTAGGGCATGCACCCTGTCTCGTGGGCCCCTTGGGCGGCCACCGACGTACTTCTTCCTCCTATATATACCTATGTACCCCGAAAACATCCACGAGCAGGACAAAACACAATTTCCACCACCGTAACCTTCTGTATCGGCGAGATCTCATCTTGGAGCCTTCGCCGGCACTCTGTCAGAGGGGAATCGACCATGGAGGGCTTCTACATCAACATCCTTGCCCCTACGATGAGTTGTGAGTAGTTTACCACAGACCTACGGGTCCATAGTTATTAGCTAGATGGCTTCTTCTCTCTTTTTGGATCTCAATACAATGTTCTCCCCCTCTCTTGTGGATATCTATTCGATGTAAACTCTTTTTGCTGTGTGTTTGTCGAGATCCGATGAATTGTGGGTTTATGATCACGTTTATCTATGAACAATATTTGAATCTTCTCTGAATTCTTTTATATATGATTGAGTTATCTTTGCAAGTCTCTTCGAATTATCAGTTTGGTTTGGCGTACTAGATTGATCTTTCTTGCCATGCGAGAAGTGCTTAGCTTTGGGTTCAATCTTGTGGTGTCCTTACCCAGTGACAGAAAGGGTTGCAAGGCATGTATTGTATTGTTGCCATCAAGGATGACAAGATGGGGTTTATATCATATTGCTTGAGTTTATCCTTCTACATCATGTCATCTTGCTTAATGCATTACTCTGTTCTTATGAACTTAATACTCTAGATGCAGGTAGGAGTCGGTCGATGTGTGGAGTAATAGTAGTAGATGTAGGCAGGAGTCGGTCTACTTGTTATGGAAGTGATGCCTATATACATGATCATGCCTAGATAATCTCATAACTATGCGCTTTTCTATCAATTGCTCGACAGTAATTTGTTCACCCGGGTCTATCTCTTATCATATTTGCTTTCAATCTACTTTTATTTGCATCTTTACCTTTTGCATCTATAAAATAAAATACCAAAAATATATCTATCTTATCATACTATCTTTATTAGATCTCACTTTCGCAAGTGGCCGTGAAGGGATTGACAACCCCTTTATTGTGTTGGTTGCGAGTTCTTTGTTTGTTTGTGTAGGTGCGTGGGACTTTTGAGGAGCCTCCTACTGGATTGATACCTTAGTGCTCAAAAACTGAGGGAAATACTTACACTACTATCGCTGCATCACCCTCTCCTCTTCGAGGAAAACCAACGCAAGCTCAAGACGTAGCAAGAAGGATTTCTGGCACTATTGCCGGGGAGGTCTTCACTCAAGTCAAGACATACCAAGTACCCATTACAAACCCATCTCCCTCGCATTTACATTATTTGCCATTTGTCTCACGTTTTCCTCTCCCCCACTTCACCCTTATCATTTTATTCGCCCTCTCTTTCCCAATCTCCTCCTCTCTTTTCCGCTTGCCTTTTTCCGTTTGTCGTGTGTTAGCTCGTTTGCCTTGTCATTATGTCTAGTTCCTTATCCGCTCCTATGTCTCCCAAGTTTGAAGTTCTTCACTTCAAGCAAAGGCAAGGAGAAAACTTAAAAGATGCTTGGTATAGGATGACGGAATCTTATCGCAAGTGCACCCTAGAGGTGAACTTTACAATTCTTCATCATAATTTTTATGTTGGGTTAAATATGACGCATAGACAACTCTTGGATTGCATTGCCAAGGGAAATTTCATTGAGATTGATCCCAGTATTGCGCATGAAATTATAGAGGGAATAGTGGGAACACTACCTCAAATGGGAGGATCACATCCTACCCAAGAAGAAACCCAAGTGTTTGGAAAGATTTGCAAAGTAACAAATTTTTTACAAAAGTCTCTTGAGCCTCTTAAAAGTGTTAGCAGAAATCTTCACCGCATGAATATGTTGATTACTCTTTGCAATAAGCGGTTGGATTCTTTAGATCTAAAAATATCCGAGTATGAAGGGAAGCGGAAAGAACCTCCTGGATTCGAGAATGACTCCGCTAAAAAAGTGAAAATTAAAGATGGCACTCCTTAGATCTATGTTCACTTTTATGCCTAGCTAGGGGCGTTAAACGGTAGCGCTAGTTGGGAGGCGACCCAATTTTCTTTATGTTTTTTTGTTTTTGCTCGTTTTTATTAATAAATCTTGCATCTACCTTCTGTTTAGATGTGTTTTATCTTTTAATTAGTGTTTGTGTCAAGTAGAACCTATAGGATAACCAATGATGATAGTTGATTTGATTCTGCTAAAAAACAGAAACTTTGCGTGCACGAATATAATTTTGTTAAATCACAGGAACGTATTTTGCCTTGATTCTTTTTTATGATGTTCAATAAACAAATTGTTCAGGACTTCCTATTTTGGTAGTATTTTTAGAGTTCTAGAAGTTTGCGTTAGTTATAGATTTCTACAGAATGTTCTGTTTTTGACAGATTCTGTTTTCCGTGTGTTGTTTGCTTATTTTGATGCATCTATGGCTAGTAAAATAGTTTATGAACCATAGAGAAGTTGGAATACAGTAGGTTTAACACCAAAATAAATAAATAATGAGTTCATTGCAGTACCTTATGTGGTGGTTTTGTTTTCTTTCACTAACGGAGCTTATAAGATTTCCTGTTGAGTTTTGTGTTGTGAAGTTTTCAAGTTTTGGGTAAAGCTTTTATAGATTATGGAATAAAGGGTGGCAAGAGCCTAATCTTGGGGATGCCCATGGCACCCAAAGATATTCAAGAATATACAAAAGCCTAAGCTTGGGGATACCCCGGGAAGGCATCCCCTCTTTCGTCTTCATTCATTGTTAACTTTACTTGGTGCTATATTTTTATTTGCCACATGATATGTGTTTTTGCTTGGAGCGTCGTGTATTATATTAGTCTTTGCTTTTTAGGTTACCACAATCATCCTTGCTGTACACACCTTTTGGGAGAAGCCTATTTGATTAGAATTTGCTAGAATACTCTATGTGCTTCACTTATATCTTTTGAGCTTGATAGTTTTTGCTCTAGTGCTTCACTTATATCTTTTAGAGCACGGCGGTGGCTTATTTTTGAAGAAATTGCTAGTATCTCATGCTTCACTTATATTATTTTGAGAGTCTTTTAGAACATCATGGTATTTTCTATGGTTATAAAATTGGTCCTAGAATGGTAGGCATCCAAGTTGGGTATAATAAAAACTATCATAGGAAGTGAATTGGATGCTATAATCAATTTGATACTTGATAACTGTTTTGCGATATGGAGGTAGTGATCTTAAAGTCATGCTAGTTGGGTGATTATGAATTTAAATAATGCTTGTGTTGAAGTTAGCAAGTCCCGTAGCATGCATGTATGGTTAAAGTTGTGTAACAAATTTGAAACATGAAGTGTACCTGGCTTGTGCATCCTTATGAGTGGCGGTCGGGGACGAGCGATGGTCTTTTCCTACCAATCTATCCCCCTAGGAGCATGCGCGTAGTACTTGGTTTTTGATGACTTCTAAATTTTTGCAATAAGTATATGAGTTCTTTTGACTAATGTTGAGTCCATGGATTATACGCACTTTTACCTTTCGCCTTTGCTAGCCTCTTCGGTACCGTGCATTGCCCTTTCTCACCTTGAGAGTTGGTGCAAACTTCGCCGGTGCATCCAAACCCCATGATACGACACGCTCTATCACACATAAACCTCCCTATATCTTCCTCAAAACAGCCACCATACCTACCTATTATGGCATTTCCATAGCCGTTCCAAGATATATTGCCATGCAACTTTCCACCGTTCCGTTCATCATCATCATGACATACTTTACTTTTGTCATATTGCCATTGCATGATCATGTAGTTGACATCGTATTTGTGGCAAAGCCACCATGCATTATTTTTCATAAATGTCACTCTTGATTCATTGCACCATCCCGGTACACCGCCAGAGGCATTCATATAGAGTCATATCTTGTTCTAGTTTCGAGTTGTAATTCTTATGTTGTAATCAATAGAAGTGTGATGATCATCATTATTAGAGCATTGCCCAAAGAAAAAAAATAAAAAAAATTAAAAAAGAAGAAGAAAGGCCAAAAGAAGAAAAAGAAAGGCCCAAAAAAAAGAAAATAAAAAATAAAAAATAGAAAGGGCAATGTTACTATCTCTTTTTCCACACTTGTGCTTCAAAGAAGCACCTTGTTCTTCATGTGGTGAGTCTCATGTATTGTGCTTCAAAGTAGCACCATGTTTTTCATATAGTGAGTCTCATAAGTTGTCTTTTTCATACTAGTGGGAATTTTTCATTATAGAACTTGGCTTGTTTATTGCAACGATGGGCTTCCTCAAATGCCCTAGGTCTTCGTGAGCAAGCAAGTTGGATGCACACCCACTAGTTTTCTTTTGTTGAGCATTCATAGCTCTAGTGCATCCGTTGCATGGCAATCCCTACTCCTCATGTTGACATCAAAGTATGGGCATCTCCATAGCCCGTTGATTATCCTCGTCAATGTGAGACTTTCTCCTTTTTTGTCTTCTCCACACAATCCCCATCATCATATTCTATTCCACCCATAGTGCTATATCCATGGCTCATGCTCATGTATTGCGTGAAGGTTGAAAATGTTTGATATTATTTAAGTATGAAACAATTGCTTGGCTTGTCATCGGGGGTATAGAAGTTGGGAACATCTGTGTGTGACGAAAATGAAGCATAGCCTAACTATATGATTTTGTAGGGATGAACTTTCTTTTGCCATGTTATTTTGAGAAGACATGATTACTTTGATTAGTATGCTTGAAGTGTTACTATTTCTTTTATCAATATGAACTTTTATTTTGAATCATTTGGATCTGATCATTCATGCCACAATAAAGAAAATTACATTATGAATTATGATAGGTAGCATTCCACATCAAAAATTCTCTTTTTATCATTTACCTACTCGAGCACGAGCAGGAATTAAGCTTGGGGATGCTTGATACGTCTCCAACATATCTATAATTTTTGATTGTTCCATGCTATTATATTACCCCTTTTGGATGTTTATGGGCTTTATTTTACACATTTATATCATTTTTGGGAATAACCTACTAACCGGAGGCCCAGCCCATATTGCTGTTTTTTTGCCTATTTTAGTATTTTGAAGAAAAGGAATATCAAACGAAGTCCAAACGGAATGAAACCTTCGGGAGCGTGATTTTTGGAACGGACGTGATCCAGAGGACTTGGAGTGCAAGCCAAGAAGCTGTCGAGGCTCCCACGAGATAGGAGGGCGCCCCCCTATAGGGCGTGCCCCCTGTCTCGTGGGCCCCTCGGGCGGCCACCGACGTACTTCTTCCTCCTATATATACCTATGTACCCCAAAAACATCCATGAGCAGGACAAAACACCATTTCCACCACCCTAACCTTCTGTATCCGCGAGATCTCATCTTAGAGCCTTCGCCAGCACTCTGTCGGAGGGGGAATCGACCATGGAGAGCTTCTACATCAACATCCTTGCTCCTCCGATGAGTTGTGAGTAGTTTATCACAAACCTACGGGTCCATAGTTATTAGCTAGATGGCTTCTTCTCTCTTTTTGGATCTCAATACAATGTTCTCCCCCTCTCTTGTGGAGATCTATTCGATGTAAACTCTTTTTGCGGTGTGTTTGTCGAGATCCGATGAATTGTGGGTTTATGATCAAGTTTATCTATGAACAATATTTGAATCTTCTCTGAATTCTTTTATGTATGATTGAGTTATCTTTGCAAGTCTCTTCGAATTATCAGTTTGTTTTGGCCTACTAGATTGATCTTTCTTGCCATGGGAGAAGTGCTTAGTTTTGGGTTCAATCTTGCGGTGTCCTTACCCAGTGACAGAAATGGTTGCAAGGCACGTGTTTTATTGTTGCCATCGAGGATAACAAGATGGGGTTTATAGAATATTTCTTGAGTTTATCCCTCTACATCATGTCATCTTTGTGGGATTTCGGGTTCCGGCAGACCCTTGAGGTTTGAACACTGGGGTGTACGTGGAGATCACACCCCCAGCCTGCCCATGTCTCACCGCCTCGCTAGGATCTAAACTATACGAAGAACAACACAAGGGAAACGAGATTTATACTGGTTCAGGCCACCATTGTGGTGTAATACCCTACTCCCGTTTGTGGTTTGGTGGATTGCCTCTGAGGCTGATGAGGAATAGTACAAGGGGAGAACAGCCTCGCGAGGGTCTATTCTTGGTTGGTGCGATGAACTACTAGGGGAGGTCAGTCTCCTCTCTCTTTGTGTCTTGGATGCGGATTCGATCAGATCCAGATGCCCTACCCTGTGGGTGGCTAGTCCTATTTATAGGAGAAGGCCCCGGGCCTCTTCCCAAATATTGAGCGGGAAGGGCGCCAACAATTGGCCATTTTGAAGGGGAACATCTAGTACACTTATCCTGACTAAAGTTGGTCCTCGCCTGCCAAAGACCCTGACGATGACGCTGGCTTGGGCTCCACGATGACCTCCGTTCTGCCGTCCTGCTGGTCTTGGTATTGTTGCACCGAAATGGTTGCCTTTGCTTGATACCCTTGCCTGCGCTTGCCCCCTTTGCACCAAAGGGGAAACAAGGACTCTGCGCAGGCTGGTGACCACCTGGCCTTGGTCGTCATGGCTTGCGTCACGGGCACCTCATGAGGTACCCTGCCTTGATCTCTCTGCCTCCTCGCGAGCCAGCCTGATGAGGCCGTGCCTGAGGAAGCCTCCTGTCGTCGGCCCCGCGAGGCTTGGCCCCTCGCGAGGGTCTTGAGCACGTGCTGATGAAGATGGGTCGTACTGGGCCACTCCTTGAGCCATGCCGCAGGCCGCAGGCAGGCAAGTCTGGGTACCCCCATTCCCAGAACGCTGATAGTAGCCTCCCGGCCCAAGGCACGCTTGGACTTGGCTTAGCAGAGAAGCAAAGAGGCAAGTGCGAAGCGCCGTGGGCCCCAATAGCCTGCGGCCTTGGGCACCACGTGGCGGTTGATTGGACGTGGGCGTCCTGGCTCCCCCACGACGCCTCGGTAGCTGCACGATTTGACAAGTCCCTGCATGCAAAACGGGTTATGATTACCTGTGATCGTGGAGGTCGATGGTTGGCCTCCCTCGGCTATATGTACGGAACGGCGCGAGCCCTTCCAATCCATCTCTTCCCACTACTCTTCGTCTTCCTCTTCGTCCTTGCTCCTCCCTTCGCCAATGGCACCGATCCGTCGGTTTTCTGCCGAAGAGAAGGGGAAGGCCCCCCGAGAGAGTCCTGTCCCGCTTCCTCCAAAGAAACGGCTCGTCTCTTGCCACGGGGAAGGGGGTGCTTGGCAGGAGGTGTCGAGGCCATGGTTCGAGCGGCCGCCGCCGGGATTCCCGCTGCCCTTGTACTCCCGGATTGAGGGCCCTGAAGATGCTAGCGCCGAGCAGCATCGCCAGAGGCGCCGTCATCGCCGGCGGATCACGGCGGTGCGCGCCGTTCCTCATGGAGTTCACGCAATGGGCTCTTCTCGCAAGCTCGTGCTTCACGCCACCACACCTCCTCGGTCTTGGATTCGCCTCCCTCCTTCCTTCGCCTTCGAGATCCCGCCGAGGGGGCCTATCGAGCTTTGGCTGCAGCATGCTGGCTGCAGTGCCCCTGCGACCGAAGCGGAGGTCAAGGTCGTCGCTCCGGGCAGGGTCTACCTGACCCGTGGCTGGGGCGAGATCGCCCGGGTAGGCTCGTCAACCGCTTCCCCAGCAGCTCCTCAGGCAGCGGAGGTGTCGGAGGATCCAGCGACTCCGCCGAGCTCCTCGCGACCCCAGAGACGAGCGACGACAGCTACGAGCCCCCGAGCTTGCATCGCTCCCGGAGCAGGGCGGGCTCGTCGGGCCGGCCTCGCCGCTGATATGTATGGGGTTGGCGCCGGTGGCTGACGGCCCACTGTTGATGATGGCGTCACTTGCGGAGGCGCGTGTAGTTAGCACTCTTTAGGATCTGCTCCTTTTGTTCCCAGCGAGGAATCGAAGAACACACCTCACGGGGGTTTGTAAGGTGGTTGTAGTTCCATTTGTTAATATGATCCTTATCATGAAGTGGTGAGGGGTGCATGTCCCGTCTTAGCTTAGTTCCTCCTTTCGAACCTCGCGAGGACTTGACGCTCTGCGCTGACAGGTCCCGGTCCCAAGGCAGGCTTCAGCCGTCACTGGCATGCCAGGTCGCGATGCCGTGGTCAAGGCCAAGAGGTGAGCGGCCCGGGGTCCAGTAAGAGCCCCTGAGTCGCGATGATCAGGAGGTCCCCTTTAGCGCTCAAGCAGCCAACGCTCGGGGAGAAAGGAGTGCGATGTCACCAAAAACGGAACTGCATTGGGTGCGAGGTTGGTGCTGCGATGGCTAGTGTTTCCGGGGGATGACTTATCTCGGGGGTCAGAAATCACTCCTTGGCACGGAGCCGGGCCTGCGCGTTGACATCCGAGGACCAAGGCCAGGCGCGGAGATCACACCCCCAGCCTGCCCATGTCTCACCGCCTCGCTAGGATCTAAACTACACGAAGAACAACACAAGGGACACGAGATTTATACTGGTTTAGGCCACCATTGTGGTGTAATACCCTACTCCAGTTTGTGGTGTGGTGGATTGCCTCTGAGGCTGATGAGGAACAGTACAAGGGGAGAATAGCCTCGTGAGGGTCTGTTCTTGGTTGGCGCGATGAACTGCTAGGGGAGTTCAGTCACCTCTCTCTCTTTATTTCTTGGATGCGGATCCGATCAGATCCAGATGCCCTACCCTGTGAGTGGCTAGTCCTATTTATAGGCGAAGGCCCCGGGCCTCTTCCCAAATATTGAGCGGGAAGGGTGCCAACAATTGGCCATTTTGAAGGGGAACATCTAGTACACTTATCTTGACTAAAGTTGGTCCTTGAGTGCCAAAGACCCTGACGATGACGCTGGCTTGGGCTCCACGATGACCTCCATTCTGCCGTCCTGCTGGTCTTGGTCTTGTTGCACCGAAATGGTTGCCTTTTCTTGATACCCTTGCGTGCGCTTGCCCCCTTTGCACCAAAGGGAAACAAGGACTCTGCGCAGGCCGGCACCCGCCTGGTGCCCGCCTGGCCTTGGTCGTCATGGCTTGTGTCACGGGCACCTCGTGAGGTACCCCGCCTTGATCTCTCCGCCTCCTCGCGAGCCAGCCTGATGAGGCCGTGCCTGAGGAAGCCTTCTGTCATCCGCCCCGCGAGGCTTGGCCCCTCGCGAGGGCCTTGAGCATGTGCTGATGAAGATGGGCCGTACTGGGCCACTCCTTGAGCCACGCCGCAGGCCGCAGGCAGGCATGTCTGGGTACCCCCATTCCCAGAACGACGACAATCTTGCTTAATGTGTTACTCTGTTCTTATGAACTTAATACTCTAGATGCAGGGAGGAGTCGGTCGATGTGTGGAGTAATAGTAGTAGATGCAAGCAGGAGTCGGTCTACTTGTTATGGACGTGATGCCTATATACATGATCATGCCTAGATAATCTCATAACTATGCACTTTTCTATCAATTGCTCGACAGTAATTTGTTCACCCACCGTAATACTTATGCTATCTTGAGAGAAGCCACTAGTGAAACCTATGGCCCCCGGGTCTATCTCTTATCATATTTGCTTTCAATCTACTTTTATTTGCATCTTTACTTTTTGCATCTATATTATAAAATACCAAATTTATATCTATCTTATCATACTATCTTTATTAGATCTCACTTTCTCAAGTGGTCGTGAAGGGATTGACAACCCCTTTATTGCGTTGGTTGCGAGTTATTTGTTTGTTTGTGTACGTGTGTGGGACTTTTGAGGAGCCTCCTACTGGATTGATACCTTGGTTCTCAAAAACTGAGGGAAATACTTACGCTACTAACGATGCATCACCCTCTCCTCTTCGAGGAAAAGCAACGCAAGCTCAAGACGTAGCAAGAAGGATTTCTCCTAGCTAAATTTCTGTCCTAATTTGAAACCTAGCTAAATTTCTGTCATAATTTGAAACCTAGGGTTCATACAAACTGGGGTTAATCCTACCTAGGGTTCATACTAATTAACTAGGGTTCATACTACATAATCTGTCCTAGCATTCATACTAATTAACTAGGGTTCATACTAACTAGTGTTAATCAATTCTGTTTTTCTATAAATAGCAACAATTGATTGAACTAAGTTTTTTTAAATACCAACAATTCTGTTTTTTCTTTAAATAACAACAATTGCTTTAACGAAAAATAAATAAATTGCAATAACCTAGGGTTCATATGGCACCTATGGTTCATAATCAAGCACTAACTCTAGGGTTCATATGCCACTAATCTAGCACTAACCTACGGTTCATATGCCACTAATCTAGCACTAACCTAGGGTTCGTATGGCACTAATCTTGCACAAATTAACCTAGCTAGGGTTCATACAGTAGACACACACACACACACACAACACACACACACACAGAGAAGAGGGGAGGGTAGAGGATGGGCCTACAGTGGGAAGGTGGAGGTCGGGGGAGACGGCAAAGGGGAGGTTGAGGTCAGAGGAAATGGTGGCGAGGCAGCGACAAGACCCGAGGTGAGGCGGCAATGAGGCAGGGGCTTCAGTGGCAAGGGCAGGGGCCTAATGGGATTTGGGGGAGGAATGAGGAGGAAGGGAGCCCGGCCGTTGCCTAAGTAAAAAAAATAGCAGTAGCACGGGTCTAGACCAGCGTTATAGCTAACTTATCAGTAGCGCATTTTTCGCAAAACCGCGCTACAGCTAAGTTAGCTCTGGACCCACGCTACTGCTATTCCTACCATTTTTTTCCTTTCTCCTTTCTCCTTTTTCCATTTCCTTTTATTCTCATTTTCTTTTTTCCTTTCTCTTTTTCCTTTTTCTTTTCATTTTATTTTTCCCTTTCTCCTTTTTCTTTTTCTTTTCATTTTCTTTTCTATTCCTTGTATTTTTCTTTTATTTTTTTCTTTTCATTTTCTTCTTTCCTTTCTCGTTTTTGTTTTCCAATAGGCGACCGAGCCGGAACCATGCATATATATTACACATCATTTGACCGATAACGATTTTGTGCGTACACAAAATAAATACATACATATATATAAATGATGCATGGTTTCTCGGCGTCGACGTTTTGGGTTTTGAGTGAGCTTCTTTCCCTTCTTATTCGTTGTTGAATAATTGAGCCCCTTGTTGTGACTTTTCCTTTTCCATGGAGTACGATCTTTCGTAGGTAATGTAGTATTGATTCTTCTTTTGACGTATGCTTCATCGTCATCATCATATTCCCTCATCGGATTGACGTACTAGTCGTAGTCTTCCTCGTTGGCGACTCCATCTATTCCGATGATGTTCCTTTTGCCTCTCCTCACGACAACATGGCTAGGATTGCTCCAGTCGGTTATGAACAAGCATTTTCTCACGTGCTTAGCGTGTGCGCATGGCTCATTTTTTGCGATGGCATTCACGGTAGCCCTTGGTGTCGGGTATAAACATGGTAGTGAAATACCGGTTTTCTCTTTTGACATTCTTAGCTCATCTGACACGGAACATCATCACACTGTGCAGTCTAGAGTAGTCAAGCTCCCAGATCTCCTCGACCCTTCTGTAGAATCTTTCAGTTGCAGCATTGTCGTCGGTGAACCTTTTCTTCTTCGTGTCTAGAAATCTGCTTATCTTCCCACAGTAATCGGAACTAACTTTGATTCCCGTAACGCACTTCTAGAGGTGATCAATCTCCTTCAGACTTAAGGTAAAGTAAGAAGGGGGGAATAATTCTCTTCCTTCTTGTTCACTTTTTTGCCCTTGTCTCACGCCTGTGTCTCCGTCTCCTTTGACATTTTACGGGGCGGCATGTGGAGACCTGCCCTGATGTTCAAATCTTCCAAGTCTCTTCTTGCCTTCGGCCCATCCTTGGTCTTATCCTGCATGTTCATCAGTGTTGCAAGAAAGTTCTCAAGGACATTCTTTGTGATATGCATTTGATGAAGGCAATTAGGCATGTTGAGTTTGGGCCGGTAATCCAAGTCCCAGAAAACATACCTCATTTTCCATACCTTCAGTCGCGGCTTCAGCGCCTTTTTCACCGTATTTCCCAACACGGGGCATTGTTCCTAGTTTCCAAATAGCTCATCAATTTTGACGCCGCTCCGCTTACGTGGAGGTCCTCGATGCTCAATCTCACCATTGAATAGATCTCCACTGTTTCTCCACAGTTCATCCTTCATGAGCCATCTTTGATGCCCTATGTACATGATTTTCCCAAACCCGCCATCTTTTGCTAGCTGCTGAGACATCGTATCATCCGTGCACCACGTGCATCCCAATATCCGTGGCACACCTGGCCTATGACACATCCGTAACCAAGATAGTCGTGCACCATTGTCATAAGCGTGGTTCTCATATAGAAATACTCGCCTTTTCTGGCGTCCCATGTCTTGGCCAGTGTTTCCATCACATTTCTAACTTCTCTTGAAGTAGCCTCATATACAGATTAATATTATTTCCCGGTTGTTTCAGCCCTTGAATTAGCATGCTCATGTGTATGTACTTTGACTTCATGCACAACCAGGGGGAAGGTTCGACATCCATACAAACACGGTCCATGTGCTATGGTTGGTGTCCTGGTTGCCAAACGGTTTCATGCCATCGGTACTCGCGCCAAGCATGATGTTCCTTGCATCACCTATGAAATATCGTTATTAGCCTTTGAACACTCTCAACTCGCTTGCATCCGCAATGCATCGTCGGTCTTTTTCCTCTCCATGTGCCAACATATGAGCTTTACTTCCTTAGGATCTACGAAATAACATTGCAGATGGAAGTGATTGGTAAGTGACATAGGACTTTCTGGGGAGATTTCTTGTCGGCCTTCTTGTATCGAGAAGCATTGCACACCGGGCAGCTAGTTTTTTCCGCGTGCTCCTTCTGATAAATGACGCAATCTTTGATGCATGCATGGTATCTAATGTGCGACAGATCAAGAGGGCACACGATCTTCTTGGCCTCATCCACACTAGTAGGACATAGATTCCCCACAAGAAGAACCTTCTTTACGTACTTGAGAAGCTAATTAAGTCTTATATCGGTCCATTTGTTTTTAGCCTTCATCTTTAGAAGAGGGTCACCTCGGGATCGCAATGATCATACAATGGAGTGTTCGAGTCTACCTCTAGTTGCTCCAGCTTGGCCTCCTCTCTAGAAGCAGCTCTGTCGGTACTCGTCTTCTTGCAAAGAAGGTCTCGAACATGAGGGTCCTGCACAATTGAACTTAGTAGCAACGAAAGTTGCGGCGTGTCCACGTCTTCTCCGCCGCCATGTCCGACCTCTTCTCTGCTGCCATGTCCGGCCCCTTCTCCGCCGCCATTATCGATCTTCTTTTCGTCTGAACCCGTGTCGTCATTGGCTGCCCCGTTGGCGTCCTCATCATCGTCTTCTTCAATTATCCACCGAGTATAGCCATCCATGAAACCAGTCATGAGCAGGTGCGCCTTCAAATGACCATCCTTATAGGGGTAAAGCCAAACTCCTCCTTTGCATCTTCGGCACAGACATAAAATCTCTCTCTAGTTATTTTCATTCATGTCCTGCACTGCTGCCCGACCACCTTTCCACCATCGTTCCACTAACCATCATGATCTCCTGCACGGTAATAATAAGCAAATTGATTATAAAAAGGCAAGCATGCAGCAAAGTCATACAAAAATTCGGCATGACCTTCCCTAAAAATAGGACATATAGAGTTAACCTGAAATTCGCCAAAACAAAAATAAATTGACATTTCGGCTAAACATAGGCGACTCAAGCACAATTCGGAAGCAACTCATGCCACACGCACAATTTCCATCATATCACCCGATTAGGTCATATCGCGCACACACACATACACACACACATATTTCCCTTCTTGTAAAACCACAAATTTTTACTCACCTATCTCAATATAGAGATCAAGCACGGTGATGAGGTCGATCCGTGTCGCCACAAACCTAGCGAGTGATCAAAAGTGGACAAAGATTACTCCTTGACATGGCTAGATCTAGTTAGGGAGGTTTCAGTGTCAAAACCAGTGGATCTCGGGTAGGGGGTCCTGAGCTGTGGATATAGGATCAATCATGAACAAGAGACGATGAACACGGCGTTTACCCAGGTTTGGGCCCTCTCGAAGAGGTAAAACCTTACGTCCTGCTTGATTGTATTTGATGTGTACGATATGGTTACAAAGTCGATGTACCTCGATATCAGGTGAGCTAAACCCTAGGTCGATGGGGTGACAGATGTTTCTCTAGCCCTAAAGACTAAAACCCTCTGGTTTATATAGAAACCCGTAGGGTTAGAGTTACATGTAATCGGTTACAACAAAGGAAAGATCATGCTATTCTTGACTTGGAGGGCACACCACGACTCTGAAGATCTCCCGCCCGATCACGGGTCCATGCCCTAGTTCAGCTTCGCAACAGCCCATCAGTCCGGCCCACAAGCAATGGGTCGGCGGACCGAGGACCCCTTGATCCAGGACTCCCTCAGTAGCCCCCAAACTAGCCTCCAACACTGTGGATCACCATCTGGCGTGCTTCAAATCTTTGTCTTGCGAGGTGAGTTCTTCACCTTTATTCGTATCGTTCGGAGCGGCGTTCCATCACCGAATACTACAGTGAAATCCAGATTAACATCGGAGGTTTTCCACCCTGCATAGTCTAGATCAATACTGTATTCGTGCTAGACTGGTTTGGATAATCCAGATTTCGAGAACTTCACCAAAACACAGTGGGGCCATCAGAGTTAATGCTTTTCTTTAGGGCGAGGGCAAACTTTGACTGTGGTGCACCTTTTTAGAAGGCGAACGTCCCAATGCCCCCTTTTTCGCAGACTCATCCTTTCAACTTAGGACGAATTGCCTATTTATAGATCCAAAAGGACTGGGAAAGGCTGACCCGTCCCCCCTCCCCCAGAAGCCCATGCCTGAGAAATTTTTAGGCCCCATGGACGACGCCCCAGGCCCTTCTTCACGACCTCACGGTCCCCTTCCAAGCGACTGGGCGAGCTGCTCCATCTCACACCTTCAACTGTGTAATCTACAGATGCAAGGATACCTTCCTGTCGTGGATCTTATTTCTGTTCACGCTAGATGATCTCTTTGGATGGAAAAGCGTTCGCCGGGAACTTCCCTGCTCCAAGCAAGGAAGAGAGGGTATGTTTCATGCCCTTCCTTCTATGGGGCCTCGCCTTTCCCATTCACCTACGCGGTTTATTAGGGTTCTATGGGATCCAACTTCACCACCTCACCCCAGGATCCATACTGCATATTTCTGGTTTTTTGGCCCTCTGCGAGATATTCCTAAGCTGCGAAGCCCACTTTGATATGTGGAGAAAATACTTATGCCTTGTCCCTCATACTCGTAAAGGGTCAATGTTCGAAGTAGGCAGAATAGAGGTATGGCGCATAGCCCGGACAAGGTATCCCATCGGGACCGCATGAAAATATTTTGAGGAATGGACCTCACAGTGGTTCTATATTGAAGATGTTCCCCTCTCTAACCTAGTCCGGAGGGGGATACCCGAACACTCAAGTGCCCCACTATAGAAGCGGTTCAACTGGCGACCCAAGATTCCTTCCCAACTAGACAGCGTAGAGGTGCACCTTTGGGCCACCAAGATTCTACTGCTGGCCCATAGCAAACTGACCATGATAGAAATGATGGCCGTTGCCATATCCCGGTGCATACAACCCCTTCAGCAGAGGGGGCATCCTTTATGGTGCTACAACAGGACCAGCAACGCAGCCCGCTACAAGAGGCAAGGGCCGGACAATTGGGCAGCTATGGCCAAAATACTAGCCGACCTCTTTAAAGGAGAGGAGGAAGATTTTGCTGGATTGAGTATCTGGGAGGGTTGCTCTGGCTACAATCCGACAGACTGGGTAAGCTTCAGTCCTTCGTCTTTAGTTCAGAGAGGGTTGGAGGCGTCAAGTCGAGTCCGTCCATTGCCCCTCCCCTCAACCGGAGAGTTATTCCCGTGATGACGACCCAGGGTATCATGACGATCCGAAGACGTCAATTGATTTTGAAGACGGGGGTCTTTTACCAGGAAATCCTTGACGACACCAAGGTTTCCTTGACGGTCGACCACCCCGGGGCTCTTCCCTCCTCCACTGTAAGTGAAAGGAAGACCTCTTCCCCAATAGTGCACTCGTCCCGCACCATCCCGACTGTGCTGACTTCTACTCCCAAGGGTCGACGTACTACGCGCCGAACAGTCATGGGAGGAGAGCGAATTGTGCTGACCTCGGCCCATAATGGGGGATCCAAGCAAGAGGCCTCCACCATAGTGGAAACAACCTCTCCCTCGACTCAGAGGTAATGTGTTCAGGACCATGCAAAGATTCATTCTTAATGCCTTTCTTCTAATGTTCGCTTAGCTTTGAAGAAGAAGAGTACCACCGCGCCAATCCGAAGAGTCCCTGGGCATGCCAAGGTGTGGTTCCAATCTTGGGCCTTCGAAACAGGCTGAGGCCCCTGCCGAACACTTAGCTGCTGGTGCACCTCCAGAGGATCCCGACGATGTTTTAGTTACCAACTCCGAAGTTGAGAGTGTGATGAATCACCGCTGCTAGAGGGAATCCTTATGTCATGATGCCTTCACCGACTAGGAATTCAATGCATTTAATTCGATGGACGCATACCCTGGAGCGGCCCAAAAAGGGCTTGAAGGGATTGCTAGTCTTTTTCTGGAAAATGCAGGTGCGAGATTTAAATAGCTTAAGAGCATATCATAATCCCTAAGCTAGTAGCCCCCAAGCCTTAATTTGGGCGGGACGGCCGAGTTAAGGATATGATTTATCTTGATATTGTAGGCCATGAGGGAATAGAATAACAAGTTGTCCGAAGACCTTGAGCTGAGCCGGACGCAACTGGTCAATACTAAAGCCGAACTGGACACGGCCAAGAAAGCTGCAAGTGAAATTTCTGGTAAGTAGAAAAGCTTTAGAATGATTAGAAAGCTGTATGGCTTTTTCTATGTATTAACACCATGCTCTCCCGTAGCCACCGCATCCGTAATCCAATTGCGGAAGGAACTGGAGGCTAGCAAACGAATGCTGATGTGAAGTCATGAGGAGAAGAATGAGCTCAAGGCGGAAAATCAGGGGAAAGCTGAAGAAATCGAGAGTTTAAAATCTTAGTTGGCGCAAGCCTTGGAGGAGAACCAGAAGCTGAAAGGTGGCATATTCTGTAGGTCACGAATTCAATATTACACACATTGTGGATGATCACAATATTTTGGAAGACATGTTGCCCCTGTTTGCTAGGTCTCTTGACAGGACGGCCAAAAGAGGAGGTCGGTTCCTTTAGTGGGAACCTTTTGAAGGAGCTCATCAAAGCATACGAGAGGGCCCAGAAGGCCATGAAAATCATGGTTAAGGCATTATGGCCGCTGGAAGCACCGCCAAAGAGTATGGCGGAGCTAGCTAGCCACTTTAAGGGGGCAAGGTGGCGCTTTGAATTACGGAAGAAATTGTCCTGCTGTGAAGACCCAGTTTACCAAACTCGATCCTGAACATATGGCTCGAGTTGGACCGATGGAGCCGGATGGGCAGGAAATACCTCTTAGCTTAGTATATGACCAAGTAATGCCTGTCGCGCGGTACTCTCAACGAGAATGTGCTTTGGAAAGTTTGATAGATTGTATTGATAAAGAGTTGGGTGTGTGATTCTATGTATCCATGCACTTTACATCGAGCCATCTCGATCTGCAGTAAATGTTGGCTTAACTGGCCATCGGCTTCCGCCTCTCCGGCTAGTGACCGGGGAGTGTTCTGTACTATATACTCGAATGAACAGGGGATAATTCTAGTAACTAGGGAATCCGGCCATTTTGTGCAAACACACAAAATGCGCGTAGCGAGCTATGTTATATTACTTTGTAACGTAAGAAACATCTCCAAAGAAAATAGTTCCTCCAAGGGTTCCTTTCTTCGGGTGTGGTGTGTTGACCATAAGCCATGAGTCTGGATGCCGGTGACACGTGGATGTTCGTGGTTTTTAGGAACCAAGAATAGTGGGCTGGCGGCTAGAGCTTGTTTATTTTCACCTCCCTGGAGGCCGACCCATTATTTTCTGTAAGAACGCTAGGTTTCGGCTTCACCCGTCTGAGGTACGTATCCGGATTACCAAGGCATAACAATCGTAGAGGTGCTCCCTTTACTCTCTAGTCGAACAATCAGAAATGTAGGGGTAAACACGGGAGCCAGGCAACCCAGCTTGGCAAAGGACATAAGTAAAATAGGTGCATATGATGGCTTGAGAGGAATGGGAAGGACATTAATTCACACAACATAAACAAGGTTGTGAGAAGAATATTGTAATTGGCCGCTTTAAATGAAGCCCCCAGGTAAAGCTGGGTAGTGCATCCGAAGATGTGTATAGTGGCTACCTGTCGTGTTATAGTTTATCTGAACTCTAGGTTGGGAGGCTAAAGCTCCAAGAGTAAGTCAAGGAAATATATAAAAACGAACAAAAAACAAGGAGCGTCGATGACGAAGCCGGACTAGGCATAGAAACGCCGAAGTTGAGTGACATTCCACGGGTTGGGTTTGAGGCGGTTATCTGACGGGCTGTAGAGGTTGTACGCCCCTCCTGCGAGCACTTCATCTATAATGAAGGGGCCCTTCCATTTGGGTGAAAGCTTGTGCTTTTGCTTCTCAGGGAGGTGGAGGACGAGCTCTCCCATGTTGTATGCCTTCACCTGAACCTCCCAATTCTTGTAGTGTCGTGCTTGCTGTTGATAAAATGCGGAGCGTGCATGCGCGATGTCGCGCTCTCCTTCCAAGGCGTCCAGGCCTTCCTGTCGATCTAGCTCAGCCTTCTTCTCTTCATACATGCATACTCTAGGTGCGTCGTGGATCAAATCACATGGTAGGACTGCTTCGGCACTGTACACCATGAAGAACGGGGTATATCATGTTGAATGATTAGGAGTGGTGCGCAGCCCCCATAGGACGAAGTCCAGCTCCTCTACCCAGTGGCAATTTGATTCTTCAAGTGAAGGGATTAAGTGAGGTTTTATGCCACTCATAATTAGTCCATTTGCTCGCTCTACCTGCCCATTAGTTTGAGGGTGGTACACCGAAGCGTAGTTGAGCTTTATGCCCATCTTAGTGCACCAATCTTTAACCTCTTGGGCAGTGAAATTAGACACATTATCGGTGATTATGTGGTGGGGAACACCATGACGGTGTACGACACTAGATATGAAGTCAACAACTTGTTCAGATTCTGTAGAGGTTACCGGTTTTTCTTCGATCCACTTAGTGAATTTATCAACCATAACCAGTAGGTATTTCTTTTTCTTGGTCCCCCCTTTAAGTGGTCCAACCATGTGAAGCCCCAGACTGCAAATGGACAGGTTATCGGTGTAGTCCGTAGAGTTGTGGGGGCATATGGCTTTGATTGGCAAATAGTTGGCACCCCACGCAATGTTGGACTAGCGTACGTGCATCCGCGCGAGCTGTGGGCCAGAAGAACCCTGCTCGGTATGCCTTACTGATTAGGGCTCGAGCTGCTGCATGGTGGCCGCCCATGCTGGCATGTATCTTAGCGAGAAGCTGCGGCCCCTCCTCTTCAGAGATGCACCTCTAAAGGACCCCCATAGTGCTCTTTTTGTAGAGCTCGCCGTCATGAACCTTGTACGCTTTAGAGCGTCAGACTATGCATCGCGCCTCTATCTGATCATCGGGGAGTTCCTGTCGCAGGAGGCAGGCAACCAAGGGCTCGGTCCATGGGGCGATTATGGCCACGATCTCGTGGGCCAAAGGTGTTTCTTGGAGTGCGGAGCCCCCGATGATATAGTCATCTGGCTCGATTTTTGGGGGGACAATCTAGGCTGGCTCATTGATTGAGGTTTCACTAGCCCTGCCCTGCCGTACCATGGATGGCTTGAAGAGCCTTTCTAGAAAGGTGTTTTTAGGGCTGGGTTGCGCTTGGCGCCCATGCGGGCAAGGACATCT
The DNA here is from genome assembly GCF_018294505.1 of Triticum aestivum. Classification (NCBI taxonomy): domain Eukaryota; kingdom Viridiplantae; phylum Streptophyta; class Magnoliopsida; order Poales; family Poaceae; genus Triticum; species Triticum aestivum. The sequence goes on from NC_057798.1 coordinate 254,754,931, forward strand.
GTGGCTTGGTTTATGTCTCTAGAGACATGATGGAATTCTAGACCCTCGAGTCAGGCTAACATCCTGAGGACGGCATTTTTTTAGGCCGTGATTTTCGGGTCTCTGTCATCAAATTCGTCGTTGACCTAGGAGATGGCGAGGTTCAAATATCCTCGCACCTCTAGCCGTCGAACACCCATCGCCGTTGCCATCCGAAGACTGTGCAACAGTGCCTCGTATTCGACCGTGTTATTGGAATCCATGTACATGATCTATAGAATGTACCGGATATTGTCGCCTATGGGGGATGTTACACCCCTGCCCCAGTCCGGCTAGCATATCCGAGCAGTTTGTCGGCGGGGACTTCGAAGATGCATTTGTCTGGGTTGAGCCGTATATCATAAGCCCGTAGATTTTTCAAAGGTCAGGCGAAGATCATCCATGAGTTGGTCAACTTTTTTGGTTTTAATGACCACATCGTCTACATATGCCTCGACTGTTTTGCCGATTTGGTTTTCCAGGCATGTTTGAATCATGTATTTGTATGTGGCTCCAACGTTTTTTAACCTGAAAGGCATCATGTTGAAGTAGAATGGCCCATAGGGGGTGATGAACACAGTTGCATCTTGGTCGGACTCCTTCATCTTTATTTGGTTATATCCAGAATATTCGTCGAGAAAGCATAGTGAGTAGTGTCCGGAAGTGGCGTCGATGATCTAATCTATGCGAGGTAAGGGGAAGGGATCCTTGGGGCAGGCCTTGTTTAGGTCCTTGAAGTCAACGCAGAGCCGCCAGGACTTGTCCTTCTTGGGTACCATGACCAGATTTGCTACCCACTCAGGATATTTAATTTCATGGATGAATCCGTCCTCCAATAGATTTGCCAATTCTTCAACCATGGTATGTCATTTGGGTTGGGAGAATCAACGCAGTGTCTATTTGACTGGCTTGAAGCCTTTTATGATGTTCAAGTTGTGCTCCGCCAGCCTCCGTGGGATGCCTGGCATATCCGAAGGGTGCCAGGCGAATATGTTCCAGTTTTCAGGTAAAAACGCGCGTAGCGCTTCGTCAACTACGGGGTCCAGTTGTGCTCTGATGGATGCTGTTTTATTCAGGTCTGTCGGGTGTCCTTGGAATTTCACTATCTCGTCTGCTTGTTTAAATGACATGGATTTCAGCGTTCAACTGAGGACCATGTCGTCCCTACTGACTGTTGAAAGATCGAGGATGTCACCTAGAGGGTGGGGGGGTGAATAGGCGCTTTAAAATAATTACAGTTTATGCTTGAACAAATGCGGAATAAACCTAGCGGTTAATTTGTCAAGCACAAAACCTAAAACAACTAGGCTCACCTATGTGCACCAACAACTTATGCTAAGCAAGATAAGCAACTATGTGATAGCAAGATATATGACAAAGAACAATATGGCTATCACAAAGTAAAGTGCATAAGTAAAGGGCTCGGGTAATAGATAACCGAGGCACGCGGAGACGACGATGTATCCCGAAGTTCACACCCTTGCGGATGCTAATCTCCGTTTGGAGCGGTGTGGAGGCACAATGCTCCCCAAGAAGCCACTAGGGCCACCGTAATCTCCTCACGCCCTCGCACAATGCAAGATGTCGTGATTCCACTAAGGGACCCTTGAGGGCGGTCACCGAACCCGTACAAATGGCGACCCTTGGGGGCGGTCACCGAACCCGTACACTTTGGCAACCCTTGGGGGCGGTCACCGGTACCCGTCAAATTGCTCGGGGCGATCTCCACAACCTAATTGGAGACCCCGACGCTTGCCCGGAGCTTTACACCACAATGATTGAGCTCCGAACAACACCAACCGTCTAGGGCGCCAAGGCACCCAAGAGGAACAAGCTCTAGGGTGTCCAAACACCCAAGAGTAACAAGCTCAAGGGTACCAAGCACCCAAGAGTAATAAGCTTCTCAACTTGTAACTTCCACGTATCACGTGGAGAACTCAAACCGATGCACCAAATGCAATGGCAAGGGCACACGGAGTGCCCAAGTCCTTCTCTCTCAAATCCCACGAAGCAACTAATGCTAGGGAGGAAGATGAGAGGAAGAACAAGAAGGAGAACACCAAGAACTCCAAGATCTAGATCCAAGGGGTTCCCCTCACATAGAGGAGAAAGTGATTGGTGGAAATGTGGATCTAGATCTCCTCTCTCTTTTCCCTCAAAAACTAGCAAGAATCCATGGAGGGATTGAGAGTTAGCAAGCTCGAAGAAGGTCAACAATGGGGGAAGAACATGAGCTCAAAGGATAAGGTTCAATGGGGAAGAAGACCCCCTTTAATAGGTGGGAAAAATCCAACTGTTATGCTCATAGCCCGCACAGAGCGGTACTACCGCTCCAAGGAGCGGTACTACGGCTAGGGCGGTAGTACCCCTTTGAAACACAACAGCGAGGAGGCAAAAAGGCCAGAAGAACCATCAGAGCGGTAGTACCGCTTGACCTCACGGTACTACCGCTAGGGGTAGCAGTACTACTGCTAAGGGTAGTGGTACTACTGCTTGCGAGCGGTACTAAAAAATTACATCCGGGCCTACCACCGCAGGACTTGGGACGAGTTTTTGGTCCGGAGTGGTACTACCGCTGTAGGAGCCGCGGTAGTACCGCTCTGGAGCAGTAGTAAAAAATTACATCCGCTCCAATTCGCGGTAGTACCGCTGCAGCCTTTTCATAACACCAAAACTGCCACAACTTTTGCAAACGGACTCCGAATTCGATGAAACCAAGTTTGTTGGAAAGCTAGAGACAAGGGCTAACACAATCTTGAAAGAAATATCAATAAGAAGCAAATTAGAAAAGTCCCATAAGAAAATGGTGAGAACCCTTCCTCGATAAGACCGGTAAAACCTCCAACACCGAAAACATCATAGAAGACGCATGCGAACTCCGTTTTCGATGAACTCAAGCTTGTCATCAAGATGACCATAAGCTCTAAGACTCACAAAGAGAACCAAACAAGAACCAAGAAACATGATGCAAGGATGCAATGGTTTGAGCTCTCTACTAACGATACGATCAAGCTACCAACTTGAGAGCCCCCCTTGATAGTACGGCAAACGATCCTATAACCCGGTCTCCCAACTACCACCACGAGACCGGTAAAATAGAAAACCTATCAAGGGCAAACCTTTGCCTTGCACATGGTCCACTTGAGCTAGATGATGACGATCTTGACTCCCTCAAGTTGGACCACCTTTCTTGATTGCGTTGGCTCGATGAAGACTAGATGATTGCTCCCCCATAGTCCACTATGGGTGAGCCACTCTTCGGCACATCTTCACAAGTCCATTGACACCACAATGGATGGCAAGATTCAAGCACTTGATCTCTTCGTGATGCTCCACTTGAACTTGCACACGGCAATCTTGATGACGATCACCACTTGATGTCATCCTTTCCATGGGTTGTATGATATCTTCCTCTTGACGCAAGCCCATGGACACGTACCTAACCCCACATAGAACTCTCACATAGACCATGGGTTAGTACACAAAGTGCAATGGACAATGCTTACCATACCATGGGATCACTTGATCCCTCTCGGTACATCTTCTACGCTTTGTGAGTTGATCAACTTGATTCACTCTTGACTTAGTCTTGATCAACCTTGAATCTTTCCAACTCTCTTCATTTGGATGATGTCTTGAAGGTAAACATGAATGATCACACAATCTTCCTCTTCAAGACATGCTTGCAATAAGCTCAACACTCACATGACCAATCTTTGGATAATTCCTTAATAGCACCTTGGTCAACTCATAAACTCCTTGAAACCAACACATGGACTTCAAGAAAAGCCTATGGACAAAACCTTCAAATATAACTCAAGGCAACCATTAGTCCATAGAGATTGTCATCAATTACCAAAACCAAACATGGGGGCACCGCATGTTCTTTCAATCTCCCCCATTTTGGTAATTGATGACAATCACTTTCAAGAGAGTTTATACAAGGAGTTATGCATCACCATGCAATGCAACAACCAATGATGCATGAGAATGGGATGCAAATGCTTAGGAACCAAAACCAAAGCAAGGAGAAAACTCTGAAGACTTCTCCAAAAACCTCTCTGAACCTCCTCCCCCATTGGCATCGATTGCCAAAATGGGTGAAAAGCTTAGAAGGCCAATATAAAGAGTGTTCCTCCATAAATTGTGTATCTCTCAAAAAGAGAGTGGAATGCAATACACATATCCAATGGTAAATACTTGGAGGAAGACAAACTATATTGAGGCCCAAAGATTGCAAAAGAATGATATGCCACAAAGACATAACAAAGAGAGAAACAAGAAATCGAGCAATCAAAAGATACCAATTGAAGCAAGCAATCAAAGGATATCAATTGAACCAACTAGACCAAAGATCCTATGAGCCACATGAATGAAGGATATTATGATATGAGCAAAGGAGTGTTCTAAATAAGCTAGAGAAGCTCCCCATGATTTGTGCACACATAATAATTTTTGTATTTGGATACAAAGTGCACAAAATAGGATCATAGCTCCCCCAAAATCAATAGAAACAAACAACAAGTGCAAGTGAGCATAAAGGAAACTAAGCCTAGCACTTGCAACAAACACATGGTTGAGCAACATGTAAAAGAGGCAACTTAAGAATAGGCTCAACCAAAATGATGTGTGTGAGTCATGGCAAAGCACATGAGAAGACTAATATACGGATGAGCATAAGCATCAACATAGTCTCGAATGAATGAGATACACGGTGCAAAGCCTTTCATTCTCACACACAACTAAGCAAATGGGTTCACAAGAACACTAAATATGCAAAATGAATAACCAACACTTGTGACAACCCAAGGTGAAGATAGAAAGCATAAGCATCATCAAGACAGGGGATACCAATTAAGATGGCAAAAGCCTCGTCAAGACAAGCATGAGGAAAATAATCTTCACCACACAAGAGTGCATCAAGATGCAACGAGATAAGACACGCACTCAAGGCAAAAGCTTTCACAGAGCCACCAAAGAAATAACATAAGAAAGACAAGGTGGACGTGAAAGAAAGGATATCATCTAGAGATGTAATTTCTCTCAAGTGTATAAGGGTCTAGGTAGACGAAATCATGACGATATATATCTACAAAGAAGGATGTACACCCGAAATAGTTACAACACGAAGGAACAAGATATCCAAAAGGAAGTCATACATATACCAATAAGATATGTGCTTGGAAGCATAGCCCAAGGCTAGATATGGTCTTATTGTATATAAATGAATTCCTACCACACAACCATCAAAGACATCACAACTAGCAACAAGAGATCATTGTTGGGATGCTTTGAGAAAGGAAACAAGTATCACAAGAAAGAAAGAATAACATGCCATGATACAATCTACACACGATTGATGCAATAATGTGTGCATGTAGTAGATGATGATACTTGTTACCGAGATAGCATTGGAAGGATGTAGTAGATACCAATTGAAGGTAGAAAGTAGTTCATTGATCATCCTAGCTTGACTCCAATAAGCACATGGTGACAACACCTTCCTTTTGAATGAGCCGAGTATCCAATGCATCTCCAATTGTTCCTAGAACAACAACACAAACAAAATGGTACCCAAACTCATTGGGACCAAAGAGTTAGAGAACCAACAATACATAGGACAAACTCCACATAGATGTGTGCATATAGATATGAAAATGAATCTCATGCACATCTCATCCAATTTGAGACTTGGTGGAGTTTCCCCTATATATTGGGTCAAAGAAAGAAAACATGCCAAAGGAACTACATGAAGTTAAAATGCATGCTCAAGACTTTCAAGAACCGATACCAAAATAAAAGGAAAAACCAAGTGAAAAGGATACCAAATGGAGAAATCATCACTTGGAAGATATCATTAAAAGATACATCAAGGAATGAGATATCCATTGGAACACACAAAAAAGATGTCAAACTCCCAAAGGAGAGGATGGTTCCAAACAAACCAAGCTCTCTACAAAGTTTCATGTTGGCACAAAGTACCAAAAGAAACGACTTGCCATCCACCAACACACACTTAATATGGATCACAAGATGAGTGTTTTATAGAAAATAGGATAGCTCCCCCAAGACTAGTGCATTATAGAGAATTTGCATTTGAATACAAAATGCACAAGGTGGGATCACCACTTTCACTATATCTAGAAAACACTAAACAAGATCAAGAAAATAACAAGATCCACAAGTGGTATGGAAAACAATGGGAGTTGACACAATCCTAGGCACGAGATAAGGCAAATAAAAGCAAAGGCCAATGTAAAGATGATCAATAATTTCTACCACACATAAGTGAGTACCAATTGTCATAAGACAAGAAGTATTTGGAAATAATTCCCGTTGGTAGATAGCAAGGATATCCAACATCATCTTCACACCAAACACAAGCAAATTGCAACTTGTAGAGCTAACATGCCACCTAGGAACAAGATAATCTACAATATCAACACTAGGTGACAAAATCTCAAATGTACACATTTTCTAGGCTAGTAATATACATAGCATATTACTCCCCCATAATGTGATACCAATGAAGAAAACTTAACAAGAGGCAATAAGAGGATCCAACAAGAGATAATTAATGGACAATTTAGAATTTGAATTTCTCATGAGAAGACATACCACATAGCAACTAGATAATCTTGAAATATCAATACTAGATGGTATTACTCATGTACACACATTTATAGGATTGTGAGGTGCACAAAGCACATCACTCCCCCATAATGGGATATTCCATTAATCTCTCACAAGAGCCAACTAAGAAATAAACAAGATGCAAAAGGCTCAATGCATGACACACACATACATGATGTGCAAACCAACACACACATACTTGATTGCTCAAGATAATCAAGTTGGAAGCACAACATATACAAACACATGCAAGGAACAAAACCAAAACATGCAAGTGGGCAAGTAACTTTCAATGTAAACAATTTAAGTACAAGTTACCGCAAGGAGGCACATTGGATATAAGATATAAGCTTGATGATTCAATTGACTTGGCTTGAGGCAATAAGAGTGATGAAGTCCCCTTAATTCTTCATAATGTAGCCAAGTGTCCAATGCCCTCCAACAACACCTATTGATCAAGTTTGAGCTAGTTGGTCCCCAACCAAGTTGGGTCCTAAGAGGTTAGTCACAATAGGCTTGGCTACCCAAATGGTTCTTTGCTTCAAACCACTTTGAGTACCAACAAACTTGGCAAACACATTGCCAACCTTATCCTTCCCAAGATAATAGACATCATCAATGATAATTGGGTTGGATGAGGTACCATTTGTGCATGAAGAAGCGACGTGACCTTTTTCACGACATAGGTAGCAACGTCTACTCTTTACTTTCTTCTCACTTGATTTCTCAACTTGAGATTGAGAATGAGAGTGAACTTGTGGCCGCTTCCCTTGTTGCTTGTCACTAATGGCCTTCTTCTTCAAAGGGCAAGATCTAACATGATGCCCTTCAATTTTGCACTTGAAGCAAATGATCTTGGCCGAATTCTTGACTTGTTTTTGGCCCTTCTTCTTGTTGCTCTTGGACTTCTTCTTCTTATTGGAGTTGAATCCAAGTCCACCTTTGTCATTGGGGGATTTTTGCACACTCAAGATATTGTTGAGTGTGGCCTTCCCTTCATGACACTTTTCCAAGTCTTTCTTCAAAGAAGTGACTTGGGCCTTGAGCTCTTTGATTTCCTCTACATGGTTAGTCTCAACACAAGTACTAGAGAAAGTATAAGCTTCATCGTTAGAGCAACAAGGCAAGGAAAGCAATTCATCACAAGATGTACCAACATTGTGAGTAGATGAATTACAAGGACTAGCACATGGCAATATAGCACTTTGACTAGATGTAGTCTAGTATCCACATGAGGCTCACTAGATGTTACCTTAGCAAGCATGGCCTCATGAGCTATCTTTAGCACATTATGGGATACTAGAAGATCATCATGAGAGTTTGAGAGCTTTTCATGACTTTCTTCCAATTTCCCATATTTGCTAGATAGCAACTCAAGTTGAGCCCGTAGCTCAACATTCTCCTTCAATATGGATGCTTCACAAGAGATAGAGTTAGTAGCACAAGCATCATCATTAGCAACAAGAGGAGAAGACAACTTGGCAAGCTCTTTTGAATATGAAGCTTTAAGTTGAGCATGAGACTCGGTGAGTTTGATGAGCTCACTCTTAATGACCCTTGAGCCATTTTCGAGGTGCTCAAAGTCCTCAAGGAGTTTAGCATGCGCAACTTCAAGCTCCTCATTTTTAGTTTCAAAATCATTGGCCACCTCAAGAGCTCTATCACGAGATTCCCTTACTCTAGATAATTCTAGAGCAAAAGTCTCCTCAAGAGATTCCTTGGTGGTTTGTTCAAGTTCAAGAGCTTGAGAGAGGTCCGCAATCTCATTAGCGTAATCACGCTCATGACCTTCCATTTTCTCAATGGTGACCTCATGCTCCTCGAGATGAGATTCCAACTCCTCAATATATTTCTTGCCCTCAATGGCAATGGACATAATTTCCATGAAGTTGGAACGAGCAATTTTATTTTTATGAAGAGCTTTAAAAACCATTTCCCCCTTAATTTTTAAGGAGGCAACATTATCATTCTCTTCATCATAATCAACATCATCATCATTCTTGCCATCATCAATATCATCACAAGATATATTGGGATTCAAAGTGGGAGATACCTTTGAGGCCTTGGCCATAAGGCAAAATGCAATAGATGATGATGTAGGATCCCTTGAAGCACCATTCAAGACCACATCTTGTTCCATGGAGTGTTGAGTTTCCTCTACATTGTTAGCACAACAACTCGAGGAAATAGATACATTTTTATCATGGCAACAAGACATAGCAAGCATATCATCATGAGATTTGAGCAAGCAATTTCTACATGATATGCAAGGACTACCAACACGAGCAAGTGAAACATGTAAGGTGCTCGAAGTGTTAAAGTCCAAAGAAGGACCATTGCAATAAGATAGTGATGAAGAATCACCAAGAACAAGCACACTATCATCATTGCAATGACCACCACTACTCACCCTAGCATTACCTTGTGGCAATCCACATGTAGGTGAAGTAGAAGAAGTTGAGAAGGCAACACGGCCGGATGAGGAGGGAGAACAATCATCCCCACAAATCTTGGACACACCATATTTATCTTGAAGATTTGTCCATAACTCATGAGCATCCCGGAACGGCATGAGTTGAAATATAACTACATTTCTCAAAGCATCGAAAAGCACATTAGAAGCTTGAGCATTGAGATAAGAGTTTTTCTCATCCTCTAAAGATAATCTTTGGGGATTCGTTGGAGGAGAAAAACCCATATCTACAATTCACTCTAAATTTGGGTCCATGACCCTAAAGAGGTTAAGCATGCGAATTACCCAAACATCAAAATTTGTGCCATCGAAACTAAGAGTGTCAGAGAATCCTAATCCCCTAGTCGACATCTTTACTCTCTAGGCGGTTAAGCCTAACAAAGAGAGACGAGGCTCTGATACCAATTGAAAGATCGAGGATGTCGCCTAGAGGGGGGGGTGAATAGGCGCTTTAAAATAATTACGGTTTAGGCTTGAACAAATGCGGAATAAACCTAGCGGTTAATTTGTCAAGCACAAAACCTAAAACAACTAGGCTCACCTATGTGCACCAACAACTTATGCTAAGCAAGATAAGCAACTATGTGATAGCAAGATATATGACAAAGAACAATATGACTATCACAAAGTAAAGTGCATAAGTAAAGGGCTCGGGAAAGAGATAACCGAGGCACGCGGAGACGATGATGTATCCCGAAGTTCACACCCTTGCGGATGCTAATCTCCGTTTGGAGCGGTGTGGAGGCACAATGCTCCCCAAGAAGCCACTAGGGCCACCGTAATCTCCTCACGCCCTCGCACAATGCAAGATGTCGTGATTCCACTAAGGGACCCTTGAGGGCGGTCACCGAACCCGTACAAATGGCGACCCTTGGGGGCGGTCACCGAACCCTTACACTTTTGCAACCCTTGGGGCAGTCACCGGTACCCGTCAAATTGCTCGGGGCGATCTCCACAACCTAATTGGAGACCCCGACGCTTGCCCGGAGCTTTACACCACAATGATTGAGCTCTGAACAACACCAACCGTCTAGGGCGCCAAGGCACCCAAGAGGAACAAGCTCTAGGGTGTCCAAACACCCAAGAGTAACAAGCTCAAGGGTACCAAGCACCCAAGAGTAATAAGCTTCTCAACTTGTAACTTCCACGTATCACGTGGAGAACTCAAACCGATGCACCAAATGCAATGGAAGGGCACACGGAGTGCCCAAGTCCTTCTCTCTCAAATCCCATCGAAGCAACTAATGCTAGGGAGGAAGATGAGAGGAAGAACAAGAAGGAGAACACCAAGAACTCCAAGATCTAGATCCAATGGGTTCCCCTCACATAGAAGAGAAAGTGATTGGTGGAAATGTGGATCTAGATCTCCTCTCTCTTTTCCCTAAAAAACTAGCAAGAATCCATGGAGGGATTGAGAGTTAGCAAGCTCGAAGAAGGTCAACAATGGGGGAAGAACACGAGCTCAAAGGATAAGGTTCAATGGGGAAGAAGGCCCCCTTTTATAGGTGGGAAAAAATCCAACCATTGTGCTCACAGCCCGCACAGAGCGGTACTACCGCTCCAAGGAGTGGTACTACCGCTAGGGCGGTAGTACCCCTTTGAAACACAACAGCGAGGAGGCAAAAAGGCTATAAGAACCGTCGGAGCGGTAGTACCGCTTGAGCTCACGGTACTACTGCTAAGGGTAGCGGTACTAATGCTTGCGAGCGGTATTAAAAAAATTACATCCGGGCCTACCACCGCAGGACTTGGGACGAGTTTTTGGTCCGGAGCGGTCCTACCGCTGTAGGAGCTGCGGTAGTACCGCTCTAGAGCGGTAGTAAAAAATTACATCTGCTCCAATTCGCGGTAGTACCGCTGCAGCCTTTTCAGAACACAAAAATTGCCACAACTTTTGCAAACGGACTCCGAATTCGAAGAAACCAAGTTTGTTGGAAAGCTAGAGACAAGGGCTAACACAATCTTTAAAGAAATATCAATAAGAAGAAAATTCGAAAAGGCCCATAAGAAAATGGTGAGAACCATTCCTCGGATAAGACCGGTAAAACCTCCAACACTGAAAACATCATAGAAGACGCAAGCGAACTCCGTTTTCGATGAACTCAAGATTGTCATCATGATGACCATAAGCTCTAATACTCACAAAGAGAACCAAACAAGAACCAAGAAACATGATGCAAGGATGCAATGGTTTGAGCTCTTTACTAATGATACGATCAAGCTACCAACTTGAGAGCCCCCCTTGATAGTACGGCAAACGATCCTATAACCCGGTGTCCCAACTACCACCATGAGACCGGTAAAATAGAAAACATATCAAGAAAACCTTTGCCTTGCACATGGTCCACTTGAGATAGATGATGAAGATCTTGACTCCCTCAAGTTGTACCACCTTTCTTGATTGTGTTGGCTCGATGAAGATAGATGATTGCTCCCCCATAATCCACTATGGGTGAGCCACTCTTCAACACATCTTCACAAGTCCATTGACACCACAATGGATGGCAAGATTCAAGCACTTGATCTCTTTGTGATGCTCCACTTGAACTTGCACACGGCAATCTCGATGATGATCACCACTTGATGTCATCCTTTCCATGGGTTGTATGATATCTTCCTCTTGACGCAAGCCCATGGACATGTACCTAACCCCACATAGAACTCTCACATAGACCATGGGTTAGTACACAAAGTGCGACGGAAAATGCTTACCATACCATGGGATCACTTGATCCCTCTCGGTACATCTTCTACGCTTTGTGAGTTGATCAACTTGATTCACTCTTGACTTAGTCTTGATCAATCTTGAATCTTTCCAACTCTCTTCATTTCAATGATGTCTTGAAGGTAAACATGAATGATCACACAATCTTCTTCTTCAAGACATGCTTGCAATAAGCTCAACACTCACATGACCAATCTTTGGATAATTCCTTAATAGCACCTTGGTCAACTCATAAACTCCTTGAAACCAACACATGGACTTCAAGAAAAGCCTATGGACCAAACCTTCAAATATAACTCAAGGCAACCATTAGTCCATAGAGATTGTCATCAATTACCAAAACCAAACATGGGGGCACCGCATGTTAGTGTGGAGCGTTGTTAGTTCTTCGGCTGCGAGGGCCTCAGATAATACCGCAAGGGCAAGTGATGCGGTCTTATGTTCAACTCGGAGGGCTGTGTTCGGATCACGGGCGAGCGAGAGCACACCATTTGGCCCTGGCATTTTGAGCTTCATGTATCCATAATGCGGTATGTCTCACGTCCCAAGAGGGCATGGTATCCGATGTGGAAGGGCACAATGTGGAATAGCAAGGGTTCAGATATGTAGTTGTCGGGAGTACCGAACACTACATCCAAGGTTATGCATCCAGAACAACGCGCCTCCCTGCCGGGTAAAATTCCTCGGAATATGGTATGACTGTGCTCGATGTGGGGTCTGTTGAGCTGCATTTTGTCAAGCGTGTACTCATAAATGAGGTTCAGGCCGCTGCCCCTGTCCATCAGTACTTTAGTTAGTCTAAAGACATCGATTATGGGGTCAAGGACTAGTGCGGCGGGCATGCTGGTGGGGTGGGACCTTGGCTCATCCTTCTTATTGGAGGTGATAGGTGTGTCCGTCCAAGGTTGTGCGGACATCACCTGTTAGACTTGGTCGAGCTCTCACAGAGCCCTTTTCCTTTGGTTGTTTGAGGAGAACGGCTCGTAAACTATCAGGACGTCATCATCATGGGGTGGAGTTGTTGATCGTCCATCAAGAGGTGTGAGTCCGAGGATATCTTTGCCACTTTTGGCTACCTGCCTCACCACCCAACAAGCTAAAAGCCTACGAGTCATATTTGCATTAAGCAGGGCCGACTGTATGGGGCATGGTTTATCCAGCAATTCATTCAGGACCGTTCGGGGTCTATTTTCCTTTTTGGCGAGCTCGTGGGGCGATCATCTTGCATATGTCCGCTTTGCGTGAGCTTTCCTAGGAGGGGCTAGTTCCTTGCACATTTGATGTAGCCTCTATGTGCTTTCCATGGTGCAGTATTTGCGTACCATGTCTGATAATTCGGCAAAGTTTTGCACACGGCGGCAGGCAAGGGCATTTAAGATCCCCGCGTCCCGGCAGTTGAACTGAAAGGCTTCAATTATTTCTTCATCATGGCAGTCTATTATATTATTTTTTACCAGGAGGTATCTGGCCCAGTAATGATGGTCCGTCTCCTCGGGATGTTGCTTTACGTACATCAAATCCCATATGGCCGGTCTTCCCGCATCCAGACAATATTCAGCGCGGGAGGCGGATCGGAGAATTTTTAGGACTCCCGTCTCCTGTGAGTCCGGAGCATCGGCAGCGGTGAACCGCGCCTGGGCTATGTACGGATCTGATCGCGTAGTTCTCGGGCATAGGTCTGCATGTGGTTGGGCCGACTCAAGGTCGGATCCTATATCGCAGGCTGAGTCTGAACTATTATCTTGACGGGTGTCCCTCTCCGGGCTAGAGACCCGGGTGTATACTATCTTTAGCTTCGGAGATTGCGATCCCTCCGCCCTCTCTTCGATGGTAGTGACGAGGTGAGTGATAGGTTGGATGTGGATCTCTCTGCTGTCAGCTCTAAGTCCGATCTAGTTGTAGGTTGTAGGCCTGCTGGCGGAGATTCCCATAGCAAGGAATCGATCCATCAGGTTGTTTATCGAAGGAGTTCCCGTCCAGGACATGCCTCCTGGGTATTCGGCGGAATTTTCTTTGGGCATTTCAGCGGGATCCGACTTTAAGGCCAAATCCGAGATTGCATCGGCTCCCTTTTGTATCCACTGAATCCTAGGTCAAGACGTGGGCTCAATGGGCTCTTCGGAAGCGGGGCTTCGCCAAGGGCAGGCGCCAGACTCTAAGTTCCTTTGGCCGGCTTTGTGATCGACGGTGAGGTTTCAACCGAGTTCAAACGAACGGTTAGGTCGGCGCGAAAAGTGATGCTGCCGAACATAAAGATCTGACCAGGGACGAAGATGTCCCTGGTGCTAGCGGGATTTCCAACGAATTGTTGGGCCATCAATCCTTTGGCAATCCGCAGCGAAACTCTCAATGAAAGCACCAATGTTAGTGTCAAAACCGGCGGATCTCAGGTAGATGGTCCCGAGATGTGGATCTAGGATCAATGGGGAACAAGGGACGATGAACACGGCGTTTACCCAGGTTCAGCCCTCCCGAAGAGGTAAAATCGTACGTCCTTCTTGATTGCATTTGATGCATATGATATGGTTATAGAGTCGATTTACCTCGAGATTGCGTGAGCTAAACCCTAGGTTGATGGGGTGATGGATGTTTCTCTAGCCCTAAAGACTAAAACCCTCTGGTTTATATAGACACCAATAGGGTTAGGGTTACATGTGATCGGTTACAACAAAGGAAAGATCACGTTGTTCTTGACTTGGAGGGCACACCACGAATCCGAAGATCTCCTGCCCGGTCACGGGTCCATGCCCTAGTTCAGCTTCGTAGCAGCCCATCAATCCGGCCCACAAGCAATGAGCTGGCGGCCCGAGGACCTCTTAATCTAGGACTCCCTCAGGAGGTAGATAGGCCACTTCATTAGATGGGTAGATCTACCTAGCTAGTTGGGCAAGGATATGGCTCTAACTAATGGAGGGGGAGTGGGGGAAAAGAGAAAGGAGTTGCATTAATGGAGGTGGTGTAGTTAGATAGGGGCATTGAAGAGAGAGAAAGAGAGATAGAACAAAGGGAGTAATAGGGAGAAGAAGTAGTGAGGAAGAAGCAAATTGTGGGAGAGAGGAGGTGGGAGGGAAAAGTGAAGGAAGAGAGGAGGGGGGAGGGGAGAGGGGTAGAAAAGGTGGCTGCTGCGCCTTAGCAGCAGTGCGGGTGGGGAAAATGCGTTGCTGCTAATAAGTTAGCAGTAGCACTGTCCTGATAGATGCTCTACTGCTAAGTGGGGCCCTCCATGTGGCACAGTACAAACTTAGTTGTAGCGATGTTCCTGGAACCCGCGCTACTACTATATTTCTAGCAGTAGCGGGGGAAACTGGAACCGTGCTACTACTAAACCTAGCCTGTCGGCTAAGGCATTGTCCCAATAGTTGTAGCATGTTTGTGCTGAGCCGCGCTACTGCTAAGCAGCTAGTAGTAGAACATTTGTGTAACACGCGCTATTGTTATTTTAGCAGTAGCGCCTAGAGTTGATCCGCGCTACTGATAAGCTTCCACCTATAAGGTTTTCCCTAGTAGCTTGGAGGCTTGTTGTCCCTTTAGGGTGCATCCTAAAAGGCCCCAACCAAACCCACCGGTTCTTGCCTGTTATGCTTGGCTACCCCCTAGGATCTAGACTGGCTGCACGGACCAATGCTAGTCTTTCATGTATAATTTATCATCACCCATGCGCACCCAGTATCAAATTTTTCATTAGTTCCTTTTGGATGGGATCTCGAAAAAGAAGGTGTACCTTGTTGATATGAGTAGTCTATCATTTCTATTAAGACGGGATGTCACATGCCCCCCATCTATTTATAGGTGGAGGGGAGGGGTAAGTCGACCTCAGGGGGAGGAAATCCTCCCTAGGGTTCAGCCGAACCAAGAGGTGTAATCCTCCAAGGATTCCACTCTGGTTGCCTTAGCTCCCAAGTTTCCTGTTGGGGCTAGCCTATTTTCGGCCCATGTGGGATTTCCCCTTAGAACAATAAGAAGCAAACCAATAAAGACCCTCTAGAATATCCAGGGAGGTTCTAGAACCTTGTATACCCTTCTGAGAGCTTCCATGGCTTTCGAAGACATTCCAGGGAATTTTGGGACGCTCCCGGGTATGATCTGGACGCTCCCATGACCACCCGGAACACTTCCAAAACAATGTGAAATACTTCGGGATCGCATCCTCCTATTCTCCATTATCTCCTAGTTCTTTGACAACCACAAGCCGCATGACCCTACAGGTTCGGTAAATGTGGACATGTCCACAACACCTACCGTTCAATAATTACTAGAGGGATATGGTACCCATAATAATTCCCAGAAAACAACAAAGATCTTTATCAAGCGAACCTTATGTTATGTGTACAATTCCCCTTGTTTTGTGAAACGTCACAAAACCAAAGTCGAGACTTTTATTGGTACCCTTGTGAAGCAATGCCTTGATCACTATACCAAGTTATCCTCGTTACCGGTTTTGTTCTTTGTTCTTGTTCCCGTATTCTGGTATCCCTGTGATATGAACCACGGTGCCTGACCACAGAAAATGCTAGATACCATAATACCAAGTGGGACTGAAGTGTATTTCCCCATCGTTGGTGGAGAAAAACTTGGTCTTGAACTACTGAGCACCTTGGCATCCTTTCCAGACATACTCGTAAGATACTATTTTATGAATTCCCAGTATGGGTAGAATTTGAAAACCTCAGAGAAACCCTCTGAAGGTCTATGATATTCACACGGTCTCAGAACGCAAGT
The DNA here is from genome assembly GCF_018294505.1 of Triticum aestivum. Lineage (NCBI taxonomy): Eukaryota > Viridiplantae > Streptophyta > Magnoliopsida > Poales > Poaceae > Triticum > Triticum aestivum. Next base: position 254,771,499 of record NC_057798.1, read on the forward strand.
AAACATTAACACTTTACATGATAATACTGACAGAATAAGGACGATGTAATCCCACAATATATCATAAGTTGGGTCTATCTAACACCTTCTACCAACAATGTGTTCTCATTATTACCGGCATCCTTATTACTTTAACAGTGCCCTACGATCAGGAAAACGAAATCATATGCAATACATGAGCTAGTCTTAGAGGCAAGACTAGGGGTCGTATTTGTGTTTATGTTTCGTCACATACTACCGAGTTTTCCTCCAAATCTCATATTTAAGAACCATTGCAATTATACCATTAAATTATAAACTTAATTTATGAACGGAACAAGAATAATAATATTTATTAATACCTCTAGGACATATTTCGAACATACATTTACTGCCCAATTAGTCTACTTGTACTGCCGGTGTAGCCAACAATAAGCATGGGAGGTGAAAACTGGGAAAATTGGGAAGACGAGGTAGAGAAGATCAAACAAGGAAAGGTAAAATTAGAAAAAAAATCTAGCACCCAAGAACCCACACATCATAACTCACACAGGGGGTGCCTCTACATTAGGTGCTCCCAACTAACTTTTACTTGTAAAATACGACCCACCAACACCAATTGTACTAATGAAATTCATGTAAAAAGAACAACACTAAGGAAATTAGAATCCCCCATATAAATCCATGGTAGACATGGTTCTAATTGCGTGGTTAGGTCCATATCAGGATTGTGCATTTGTGCGCCCGTGTGATGGCGGGTCAAAGGTGGCGGTTGCACAAGGCAGTGTCGGCTAACTAGTGCTCTTTGAGTGCATATTTTCAAGTTCCAGGGCTTAAAACTCTAGGTCTGACCTTCATTGGTGGAACATGTCAATGACATTGTTCACACGATGTTTCCTTGTTGAAGTCATTGCATAGAGTTTGTTCTGAGTCATTTGTGGGATGAAAACCCATGATGTAGTCTCTGTGGTTGGGTCATGTGACAGCGACGCTCATGCGTCATTCTTTTCCATGAGTTACCACTATTCTGTTGATCAATACTATCTTATTTGTAATAATTTAGTCGTGTATATCCTAGATGCCTTAAGTTGCTCTTGAGATCGTATTGGTGCAGATGTTAGATGTAATTGATACTTCTCAATATAAATATATTCCTTTTATTGAAAAGAGAGTAATTTGTTTGGAAATACATTAGGAAAAAACCATGACTTAGTAACTTCGTTTTCTTATTTGTACTCGAGATTTTGGAATAAAACATCAAATTAGAACTACAAACTTAAGAATTCGACATCAACAAAATTAGACCAACTTATGAAACCATTTCCCTGCAAGAGCTTGACATTTTATGGATGAAAGTGACAATACCGCCAATACATCATTTGTACCCAGCTGAAAATGATAATCCAAGTGGATATTTTCGACCAGTGAAATTGTAGGTCCTATAAGAGCAAGTCCCCTTCCATGAAACTTTTTACTATGTGGTGAAGAGAAACAAGAAAAAAAGTGGGCTTTCACGCAAGATTAAACACCTATACGTGCCCAAGGCCAAAAAAAGCAATGCGGAGAAAAGAGAAGGAGAGAAAGCAAATAGGTGATTAACCTAATATCCGACATTATAGCTAGCAATATTATACAAGTAATTAGTAATAATGTCTCATCATATCGTGACATGATGACCACATATAGACAGTTGCTTGCTATTATTGGCCATGCTCTAACTGGCAATGATAACTTGCAGGAGTATGGTCATGCAAGTGGATCATGTGATGTTTGAACATGAGGCGAGTCCATGTGTGGCTTGTCAAGAAAAACTTCATGTTACAAGTTCCAACGTAATAATTTAATTATAGAAACAGTTTAGGGTTGTGTATGTTGTATAACATAGGCATGGGGTATTCTCTTTTGTTTCCTTAGAAATTATCTATGGGTTCTCAAAAATGTGATGTTAATTTTTTTTGTATTAACAGAAAACTGAGTGTGCCTCAAATGTCTAGGTTTCTTGTGGTGAAACAAGACCACCTTGGTTTAGGTCGTAGACTTGGCACAGTTTCTCGCATTCTCCTGAGGATGACATGCTTGTTCAATATGAGATGGTGTCTCTTTCGACTATCAGACTCCTTTGGTGACTGCATCAATATCAAGATTCATTTATTCAATCTCTCAGAGATGCTTGTAGGGATAGGGTGTGAATAGTTACCTTATTGGAATCCCCCCCCACAAGCAGGGGCTAGCTGTCGGGCATCAACCCTCCTTAATTACCTCCTCGCCTATGGGGCTCACTGACAGGAAAAGGCCTCCAACATCGGCACTGGTGGGGATTTCCCTTCTCTCACTCGGTGGAGGATGGTGCGGGTCGGCGGTGGCGTCACCCTTGCAAGGGTCGTGGTAGAGGACGTCTGAGCGGGTTCACGAGTGCATGACTGTGTTGTGGCGGGCTTCACGAGATAGACTCGCGTCTATGATAGAGGTAATGGCCCAGACTGGACTCGGCCAGATCTGGTGGTCCAGCAGCCTAGGATGGCATGGGGCTCTTGGAAGATGGGACTCAGGGCGTGCCTGACACGGAGTTAGCGCGTGGAAGATGACTTCTTGGGTACGTGTTATGGCATGGGCTGGCAGGGTGTGTGGGCCAGAGTCTGGTCGGGCCATCCTGGTTCCGACAGCTAGAAGATGGCAGGTGTGCGGGATGGCTTCTCTAGTGATCTTGCTTGGTTGTGGTGATGGTCCCTCTAGTCCCTCATTGGCTGGCGGGTGATAGTTGGTGGCCTTACGTGGATCTGTGCTGGTTGTCATGCCGGGGCAACAAAGGGTTGTTTAGTGGGAGGTTGGTAGGAGGGATGGGTGGCTCCAAAACGGTGATCAGGCCACCCATCACCGGTGTAGGGGGTGCCGATCATGGATGATATCCTATCATCTTGCTCCTCTTTCCTCGCCCGAGCGCATGCTATCTCAAATCTTGCAATGTTCAGGGCATGGGGGTCAACAGTGGCTCCATAAGCTGGGGGCTGCCAGCCGGGCTAAAGACGACGCCTTTTGGTTGACTTCAAGGTTATCTGGATGCAAGGCGACATCCCTAGTGATACGTCTCCGTCGTGTCTACTTTTCCAAACTCGTTTGCCCTTGTTTTGGACTCTAACTTGCGTGATTTGAATGGAACTAACCCGGATTGACGCTGTTTTCAGCAGAATTGCCATGGTGTAATTTTTGTGCAGAATAAAAAGTTCTCAGAATGTCCTGAAACTTCACGGAGATAAGTTTTGGAATTAATAAAAAATATTGGCGAAAGAATCAGGTGAAGGGGGCCCACACCCTGGCCACAAGGGTGGGGGCGCGCCCACCCCCCTGTGGCGCACCCTCTGATCTTGTGGGCCCCCTGGACCTCCACCGACCTCAACTCCAACTCCATATATTAATGTTCGGGGAGAAAAAAATCAGAGAGAAGGATTCATCATGTTTTACGATATGGAGCCGCTGCCAAACCCTGTTCTTCCTCGGGAGAGCATATCTGGAGTCCGTTCGGGGCTCCGGAGAGGGGAATCCGTTGCCATCGTCATCATCGACCATCCTCCATCACCAATCTCATGATGCTCACCGCCGTGCTTGAGTAATCCCATCGTAGGCTTGCTGGACGGTGCTGGGGTGGATGAGATTTACCATGTAATTGAGTTAGTTTTGTTAGCGTTTGATCCCTAATATCCACTATGTTCTAAGATTGATGTCGATATGAGTTTGCTATGCTTAACGCTTGTCACTAGGCCCCGAGTGACATGATTTCAAATCTTAACCTATTATGTTTTCATGAATATATTTGTGTTCTTGATCCGATATTGCAAGTTATAGTCACCTACTACGTGTTATGATCTGGCAACCCCGGAGTGACAATAGTCGAGACCACTCCTGGTGATGACCGTAGTTTGAGGACTTCATGTATTCACTAAGTGCTAATTCTTTAGTCCGGTACTCTATTAAAAGGAGGCCGTGATGATACGTGTTTGTCACAGTAGGTCACGTTTTCTGTCATGCATGTACTTCCATGACGATTTTATGACAGAATCAAGATAGTCATACATGTGATGTCGTAGAAGTGTTCCATGACATTACCAAAATTAGCATCACAGAAGTGTCCACTTCCATGACGATAAATTACGCGTCATAGAAGTGCTTTCATCAAGGGTGACCGACACATGGCATCGACCATAACAGCTCGTCGTTAAGCTATCGGGTCCGGTTTTGGATCCGATAACCCGTTCACAGCCCAGACCAATGGGGATTTTCCACATGTAAAATTCTCATTGGACGGAGGAAACACGTGTTGCCTCATCATTGGGACAGATGACATCGACTCATTGGACAGGAGGTGCCTATGATACGTCGACACGTGGCACGGCCCAACAGAGGCCCATTCCGGTGAAAAGGTTGAGCCTGTCAAAATAAGCGAGGCGGCCCATTAGCTGCCTACTTGAGTCAGTCCCATTTACAAGTACGGCCCATACAAGTTACACAGAATCGGCCCATCAAAGGCACATTCTAGATTTTACAATTTCTAGCCCATCCTTAGTTTAAGCCCGTTAACGGCCTGCTAGGTTTTTGGGCCCAATTGCGGCCCGAGCTTCTTTTGGCCTGTTAGCAGCCCATCATCAGTTCCAGCCCGTTAACGGCCTGGAACGTCTTTCGGCCTTTTCTCGGCCCATTCTGCAGTTGGTCCAATTGTAGCCCGTTATGACTTTAGGCATGTCCTCGGCCCATTCGATAAATGGGCCAACTCTTAGCCCATTTTGTCTCTCGGCCTGTTAATGTTCCGCACAATAGTTGGGCCTTTGACTTTAGGTCCATTAGGGGCCCACATTCCGCAAGGCATCATTTCACCCCAACGCGACTTTCGGCATGTTAAAAGCCTAGTTTGCAAATTGGGCCTCCTCTGGCCCATAACACTTTTGACCTCTTACTGGCCCGTAAAGTAAAAGGGTCGAGGCAAAATTGACATTTATTTCGGCATCCTAAAGGCCTGCGGGCCATTTCCATTTATACGGCCCTATCGAGCTTTAGGCTTGTTGACGGTCTGCTAAGAGCCATTGTTATGGTGGGATACATCATTTGGGATCCACTTAATATTACTTTGACCAGCCCAATTAAGGCCCGCTTTGACTACACATGTTAGTTCGTTTGTATGGCGTCCAGTAAATGTTTGGGCGCGTTGGCCCCCATTTCAACGATATAGCATATTCAAGAAATATCCTACTCTATACTATCGCCTCTTAAAAACATACACTATACAATAAAAAGACTAAGACATGGAAACGTAGAATAATCCTACACTATACAATAAAGAAATTACAGCCGAATATACCCACTAGGCATTATAGTTTGGCACCAGTGATAATAAAGTGTACACAAACAGCAAATTACATAGACTGGACAAATAAAGCTCATACCTCATGGACACGCATCAACAGAACTTACCATTTGAACTCTAATCTCTTCAGAAAATAGGATTGGCCGGATTCAGATAGCACAAATTTTAGTCTGCAAAATCTCCAATTCCTTCGTGGTTACCTCAGTGTCTTGTTTCATTTTTTGACTCCTACATCTAATACCTGCATGTCCAATCTCAAGTTGTTGATTGTACTTTGAGAATCATGTACACGTTGTCTTGCCACCTCTAGTTGATGCTCATGAACATCAGCACATTCTGATTCCAATCCATAATCATTCAGTAATGGCCATGCCACACGTCTCGCAGATCTTCGTGTTGATGTCACTTCATCCTAAAATGTTTCTCTAAGTACACATGACTAGGGCAAAAATATAGTTACAATAGTGAAGCGAGCAAGACAGACTATTTTGTACATGGCAAAATAGGACAAATAATAATGTTACACGTCATGATGCATAAGCAGGAGATATTTTAAAAAATATAAAAAAGGTAGTCTGTGCAGCCTGCATACAGAAATCTGTCTTAGCTCACCAGAGGAGCATGATGTTGGGGCCCAATCCAAAACACAAACAAGTTACAAATTTAGACAGCACGTTGCGTATAAGTAAGCAAGCAGCTGGCCATTCTATAGCTCAATTAAAGTCTTAGGGAGCATAATGAACAATAGAGGGATTCATACAAACCTACCACAGCAAGCAAAACTATGCAATCACTAGCCTAGTATAAACTAGATTGTGAGCCTCATGCAACAATAGTTGGTTAATAGACTTCAAAGCTTCAGGCACACTTCGGCAGAGTAATTAAATGGTAAGGCCCTTAATTATGTCAAATAATAGTTATACAAGTACCCAACATCAGCCATCATTGTTTGGGCATCTCATTAACTGAGGACAAATAAAGCAATTGAAAAGAGCAAATTAACTATGCCTGAAACAAACAAGGAATTGAACTGTTGAGTTGGATACAGTGACTTACCTTAACTGGTTGACCAGGCTCAGCGCAGCTCCTACTTCTCTTGCAAGGCTCCTTCCTAACATCTTGTACTTGGAAATCCTCAATCTTATCTTCATTGAACCCCCTCTGCAAGGTGACACAAACTAGTTACTCGTCTCCTTGGAAGATAAATATGCATACTTTCCAGTCTGTGAACAACAGAAAAGGATGAGATTATAACAAAATAACACCACATAATGAAACATGCCACATCTCTTACACTTGCATACAATGAAATGAGCATTTACTATGTCTGCATTATGTAAAAACTAGCCATACCTTCGAACTGGATCTCCGGGTACACTTGGAGAGCCTACTTTAGTGTATAGCCAAACCTTTATGTCACCTATTAGTTATGTCGGATTTCGGGTTCCAGCAGACCCTTGAGGTTCGAACACTAGGGTGCGCGCGGAGATTCCACCCTCTACCATCTCGCTCCTCGCCGGACCGCTAGGACCTAAACTACTAAAATGAACAGCACAAGGGACACAAGATTTATACTGGTTCAGGCCACCATTGTGGTGTAATACCCTACTCCAGTGTGTGGTGTGGTGGATTGCCTCTTGGGCTGATGATGAACAATACAAGGAAGAACAGCCTCGCGAGGGTCTGTTCTTGGCTGGTGCGGTGAACTACTAGGAGGGGTCCAGTCGCTCTAGCTACCAGTTTCTTGATGAGGATCAAGCTGCCTCTGCCCTGGGGGTGGCTAGTCCTATTTATAGGCGAAGGCGCTGGGCCTCTTCCCAAATATTGAGCGGGAAGGGCGCCAACAATTGGCCATTTTGAAGGGGAACAGCGGGTACACTTATCCTGACTAAAGTTGGTCCTCGCCTGCCAAAGGCTCTGGTGATGACGCCGGCTTGGGCTCTACAATGACTCCCTTCCAGCCGTTGGGCTGGTCTTGGTCTCGTTGCACCGAAATGGACGCCTTTACTTGATACTCTCGCCTGTGCTTGCTCCCTTTGCACCAAACAGGAAAGGAGGACACTGCGCGGGCTGGCGCCCGACTGGCGCCCTTGGTCGTCACGGCTTGTGTCATGGGCACCTCGCGAGGTACCCCGCCTTGAACTCTCCGCCTCCTCATGAGCCAGCCTGACGAGGCTGTGCCTGAGGAAGCTCCTTATCGTCCGCCCCGCGAGGCTTGGCCCCTCGCGAGGGTCTTGAGCTTGTGTTGATGAAGATGGGTTCTGCTGGGCCTCCCTTGAGCCACGCCGCAGGCCGCAGGCAGGCAAGTCTGGGGACCCCCGTTCCCAGAACGCCGACAATAGCCCCCAGGCCCACGGCGCGCCTGAACTTGGCTGAGCAGAAGGGCGAAAGGGCAAGTGCGAAGCGTCGCGGGCCCTAACTGCCTGGGGCCTCGGGCGCTACGTGGCGGTTGATTGGACGTGGGCGGCTCCGCTTCCCCATGACGCCTTGGTAACCGCACGGATTCGACAAGTCCCTGCATGCAAAGCGGGTCATGATTACATGTGATCGTGGGGGTCGATGGTTGGCCTTCGTTGGCTATAAGTAAGGAACGGCATGTGCCCTTCCAGCCTATCCCTTCTTGCTTCTCCCTCTTCTCCATGGCTCCACCAAGGAAGTTCTCGGCCGTAGAGAAGGGGAAGGCCCGCCAGGCCGAGTCTCCCTCTCCTCCGCCCAAGCGCGGTTGAGGTCGCCCTCGCAAGCATCCCATGGCCTCCACGGCGGTCCCCCGTGGTCGCGGAGGTGGCTCTCAGTGTGGCGACGAGCGGCTGGCCATGGTCGGAGGGCGTGCCCCGGCCGTGCGACCTCCGAGTCCGCGCCTCCACGCTGCGGAGGCGCTGCCGGAGTTCATGGTGTGGGCGGTGGAGCCGTTCGGCGCCCAACTTCAGCTCCTGCGCTCCCTCTTGGGTGAGCTCCCATCTGGCGCCCTGGGTGGCCTCTGGCTCCAGGCGGACGGCTGCTGCGGCCGAGCTTGGTGGGCTTCTCTGGAGGTCTCTGCTACAGGGAACCTGTTCCTGACCCGCGGCTGGCAGACGTTCGCTCGCGCGTGTGGTCTTCGCTGCCGATGCTCCCTGCACTTCAAGTACGACGGCGACGCCACCCTCTACGTGAGGGTGTTTGGGGAAGATGGTCGCCGCATGGGGTGTTGCCCTGAAGACGACGACCGTGGCCGAGGACTCAGCCCCGGCGTGGATAGAGAGGGCAGCGCGTGGGCGGCTGGCGACGCCGTTGACTCCTCAAGCTTCACCAGCTCTTCTTTGGGTGATGACTCTTCCAGCAGCGGCCGTGGCCAGCCCCCACGCCGCCGCGCCTGCTTGGAGGGTGGCAGCAGATCTGCTCGCCGCCACGCCCCGGTTAAGCGCGAGAGGGAGTCCGCCTGAGCTCCGGAGGCGGCTCGAGTCTTCCAAGAGGGCCGGTGTCATGCCCAATATGCGACCCTATCCAAAAGGAACTCGAAGGTCCCACCAAGGATAGACCCGCATATTGGAACGCTTTTGCAAGGTGGATATCATTACATCAACATTACATAATAGATGGGGATACATCCGATACATACAATGTCACATGAATACAACAATACAACATACAAGAACAACATCCGACTACGAATGAAACCCAAACAGAAGCTCAAACGACATCCACCCTGCTAGCCCAGGCTGCCGACCTGGAACCTATCCCCTGATCGAAGAAGAAGCAGAAGAAGAACTCCAAAACAAGCAAACATCGCTCTCGCGTCATGATCATCGCATAACCTGTACCTGCAACTGTTGTTGTAGTAATCTGTGAGCCACGAGGACTCAGCAATCCCATTACCATGGGTATCAAGACTAGCAAAGCTTAATGGGAAAGGAAGGGGTAAAGTGGTGAGGTTGCAGCAGCGGCTAAGCAAGATATGGTGGCTAACATACGCAAATGAGAGCGAGAAGAGAAACAAAGGAACGGTCGTGAAGCTAGCAATGATCAAGAGGTGATCCTGAACTCCTACTTACGTCAATCATAACACAGAAACCGTGTTCACTTCCCGGACTCCGCCGAGAAGAGACCATCACGGCTACACACGCAGTTGATGCGTTTTAATTCGGATCAGGTGTCAAGTTATCTACAACCGAACATTAACAAATTCCCATCTGCCACATAACCGCGGGCACGGCTCTCGAAAGTTTATACCCTGCAGGGGTGTCCCAACTTAGCCCATGACAAGCTCTCGCGATCAACAAAGGAATAGACCTTCTCCCAGGAAGACCCGATCAGTCTCGGAATCCCGGTTTACAAGACATTTCGACAATGGTAAAACAAGACCAGCAAAGCCTCCCGCTGTGCCGACAAATCCCGATAGGAGCTGCACATATCTCGTTCTCAGGGCACACCGGATGAGCCAAACGTCGGGTTGGCATAGACCCTGGTTGCCCAGGGGGCGCCGGACATCGCTCGGTTCGGACCAGCACTTAGACAAGCACTGGCCCGGGGGGGCTAAAATAAAGATGACCCTCGGGTTGGCCGACCCAAGGGAAAGGGATAGGTGGTGTTGAGGCAAATGGTAAAACCAAGGTTGTGCCTTGCTGGACAAGTTTTATTCAAAGCGAACTGTCAGGGGGGGTCCCATAAATCACCCGACCGCGTTAGGAACGCAAAATCCGGGAACATAACACCGGTATGACGGAAACTAGGGCGGCAAGAGTGGAACAAAACACCAGGCATAAGGCCGAGCCTTCCACCCTTTACCAAGTATATAGATGCATTAATAATATAAGAGATATTGTGATATCCCAACATAACCCTGTCCACCATGGAGCAATCTTCAACTTCACCTGCAGCTAGCAACGCTATAAGAGGGGCTGAGCAAAGCGGTAACATAGCCAAACACCGGTTTGCATAGGAAAGGTATCAAAGGTTAGAGGTTCATGGCAATATGGGATGGCTTGATAAACAGGTAATAGGTAGCGCAGCATAGCGATAGAACGAAGCAACTAGCATAGCAATGATAGTAGTGAGATCCAGGGTAGCGATCATCTTGCCTGAAATCCCGCAAGGAAGAAGAATGAGTCCATGAAGAAGATGAAGCCACGAAGACGAACCACACATAGACGAACGCATCCTCACGATCGCAACGAAACAGGAACTATCGAGAAGAAGCACACAACAAGGTAAACACACCACACATAGACAAGGCATGATGCACAACAAGCATGATGCCTGACCAAGCTACATGAAGCTACTCATGGCAAGAGAAGATGCAAACAAGAACAACACATCAAGGCAAGTTTAAATGAGGCCGGAAACAACATATAAAAATTCCGGTAAGTCCTCATATGCAAATTTCGAAATTGGTCCAGAACTGAATAAACCTTATGTTCAAGTTGTTAAACAGCAAGTTAAGATGCACCAAGATGATCTACACGAAATTCTAGTCAAGTTACATATAAAGTTCATTTAGTTCGGAGCTATGGCCTAGAAGATATGAGCAAAACAAGTTAAACATGGCATTGATGCAAAAGGCACCCAAACATCAAGCAAACACACCAAAACAAGGATGCAACATGATAATATGAAACTACATGCAAAATCAAGCAAATTCATATAGAGCACACTCAAAACGGAGCAACGGTTCAACACATGCACTCTATACAAGTCATAACAACAATCTGTCCATAACAGCAACTAGGCATATTGCAAGCATCAAAACAACATGCTACAGCATCTCAACATAAGAACAAAAGGCATGGGGATGAATTACACGTAAAGCATAACAAAACATGAACACTGAGCTATCTCAAGAAACAACTAGAACATGCTCAAAAGGACATGGTAAGATTGCAAATAATAACAGTTACGGACTTATCAGGAAATAACATCAGGTTGCAATGTTTAGAGCTATCAAACAACATGTTACAAGAACATATCATGGCAAACAAAGGCATGGAATGATACTACTAAATGCATATAACAACAGTCCCTTACTGACCATGAGCCAAAAAGGATCAGAAAATATGATGGCACCCATGTAAACATGGCAAGTTATATTACAGATTCAAACATGGCAGAAACAACAATAAGTAGGCATGTTGGTGAGCTTGAACCACTCACCACAGAGCAATACATGGCATGGCAAGGCAACCAACAGTAAGAAGACATGCTTATGAAGCTAAGCATGGCAATATCAAGGTCATAGGGTGCATGGATCACTAGGAAAACACATGGAAACAAGTGAACTTAATGTTAACAGGCTGATAGCAACATTATCAAGCAACTTTGGAGCAAGATATGAACAATCTACAGCAAGCTATAAATGCAACCAGGGGCATGGATGGATAGAGCCTGACATGTAGATCAAAACATGTTTATAGAGCATCTCCAGATTATGCACGAAATGACTAGTAGAAGCATGTTTACATAGCAACAAAATATAACAGAATCTGCTTAGCAAACAGCAACAGCAAGTACCCTCCTTAACAAGCTCGATTCACTCACCACAAGTCATTGAATGACAAGATAAGCTTAGCATCATCAAGAAGACATGTTTATGAAACAAACCAAGTCAAGAACAAGTCCATAGCATGCAAGGATCAACTATAGCAAGCTTGGCCATATTGAATAACATGTAAACAATCTGCCAGGAAACATTTTGAAGCAAAAGTAGAGCACCAAAATGACATGCTAGGCTACTCCATAATTACAAACAAGGGAATGAATGGATAGACAAAACCACATGTTCAAAACACCCTTACTGAAGTATCTCAAAATATGCATGGATCCCTCTGTAGCATCAAGTTTACATGGCATCAAAATAACAGTAGAACAGGGACTAAAATCAGCAATATCACGAAGCCTAGTTTGCATGCTTGTGCTAGTCACCACATTGATCACAAAAATACATGGCATACACCCCTGGAAAGATGGCATGGCATAGATCAAAACACATGTAGACATCAACCTCATAGGATGCACACATCAATCATGGCAAAAATGATAAATGAGCAGGTTATAACAGTTTCAGCAGGTTAACATCAACATGCACTCTTCCAACAGCATTTTGGGCATCAAGATGACCTCAAATGAACATGATGCAATGGAACTCGTTGAGGCGAACAATTTGTCATATTATACGCACGAAACGGAGCTACGGATGCAGAGATGTGATGCGATGAACATGGCATGATAATGCAATAATATGGGGACTTAGGCGTTTCGGGGTCAACCTCTAGTTCCAGATCTGGGTTGACTTGGACGTAGATCGAGGTTCGCCGGAGATTCACCGGACTTGGCCGGAGAGGAGGAAGGAGACGTCAACGGGGTCGGGCCGGTCTGGATCCGCGCAGAGGAGGCCGGGGGGGGGGGGGCGCCGGTGGCCGGGATCGCGAGCGCGGGGCGCCGGGGCTCCGGCGAGGGGAGCCAGAGGGCGGCGCGGCGGCCCAGGATGGCGCGGGCGGCCGGAGTGCTGGCGGAGGCAGCGGGGCCAGCGGAGGCGGCCGGCGGCCGCGGCAGGGAGCCGGGCGTCGCGCGGGACGGGCGCGGCAGGTCAGCGGTGGTGTACCGCGGCGGCCGTCGACGGGAGGCGGCGGGCGCGGCGAAGGGCGACGGCGACAGGCGCAGGTCGCCGGCACAGGCGGCAGCGCAGGGAGGCGCGCGGGCCAGCGGGCGGCGGCGGACGGGCCCCGCGGGTCCGCGATGGGCCCGGCGGGCCTCGGCGGCGGCGGCGCGCGATGGGGCCACGTGGCGGCGCGCTAGAGGAGGAGGGAGGTGGCGGCACTGAGGTGGCGCGATCCGATTGGACGGAGCGACGTGGTCGGCGGACGTGTCCGGCGCGGGCGGACGTGTCCGGCGGCGCGGGGAAGAGGAGACTAGGGTTTGGACCCGGAATTTGGACGGGGAGGACCTATTTATAGGTAGAGGGAGTTAGGATTGTCCAAATGAGGAGCGGTTTTCGGCCACGCGATCGTGATCGAACGACCGAGAGCATGGAGGGGAGTTAGATGGGTTTCGGGCCACTTTGGAAGGGGTGTTGGGCTGCACACAAAAGAGGCCTTTACGGTTACCCAGTTAACCGTTGGAGTATCAAACGGACTCCAAATGGCACGAAACTTGACAAGCGGTCTACCGGTGCTATACCAAGGCCGCTTGGCAAACCTCGGTCCATTCCGAGAAAGTTTAACACCCACTCACAATGAGAGACAAAAGGGGGACGCCAGAGGACATAGGAGTGCCGGATTGCAAAATGGACAACGGGGAAAATGCTCGGATGCATGAGATGAACACGTATGCAAAATGAGATGCACATGATGACATGATAAAATGCAACACGCAAGCAAATGACATGGCAACAACGGCGAATAACTGGCAGCCACCTGGCGCAACAAATCCGGGGCGTTACAGCCGGCACGGGACGTGTTTCGCCTGCTTTTGTTCTTTTCCTTTCTTTTCTCCTGCGCAAAAAGACAGCAATGTGTGGCCCCGTGGGGGCGTGTTTGGGTTAACGCCGTTAATTATTATACTGCTTTTGTTATCCTGATAATGCTCCTTTCTATTTGTACGCCCAATCACAAGTAAACTCCGGCCTTGGCCGTGGGGGCGACCAATCCAAGCCTCGTGTTCGCGTCGTGCTGCCCGTGAGGCATAGTCAGGAGGCGTGCTCCAGCTGTGGACCAGGGCCGTGAAAACTTGAGCGGTAGGGGTAGGAACGCTCGCGAGGGCTCCCGGGGCTTCTGCCTCGCGAGCCCCCATGCAAGAGAAATCAAGGCAGGAGAGCGAAAAAGGTCGAAGAACCACGGACCAAAAGATGGCGATAGTTTCGATAAAAACTCCAAATGGGAATAACTAGTCAACTGCAGAAAGCAAATGAAAAAGCCGCGTCTGGCACCTAGTCTAGTATTCGACGTCTTCTCACCAGCGCGGAGCTAAGTGCTGCCACTGGGCGTGGGAGGGAGCCCCAGGGCCTGAGGCCGGCACTCCTGAGACTCCAGGGCGTGTACAGCCCCAACTCATTATACATGAGAGTGTCATGGGCGGCGAGCTTCACAGGCGTTGGCCTTCTTCACAGGCTCCGGGCCTTTCTTCAGGGAAGCAAGCTTCACGGGCGTTACCCCTCTTCATAGGCTCCGGGCCCTTTCTAGAACGCGACAGCTTCACAGGCATTCGCCTTGTTCACAGGCTCTGGGCCTTTTCCAGAATGCGACAGCTTCACAAGCACTCGCCTTCTTCACAGGCTCTGGGCCTTTGCCCAAAAAGATGAGCTTCACAGGCATTCGCCTTCTTCACAGGCTCTGAGCCTTTTCCAAAAAAGATGAGCTTCACAGGCATTTGCCTTCTTCACAGGCTCTGGGCCTTTTCCCAAAAAGATGAGCTTCACAGGCATTCGCCTTCTTCACAGGCTCCGGGCCTTTTCCAAAAAGATGAGCTTCACAGGCATTCGCCTTCTTCACAGGCTCTGGGCCTTTTCCAAAAAAGATGAGCTTCATAGGCATTCGCCTTCTTCATAGGCTCTGGGCCTTTTTAGGGGTAAAACTTCTGGAGGTGCTGGATGTTCCACACGATCTGTATAGGTACTCCCTCTTGAGTCTCCAAGTGCACGGAGCCGGGCCTGGAAACATGAACAACCTTGAACGGGCCCTCCCACATGGGAGAGAGCTTATGCAGTCCCTCCCTGGAGAGGACCCGTCGGAGCACGAGGTCCCCTACCTCGAGAGTTCTGGGGTGGATGTTGCGGCAGTGGTATCACTGGAGCGCCTACTGGTACCTTGCCGCTCGCAGCACAGCTTCTCGACGACGCTCCTCCCCCAGCACGAGGTCCGTCCCCCGCATGGCGTCCTGCAGCGTCTCATCGAATGCCAGGACCCGCGCGGATGGACGCTTGGCCTCGTGAGGGAGGACCGCTTCGGCTCCGTAGACCAGGAAAAAGGGGGTCTCTCTAGTTGGCTTGGTCGCGGTTGTGCGGATGGACCACAACACAGACTGAAGCTCGTCATACCAGCCTCTGCCGCAGGCCTCCAGTTTCTTCTTGAATGTCCTGGTCGTGAGGCGTCTCAGGACCTCTGCGTTGGCCCGTTCGGCCTGTCCATTGCTTCGGGGGTGCACCACCAAAGCGTAGCATATCTGCGTCCCAAGGTTAGCACAATATGTTTTGAAAAGGTTACTGGTGAACTATGAACCGTTGTCGGGATGATGCGGTTCGACACTCCGAACCGGCTCACGATGCCCTTGATGAACTTGACCGCAGAACCAGCGGGGATGGTGCGGACGGCCTCGACTTCGGCCCACTTGGTGAATTTGTCCATGGCGATGTAGAGGTAGCGATAGCCCCCTGGAGCCCAAGGAAAAGGGCCAAGGATGTCTAGCCCCCAGACCGCGAATGGCCAAGTGAGGGGGATGGTTTGTAGACCTCCTGCCGGTTGGTGGATCTGCTTGGCATGGAATTGCCAAGCCTCGCAAGCCTTCACGAGCTCAACAGCATCATTGAGCGCAGTGGGCCAATAGAAACCACTGCGGAACTCCTTGCCGACGAGGGTTCGTGACGACGAATGATGCCCACAATCTCCACCATGTATATCTGCCAGCAGTTCCTTCCCCTGTTCCCTGGTGATGCAGCGCAGGGACACGTCGTTCGGTCGTTTCCGGTAGAGCTCTCCATCCATGATGCTGTATGACGTGGCTTGCCGCGCCACATGCTCTGCCTCCTCCTCCTTCTCTGGCAAGGTCCCCTGCGTTAAGTAACTCTTGAGCTCTGTGATCCAGCACCCCTCTTGAGGTTCCATCGTTAGGAGCAGGCATGCTCCTGAGGCCGGGCCACAGGTTGGGGCTCCCGAGGCAGGTGGCTGAGGGAGCTCCACCCGAGGCTGTGATGTGCTTGATAATGGTGGTAGGGCTGAAGGCTTGAAGAGCCGTTCCTCAAAGACGCCCGGCTCCTGGGGTAACCTCCTGGAGGCTCGTTTGGCAATGTCGTCGGCCTCTTGATTAGTGACGCGGGGCTCGTGCTGCAGCTCCAACCCCCAGAACTGTTTCTCCATCCTGCGGACCTCCGCAAGGTAGGCCTCCATGTGCTCATCTCTTGGCTCGTACACCTTGTTGGAGAAATTGACGAGGAGCTGCGAATCGCCCTTGATGGTAAGGCGCTTCACCCCCAGGGGAGCGGCGGCCTTCAGGCCCGCTATCAGCCCCTCGTACTCTGCTATATTGTTGGAGACCTTCTCGCCTTGCTGGAAACAGAGCTGCACGGCGTAGTAGAGCTTGTCCTGAGCGGGAGATATGAGCACCACCCCAGCCCCAGCGCCCTGCCTGGAGAACGCTGGGTCGAAGTACATGACCCAGCCTTCTGGCGCTTCACTTCCCGGGGAGAGGGATCGATCCTCGCCGGCCTTGAGGCTCGGTGCCTCTGTCCATTCTGTCACGAAATCTGCCAGCGCGGCCCCCTTGATGACTCTGGTTGTGCTGAACTCGAGCTGGAATGCTTGCAGTTCAATGTTCCACTTGGCGACCCTTTCGGCTGAGTTGGGGCTCCTGAGCACCCTCTCCAAGGGGTATGCCGAGACAACCTTGATTGGATGACCTTGGAAGTAGTGCCGCAGTTTGCACGAAGCTACCAGTAGTGCAAGGAGGAGCTTCTGTGTCATGGGGTACCGTGCCCTCGCATCCCGTAACACTGTGCTGACGAAGTACACCAGGTGCTCGACGAGTCTAGGGGTGTCGGTGCTGGTGGAGTCTTCCGGAAGCCGTGGTGCCTCATGAGGTGGTTGAGCCCCCAGAAGCTGGGTACCTGGAAGGAGGGCCTCTCCCGCCCCCGGTATGCTCTGCTGCGACGGCTGATCTTCTTCAGTCGCGGTGGTGGCTTCTGCGAGCCCCTCTTGATTTAGCCTTGCCTTGGCTCGGGTGGCCGTCATGGTCTTGGCCCGACGCTCCTCTCTAACCGCGACCAGGGCTGCGCTAGCGGAGTAGGGAGTGGCGGCGAGGTAGAGTACTAAGGGCTCCTGAGGGCGCGGGGCCACCATCACTGGAGGGCTGGTTAGGTACCTCTTGAGGTTTTGGAACGCTTTGTCGGCCTCTTCAGTCCATTCGAAGGGCCCCTTTTTCTTCATCAGCTAGAAGAAAGGCAACACCCGCTCCCCCAATCGGGAGATGAAATGCCCCAGCGCCGTCACGCGCCCCGTGAGCTTCTGCATTTCCCTTAGGGTCTTTGGTGGGCTCATGTCCTCAACTGCCTTGACCTTTTCTGGGTTGGCCTCGATGCCTCGGTGGGATACGAGGAAACCCAGGAGCTTGCCCGAGGGAACTCCAAACACACACTTCTCCGGATTGAGTCGCAGGCTCACTGCGTTGAGGCTCGTGAAGGTTTCCTCCAGGTCTTGTATCAGGGTCTTGGCCTCGCGAGACTTCACTACGATGTTGTCGACGTAAGCCTCCACATTCTTCCCGAGCTGCGGGCCCAAGGTTATATGCATGAGCCGCTGGAAGGTTGCCCCCGCGTTGCGCAGCCCGAATGGCATGCATGTATAGCAGTACACCACACACGTGGTTAAGAAGGCAGTCTTTTCCACGTCTTCCACTGCCATTTTGATCTGGTATTACCCGGAGAAGGCATCCAAGAAGCATAACAGGTCACACTCGGTGGTGGAATCGACGATCTGGTCGATGCGAGGGAGCGGGAACGGATCTTGTGGGCATGCTTTGTTGAGGTTGGTGAAGTCGACACACATGCGTTCCTTTCCTCCCTTTTTTGGCACAACCACAGGGTTGGCCAGCCAATCCGGGTATCGAGCTTTGCGAATAACCCCTGCGGCTTCTAGCTTGCGGGTCTCCTGGACGATGAAGGCCTGCTTTTCAGTGGACTGCCTCCTCGCCTTCTGCTTCACAGGACGCATGTTGGGACACACGTTGAGGTGGTGCTCGATTACGCCCCGTGGGATCCCTGCCAGCTGATCGGGCTCCCAGGTGAACACCTTCTTGTTTGCACGCAGGAACTTGACCAGGGCTTCCTCCTGCTCGGGCTCGAGGTTGGCGCCTATGGTGAAAGTGGCGTTCGTGGAATCGTCCTCGTCGACAGGTATCTGCTTGGTCTCCGCCTTGTCTTAGGTGAACAACTGCTTCTTCTTGGTCGGCGCAGCCCCCTTGGGCTTGGGGGTTTCCGCATTGGCGGGCTGCGCCGCAGCCGCCGTCTTGAGGGCGAGTTTGAGCACTCATAGCGCACCTTCGGTGTCCCCGGGCACGGTGAGGACGCCGCTGCTCCCGGGAATCTTCATGAGGTTGTACCCCGGGTGAGTCGCGGCCATGAATTTGGCCAACGCTGGATAGCCAAGGATGGCATTGTAGGGGAGGCTGATGGGGGCGATGTCGAAGTCGACCAGTTCCGTGTGGAAGTTGTCGTAGGTGCCGAAGGTCATCGGAAGCCGGATTTGTCCCAAGGAGCTGGACGACCGGCCTCCTACGCCCGAGAAAGGCCGGCTGGGCTGCAGCCGCTCCCGGGGTATGCAGAGAAGGTTGAAGGCCTCGACCGAGAGCACGTTGAGGCCGGCGCCATCGTCGATGAGGGTCCTGGTGACGGCCACCTGGAAGATGGTGGGTGTGCAGAGCATGGGGAGCGCACCCGAGCCGGCCGAGTTGGTGGGGTGGTCCCCAGAGTCGAAGGTCAGCCCGGCCGACGGCTCCGTCCGGCCCGAGGGAGCCACCTGCCGCGTGGAGGCGGCGCCGACCCGGCGGACGAATGTCTTGATGTGGCGGCTGGAGGGCGGCGCCTGCGAGCCGCCCAGGAGGGCCGCGACGATCGAAGGAGCCGGTGCGACGGGGTGGGTGACGAAGAAGCTGTGCGGCTCCTCCCCGGAGGTCGCTAGGGAGCGCAGGGGCGATGCTTGCTGCCCGTTCCCCGCCGGGCCGGTGGCGGTGTTGGCGGCGGGCGACGGGGAACGACACGGGCGCCCGCCGATGGGAGCCGTCTGGGAGACACGGGGGGTGAGGGCGGCTCGACGCTCGGCGCGAGCCTGACGAGCTCAGGCATGGTTGCGGTGGCCGTGGAAGAATGAGGCAACGGAAGGCAGATTCCAGCGCACCCCTACCTGGCGCGCCAAATGTCGGATTTCTGGTACAGGCAGACCCTTGAGGTTCGAACATTGGGGTGCGTGCGGAGATTCAACCCTCTACCATCTCGCTCCTCGCCGGACCGCTAGGACCTAAACTACTAAAATGAATAGCACAAGGGACACAAGATTTATACTGGTTCAGGCCACCATTGTGGTGTAATACCCTACTCTAGTGTGTGGTGTGGTGGATTGCCTCTTGGGTTGATGATGAACAATACAAGGAAGAACAGCCTCGCGAGGGTCTGTTCTTGGCTGGTGCGATGAACTGCTAGGAGGGGTTCAGTCGCTCTAGCTACCGGTTTCTTGATGAGGATCAAGCTGCCTCTGCCCTGGGGGTGGCTAGTCCTATTTATAGGCGAAGGCCCTGGGCCTCTTCCCAAATATTGAGCGGGAAGGGCGCCAACAATTGGCCATTTTGAAGGGGAATAGCGGGTACACTTATCCTGATTAAAGTTGGTCCTCACCTGCCAATGGCTCTGGTGATGATGCCGGCTTGGGCTCCACGATGACTCCCTTCCAGCCGTTGGGCTGTTCTTGGTCTCGTTGCACCGAAATGGACGCCTTTGCTTGATACTCTCGCCTGCGCTTGCTCCCTTTGCACCAAAGAGGAAAGGAGGACACTGCGCAGGCTGGCGCCCGACTCGCGCCCTTGGTCGTCACGGCTTGCGTCATGGGCACCTCGCGAGGTACCCCGCCTTGAACTCTCCGCCTCCTCATGAGCCAGCCTGACGAGGCTGTGCCTGAGGAAGCTCCTTGTCGTCCACCCCGCGAGGCTTGGCCCCTCGCGAGGGTCTTGAGCTTGCGTTGATGAAGATGGGTTGTGCTGGGCCTCCCTTGAGCCACGCCGCAGGCCGCAGGCAGGCAAGTCTGGGGACCCCCGTTCCCAGAACGCCGACAAGTTAGACAAGGCCCCACTATAACAGCCCTTTGTGTTTAAATCGTTGACAAGCTCTGTTAGAGTGTTAGGTCAAAAACAGCAAGTAATCAAAGCAAACAGTCCTTGTATGGCTGGCTGATGCAACAATTGAACAGATGTATGAGCAAATCTTACATATGAAGAAAAGAATCAAAGAAGGAGGCTTAAAGACCATCACTTGACTGGCTAGATTTAAGGGGCATTTAAACATCTGTGCAATGTATGAACTAACATAAACATTGCATATTCCGGATTCTATAATGGAATGCACATGTATTAGGTTATGCCATGTATGACGATGCCTAAATGTACACTATAGCAGGCAGGAGTGATTCATCATTGCACGCACAATTGAATTGTAGGTTAAGGGCCAGTTCGATTCCGCATTTTCAGCGCTTATTATAAAAATAAGCCATAAAAGATATAAAGAAGTCATTTTTGAGTTATGGGCTTGGACATAACTTATTTCGCTTTGGAGGGGGTGTTTCGGGTAGAAGCTCACTAAAAATTGAACGGAAGGGGAATAGTGAAATGACTCTGTTGTCTGCCTATATTACACTCAAAATGCAACTGCTCGCGCCCGCATCACACCCGACCCTCAAGTAAAAACAAACACACAAGCATTCATTGCTCTGCCCGCTTGCATCTCCTCTCCCCTTTCCCTCTACCTCGATCCCCTGCCTGCAACACTAGGGTTCCTCTAGCGAGTCGTCGCCACTAGTCCCATCTGGCCTGGTCCTCGATGATGGTCTGTCCAGCTAGGCTACATGGCCAGCGGGTAGGGTTAAATCTCCCCGGCTGCTCCTTCCTTTGGTGACGCCCCTCATTCTCATGGTCTCCAGCAGCTGCTCCACTGTGGTCCGTCCAACACACTACTCCGGCGGGCGCTGCACAACTACGGCCGATGCCACACTGCGGCAGAAGGCACCTTATTGCCCCTCCCCTCCTCCCAGGCCATGGCCTTGAGGTGCTGTTGAAGGATGAGCTCATCCAACAAGGTGAGGATATCCTCTGATTTTTTGCCAAATTTTCATTCTGATCCACTATATGATGAATTGCTATGAGCTGCTTCTGCTGCTGCTATATGATGCATTGTTATGAGCTGCTCCTGCTACTGCTATATGATGAATTGCTATGAGCTGTTGCTGCTATATGATGAATTGCTATGGGCTGCTGCTGCTATTATATGATGAGTTCCTATAAGCTGATCCTTCTGTTGTTGTATGATGAATTGCTATGAGCTGCTCCTGCTGCTGTTATATGATGAATTGCTATGAGCTGCTCATGCTGCTGCTATATGATGTATTGCTATGAGCTGCTGCTGGTATATGATGAATTGCACACTGCCGATGTTGCTGATGTATGATGAGTTGCTATGAGTTGCTGCTGCTATATGATGCTTTCAGGTGGTGGTGCTATATGATAATAACCAGCCACTTGGACCATTGAATTTCAATACATAATTGTTCTTCATCTAAATGTGGGTCATGCGTTCTTCGTTTAAATTAGGCAATTGAATCTCTATGGAAGACATTGACCAAAGTAGATTGTGCCAAGAAGATGGTATCTTTGTATTTGCATTTGAACAAATAGTGATGGTCTGTTTTCCTAGCATATTAATTACTGCACTGGGTTCAATTTCTGATGTTTGCAAGTCAAATTAAGTTTCATATGGGCAGCAAAATGAAAAAATATAATGCAATCTAGACTTTCACTGATCATATGAAAGATAAGCTGAAAAGGAAGGCAATGAAAAGAACTGGTTGGCTTATTACATGGAGCTTATATTCACAGGTGCTTATATTCTTAGGATAACTCGTAATAACTGTCCCTAAGAAACTTGGCCAATTGAACTGACATACAAATAACATTTCACAATGATTGCAATGGAGGAGTGACCTACCATAGCACACTGTATAGGCTCACCGCTGCCTCTCCTTTTTTGCGATGTTCCATGAAATTGCCACATACATCTTGTACTTTTTCATTGTGTAACCCTATTTGCAAGTTGACACGGCTAATTTCAGACATCTCTACATGATATACATTTCATATCCCGTGCGCATATTTAAACCACCAATTAATGATTGTGTGTGTAGCATAAACTGGCCATGAATCTATGTGCTGGACTAGCAGACACTCTAAGGGAGCCTAACGTAGTGCACTGGAATTCCTACATGTCACCTACGATTTTGTGTAATGTACTGCCTCTGTTCCTAAATATATGTTTTTGTAGAGATTCCAGTATGGACCACATACAGATGTATATAGATGCATTTTCGAGTGTAGATTCACTCATTTTGCTCCGTATGTAGCCTATAGTGGAATCTCTAGAAAGACTTATATTTAGGAATGGAGATACGAGGTAGTATCATGTATGACATCTACATATCTAATTTAGTAGCCAGTAGTAGAAATCACTGTCTGCACAAAAGGATTACTGGTCGAAAATCCTAACAAAGCACATTGGTAGGCACACAACAATACAAGAGAGAGAGACGCACTTACAAGATCATAGCAATGCCTCAGTCCAGGATCTTGGTTGGCCAAGCTGTTAGATCCAGAAGAAACATCGTCCTTGTAGTTTTTGCCAGCTGCATAATAGGTAACAACGACCTGTTAGTATATTTGAAGTACATCGGGCAGGTGATGCTAGACGGGTTTAAAGGTGATGAGTACCTAGGCCGTGGCGGGTGCTTGGCATCTTTCCAGACGGTGGGAATCAGGTTAGAAACGTCAAGGGTGATGATGTTGCGCTGGCTGTCGGGGTCCGGTAAGGAGATCTAGAACCATCGAGTAGGGTGTTTGTGGAGCAGCTCCGGTAGGGTCGACTACGGTGTGGGCGAAGCGGATCTGTGGCCATGGATGAGGGCATCGGTGAAGCTGCTCCAGTGGTTGGTTAAGGATGGTGTCAATGATGCGGATCTACGCCCGTGGACGGGGCATCAGAAGCTGCTCCGGTAGGTTGGATTAGGGTGCGACGAAGCGGATCTGAGGCCGTCGACTTGTGAGTTGGCAAAGCGGCCCCGGTAGGGCTGAGAATGGTATAGGCGAAGCTACTCTGGTTGGGTTGATGATGGTGTCGGCGAAGCGGCTCCGATAGGGTTGAGGAAGGTGTCGGCGAAGAGGATCAGAGGCCGTCGACGGGGGCGTCGGTGGGGCGGCTCCGGGGTGTGTGGACGAAGCGTCTCTGGTGGGGAGTATGAATGAGCTGCTGCAGATGCGCTACGGTTGACGAGAGTACCGGCGAAGCAGGGCGCCATGGACAAGGCCGACACTGAATGGGCTGTGGTACAGTGGTGGATGAGCAGTCTACTTGTTTCTAGGGGAGGTGGGAGGGGTAGATGCGGCCCCAGAAGCAGATCTAGTGAGGTGGACGCCGCTGGCAGTGAATGGGCTCTAGTACGCCGGTGGATGAGAAGTCTAAGGTTTCGAGAGGGGAGGGGTAGAAAGGCCGATGAAGTACGGACGGCATGATGTAAGATGCTCTGGTGTTGTGGAGTTAGTCATTTTTGCGGGAGGGGGAGAGGAAATGGGGGTGCCTGTGGTGGGGGAACCGGAAGTTACCAAAGCATCCCCGACCTATTATGTAGATGAGGGCGGTATTGTAACTGTTGGTCTCCGTGCACCAAGGACACAAGGGGAATTTCGCATGCTAAAGACTACGTGGCGGGAATTTTAGAAGGAGGCGGGAGATTTTGCCACCCACGGGATCGTTCATATCCAGGTTCAACTAATTTTGGACCGTGCTAGTGGGAAGGTCATGCGAGACTGTGTACACAGGGCACATGTCAACAGTTAATAACTGGTGTGAAGTCCACCCCAGAAAAAAGACAATAACTCGGGATGATGCGTTGAGAACTTTGACGTTCACACGGGCGCGACCAATCGTACGGGTGTAGAGGCGCGTTCACAAAAAAGGGATCAAACCCTCAGCCTATGTATTTCTCGTGTAAATAGATAATTTAGTGCCATTGGTTATTTACTTTAAACATAATGCATTGACGTGTTAGTGTAGAGGCGCACAAAAAGAAATGGATATCTTAGTCCGCTACTTAAAAGTGTTACTTCATATGATTACATAGCCTCCATTTCATAAATTGCGTATCCGTTGAATTCATATATGAATATTACATATATTACTTCATCATAGAACCTTAAATCATCCAAGACTAATGAATTTGAATGCAAGAGTAACAATGGTGCATGTACATGATAGCTACATTGGTTGTTTGAAGAAACATCACTGTAAATTTGGAATACACAACTGAAAAGGTTTATTTAGATAGAAAAAAATGTGATATGTGTCCAATCTTTATAGCGTTGAATCGATACTGTACCTTTGGCCATGATACAAAGTAGATATTGATTTATGTTCAAGTGATGCACGTCCACAATCGCTAGATAGTGATACGTGAATGAATTGTGCAATCTCTCTCACACGCATACATATCTCATTTCCCTGTGGGCATTGGAATCACACACGTGCACTTCATGTATTTCTCTCCCTTTGTAGAATTCGCCTTTCTACCCCATCCTAGAAGTCTCTCACAGAGAAACACACACGCTCTCTCTGTCGAACACGCCCACCCCTTTAATTCCGCCCACCCATAGCCACTAATGCTCAAAGTATAAGACATATGCCTAAGGTTAACTCGAGTTCCCCGTAGAGCCCCTTTTGTTTTGAGATTTCTCTCTCTCTCTCTCTCTCTCTCACACACACACACACACACACATACACACGCGCGCGCGCGCAAGCGCGTACACATTGTTTCTCGCTTCATTTTTTCGGCACTTGCATGCATACCGTTTGTTTATCTTCGTGATGCTTTAAGTATGCCTCGCACACATGCTATCTACCTATCCCTTAATATAGCTAGATATGTGTCACACAAACTCCTTCTCCCTACTAGCAAGATGCTCATGCGTTGCATGGAACATCAAGATGCATTTGTATGAGTAGTTTATCTTGTGGGAGAAAAGGATAAACGAGGGGATGCCTTATTTGCAAATGTGGAGAGGGGTGTGGGTATCTTTTTGCAAAATTGCCATAGTTTACTCCTATCCGTCAGATATAAATCGGATGCCCTATATTGTAGGATGGCAGGCCAACTCTGTTATTTATAAGAGTAGAGATATGTAAGTGTCACTGCCCCCCATACACACACCCCAACACACACTTCCCAACACCGAAGGAGTAGGGTGACACCTCGATCTTGATACTAATCTATTGACTGTCTTCTCTCACAAACACACACACACAAACACACACACACACAAACACACACACACACAAACACACACACACACACACATACACACACACACTACCCGACACTTAAGGAGTAGGGTGGCACCTCGATCTTGATAGTAATCTATCTACTCCTCTTTCAAACACACACACATACACACACTCGCTAGTTGTGCCTCTGTGCCTACGGCGCACACTCTTGATACGTCTTTCTCTTCCTCCCCCTTCCCCACCCCAACAATGACAGCAGAAGGGTGACAACTCAATCTGATCTTAATTTGTCAATTGGTTTCTCTCTCAAACATTGTGTCTCTATGCCTCGCTCAGACACACTCGATGCGTCTTTTTCTCCGTAGCCCCCTCGATATGTAGACTTCTCGCACATGCACAGCTGTAGTGACGATGACGCTGAACCCAGTGTGCCTCGTTTTTACCGGCCTCATGTGATAGTTTTCACCCTGTTTTCTGTTAATTAACAAGGCAACCTTTTTCTTTATTACTACTAGTGAATCTGAAATCATTCGGGGTAGACATAAAATATATCACTTCAACCCAATTATCGCAGTAACTATTTTAAAAGAAACTAGCTAGATGCCCGTGCGTTGCACGGAACATCAAGATGCATTTGTATGAGTAGTTTATCTTGTGAGAGAAAAGGATGAAAGAGGGAAGGCCTTATTTGCGAACGTGGAGAGGGGTGTGGGTATATTTTTGCAAAATTGCCATAGTTTCCTTCCTATCCGTTAGATATAAATCCGACGGCCTATATTGCAGGATGGCACGCACACCATCATCACCAACTCTGCTTCTACTCCCTTCGTTCCTAAATATTTTTCTTTTTAGATATTTCAACAAGTGACTACATACGAAGCAAAATGAGTGAATCTACACTCTGAAATATGTCTACATACACATCTGTATGTGGTATTCTATTTGAAATCTGAAAAATATAAATATTTACGAATGGATGGAGTATAAGAGTAGACATGGAGATATATCTCCAGCATGGTCTACAACAAAAATGTGCTGGACTGGTTAGCGCCGGATGCTCGCAACATGATGATCTGAGTTTGAAGTATGTCTTTAACTTTAGATTTTTATATTATATATTACTTATTTAATATATACTTCTTTCGCTACTGTATTGATAGTGGAACCCATAGAGTACTTAGAATACAAGATTAAGGATGGACTTGTTTCTTTTTAACTTTATGTACGAAGCTGTAGCCACCCTGCAAGTCACGTGTACACTATACATGCAATTAACTTCTTATAGAGGGAGAATCATACACGCAATTAACTCAAATGGATTGGATGTCACTCTATTATTTCCAGCATATGAGCATCTCCAATGGCAGTCGGCAAATTTCCTCCCGCTTCCTTCCGTGGAGGACGACATCAAACGCCAGCGGCATACATTTTCACAACTCTAACCAACCAAATGAAATTCGTGCAAACATCAACTGATTTCATATAAGCATGAAGGATTTCGTATAAAAAAGCCGGATCTTCATATAAACATGATGGATTTCATTACATTTACATGAACTAAGCGGTGCTAATCCGGCTCTCTTGGTATAATTAATACTCCCTCCGTCCGGAAATACTTGTCCTAGAAATGGATGTATCAAGACTTATTTTAGTTACAGATACATACAATATATCCATTCTTATAACAAATATTTCCCGCCAGCTAGAGAGGGAGTACCTAATCTAAATGGCCGCCTGCGGATCCCTTTATCTTCCTCATGTCCGACGGACACTTGTAGGGTCGACGAAGGTCCTCGGAAGAGACGAAGCAGCAAAGAAACCACCTGAATGTGCAGTCGTTGCCTCGGCGGTGGCCTTCATGGGACCCAAGTGGCAGCGGCCTCCTGTGTTCTACTTCTCCTCGATGATGGCGGTGGACATGGAGAAGCTGGCCATCGACTCCTCGCTCTCCATGCACCCGACTTCTGTCTCTGCCTGCATGGCGTTGCCGCAGGCACAGGAGGCGCGCCAATAGATACGGGATGCGCGGCCACCGCAGACACTGGTGGTGCAGTACGATGCGGCAGCGACGACGCCCGTACCGGTGTGCTTGTCGCGATGCCGGCGGGGAGCAACTCGCCACTACTCATCGAGCTGAACTGGAGCGGCGAGTTGCTGAACCACGCATCTGCTTGGGCGGCAACTGGCTCCGTCGGGCCAAGCGAGGTTGGTGAAGCACCGAGTGGCCTCGCCCGTATCCGGAGGGCTCGTCGGGCCACCCAGCCGGGTAGTATGCCAGAGAATGGCTCCTCGGAAGCCATCGGAAGAGTGGAGAAAATGGTGAAGGAGGAGATGGGGGAGCGGCGGAGGGGTGCGATTCTTGCCTGCTGTCTGTCTGGCCTCATTTAAATAGAGGGCGGACGGTAGGAGCTTGGCTAGCGTCTGGCCTCGTTTAAACTGAGGGCGGGCGGGAGGAGCTCGGCCGGTGTTGCATTTAATTCCGGCCCGCTCATGAACAGACGGGTGGCCGGAGTAGGTTTCTCGGTTTGCATGCGGGTTTAACGGACGGGTTTGATGGAGGCGAGGGGGCGTGTTCAGCTGGGCGTGCAGCAGGCGGCGCAGTACTATTCGATTTGAAAGTGGGCGGCGCAGTTCCCGATATGGCTTTAATGCAAACGAGGGAGGGGGTAGCGGTTCCCAAAATGTTGAACGGCCAATGCATCCTCCTTCAATTAATGCATGAGGGAAGTAAAGGGAGGAGGACCGGGAAAAGAGGTTGCACGATGTGAATGCAGCGCAGTTGGCACTCATATAAAGGCACCCCTCCATTCCAATGCATCTACCACATCGTATGCACCTAAGCATTTGCCTAAGCACCTACACTAAGCACAAAAGTGCTTACTCCAGACGCATGGCGGCGATGCGCGCGAGCAGCCAGCAGCTATGCCAGATGGTCCACAACACTGGCCTGCGGTATGGCACCGAGGATTGTCTCTAGACGGTGTTGGCGACTGGCTGGTGGATGGCCACCGTCGACGCCAACTACGACTCTCAATTGGACCAGATGATCATTGCCACCACCAACAAGTTCACCGTCCTCAAGAAGCTCACGGACGACATCGCCATACTCCTCCAGCCCATGCGCCCGGGCTCCTCATTGCCTGCCAACCTAATAGGCCTCCATGGCCGGAACCTCTTTCAAGCACTGGTGGCCCCACGACTGCCCGCCGACGCCATGAAGAATGTCCACCTAGAGGTCGCGCTCGCCGCGAGGTGCCTCGCCCTGCATGAATTCATCGACCTACACATCCACGTGTACGAGCAAATCATGTACATAGGTATCTACAAGGCTAGTGAGGATGCTACGACATTGACCTTCCTCAACCGGCTGGAAGCCTTGGATGCCTTTGCTGAGAAGCACCTTGACCTCGCCACAAAAGTCGCCTCTCCTTAGCCGCCGGTCGGTGGCCCGGCGCACTAAGTTGAGGAGGAGGAGGTCGTACGTTGATGGATGCATCTTTCTTCTTGACTCCAGTAACCACCACTGCGATCACATCATCGTGGCCTTAATTCTTATTGGGCTATTGCATTCTCATTCCAGTCAATACCGACATGTGAGATCCCTTTGCTTAATTATATGCATCACTGTAACTAGTACTCCATCTGTCAATTTATAAGTTGTGCTTACCTTTTCCATCAACTTCGTGAAATGCGCGGGCATCTTGCTAGAAACACTAGTTCATGTCGGGCCGCATGTGACCAAACCAATGATGCGCCAACTTAGCTACTACGTACCCTACTTATCTAGCAGAAATAGCCCCACCCTAGCGTTCCCAATCGTTATTTCTATCTATCGATCGTGCCAAGGAGCAGAACCAAATGTTATAATTTATACATGTTTCTCTACTGCTACTCCTGTAAAAGACTCAGTTGGTGATGGTGGTGTGTCTGCCATCCGTTGTTTCTGACCATTAGATCTGCATCTAACGGCTGTGAGGTAAGTTGTGGCATTTTCGCAACAATAGCCCACTTCTCTGCTCCAATTTGTAGAAAACCCCTTATTATCTTGAAAGCAACCACATCCCTCCCTCACCTCATCAAAACAGCCTGAGAAATATATTTTGAGTGAAAAGTAATGTATTAGGAGGATATCAAAACAAGAGTGATTTCTTTCAAGTTTGTGAACAAGTACTACTATTCTACTAGCTTTGGATCCGTCGCAACGCACGGGCACATTGCTAGTAAAAGGAAAAGGCATGCCCGCATTCGCGTCGCACCCCCACACGCCTGGGAATCGAGAGTACTCCATGGCCCGGCCAGCACGCCACATAGCTTAGGGAAGGCGTGTTGCCTAGCATTTTCACTTTCATGTGGGACCAACATTGAGAAAACCGACTATTGGCAAACCACACCCCACCCGCCCCCGAGTTGGAAAACAAAAATGAGGGGAAGATCTAGCTATAGCAGGGAAGCCAAGAAATTTGGTGTCAGATGGAGCTCGTTGATAGAGTAGGAGCATTTCGTACTACTATTCCTACTAGTACCAAGTTTGTACTATACAACTAGTACTACCACTATACAACTAGGTACGTGTACGACACAACATCGTAGGAACAAAAAACAGGGAGATCTTGTTTTGGGTGATTTATCTTTTTTTCAGTCAACGTAGTATGAATAATATGATGTGGGGGGCACCCATGAAGCTTATGTGGCTTGGTTGCATGGCTACGAAAGGTTAGAGAAAAATAAATAGATAATGTGTTTAGAGTGCACTCCACTAAATAGATATACTTTGGATCCATTGCAACGCATGGGCCAGCACATCTATATCTATACCCCTATATAGTGTGTGAATAACTTTGAAAGTTGGTCGTTAGATGAAGCCAATCCGACGGTACAAAGATAGCAAATCCGAGCACTACTGGTCGTTGGATATCATCTACATTCCACCAGATTCTGCCACATGTAGAATCTAGAAGACTCCATGGTAGAACTTAGGGTTTGTTAGGTTCATGACTAACTTTGCCACAACTAAGCCTAGGCAAAGTATGGCTGCCACAAAAAGTGTGGCTAACAAAATGGCCACCACAAGTGTGGCAAGATTTGGCAAGAACACTGGTACGCGTCGGTGCTATACAAACAGTTTAAAACCCCTTTCTGTGATGGCATTTGGAACTGTCACCTAGTGAGTGTGGGCGATTAGGGGGTCCTTCCCACACGACCCAAAAACCGTCCGGGATAGGCCCTCTTAGGACACCAAATGAGTTTGTGTGCGATCAGGTGACCCACGGAAACTCAATCATTTCCATAGGTATGTCCATCCCACACGGTGAATCCCAGAAAACATTTCCGTAGGTATGTACATCCCACACGATGAATCCCAGAAAAATATTTCTGTAGGTATGTATATCACACTCAGTCAATCCAAGGAATACGTTTCCGTTCTTATGTACAACCCACACATTCAATCCAGGGAAAACGTTTCCGTTCGTATATACATCTCACACAGGTTTATGTATAGGCTCGTGTGTGATACGTGTAACTATCACACACACTCTACCTTGGTTAATCGTTTGCTTTTATCGACTACATCACAGACGATTTGATGAAGAAAACTGTGTGGCATTGGGCTATCCATCACAACCGTTTTTACTGCTAGAACCATT
The DNA here is from genome assembly GCF_018294505.1 of Triticum aestivum. NCBI lineage: Eukaryota > Viridiplantae > Streptophyta > Magnoliopsida > Poales > Poaceae > Triticum > Triticum aestivum. The sequence goes on from NC_057798.1 coordinate 254,802,730, forward strand.
TGCAAAGTTCCGACCCATTTAGCAGGTTTATTAGTTTACAATTAATAATTCTAGTATTACACAAATTCACATTTCATATCGAACAACTGTTTGCCAATTTCATATCAGGCAAATAAATATATTTTAACATCACGGTACAACAGCTACCTGAAAACAGCACAATACAAGATATAGCTAGGTCAGCTTCATAAGAACAATATTAGAAAAATATATTCATTTCCCTAATCAAGATCATCCAGGCTCATCTTATCCACCTTTGCTTTGAGTTCAGTAAGAACCTGTTTTGCACTGACCAACTGGGAAAGTGCCTCCTCCTTCGCCAACACCATCTTAGCAAAGTCTGATTTAAAAAATCTGAGTTCATTCTCCACCTTCCTATTTTTATCCCGCATCTTCAAATATTCTTCAGCGTTGACAACACTTTCTCTAAGCCTACCTCTGTTCTCTTCCTCATACATGCTCTAGAGCTTTGCAAGGCACATCTTCAAAGACTGTGGCCACTCTTGATCAACCCACTCCAAGTAAGAACACTTCCATTCATCCTATAATATTTAAAACTAGATCAGTAACAATTGTAGGGGAAATGGGCTTATAGCAACATAGAAAATCACCAAATAATGATTTTGGAAAATTGAAGAAACAGGCTAATTATGACATATCTTCTCAAAAAGATCAATGTGCAAATGAATTAATTGCTACTGAGACAACAACCAAATTCTGAAACATCAGAAGCTATAATTAACTACAACAACGCTACAAGTTCTTACTCATGTACTATAAATAACAAATTGAACATTTTATGAGGAAGGTAAATATAACTGCAACATCATAGCGACAATGTTTGGATGACAGCAAATTGATACTAACATGTGTGTACATGCACAAATTTAGTAACATAGAACTAATAGCACTAAGGTGTCCACTATGTATGCCAAAACCGGTGTAAAGACAACTGTTGCTACATCTCGCACCGGTGCCCTGCACTGGCGAGCCGATGCAGCGGAAAAAAATCAGGGACCCGAACTTCGGAGCACCTAGTTGCTCTGATGCCTAGTTCCTTCATGGCATAAAGATTTAGTATTTTACTGCTTGGCTGCTTGGACTTGGCTCCACAAACTGCTGAAGCGGTGCCAAACAATTTTCTAATGGCACCGCTGATGAGATGGCAACATTCTTAGATACTAGGTACAAACTGTGACACTGTCTTAGGATGCGTTTGGTTGAAGGTGTGGTATAAATGGGTTGGGACCGTGACAGTGTCTGAATCACATCTAACAAATCATTTGTAACAACGAAAGATGATCTAACCTTCTCTACACATGCCAGAAACTTTCTCCCACTGTCCACAAATTCAAATGCAACTAGCTTCATGCATGGAGATTGATGGTGACAACAAGCAGACAGATCTTCAGCCACCCCGCTCCATTCGTTGCAACTAAAGGTCCTAGGGAACTACAAGAGGAAGAAATGACTCAAATCGTCCGTCGGGTAAAAATCCTTCATTTAAAGTCATAGCCTGAGAGAGAGAGAGAGAGAGAAGAGAGGCATACTCGGGTGGTGGAGTCGTCGCACGAGGAGGAACCGTTGGAGAGGTCTTTGAAGATAACCATGGTGGCCCCGGCGGTAGGATGCGAAACGGCGAGAGCGAGGAAGCAAGCGAGGAAGCGGCTATAGCTTAGGAAGGAAGGAAGGAAGGGGGAAACAGGGGAAATGTGACTTGTGGTCGGGGAGAAAAGGGGATGGGGAGGGGGAGGGTAGATATTTTGGTGGTAGGCCAAAAATTTCGAAATGTGGAGGGAAACTTTGCGCTCGGTGCCGCCGGACACCATTCACTTTGAATGATAGTGTGCATCACAAACGATTATTCTTCTTAACGCGCATGGGATGAGTTTGAAAATTGAAATTTTGGTGGAAATTTCCCCGCGTACGTCATTGCATAATTTAACATCGCTTGCTAATTTGGGCACACAAAAGAGCGTACAACAAACAGACCAGACTTACTGAATCAAGCAATTTTAGTAATTAAACAGAGACAGTTCACCTAAACATTGCTCTAACAAAATACCAGCATTAAAAACAAAGCTAAGTATGAATAATTTTAACAAATCCGCCACCGCGCCGGCCTATGCATCGCCGGTGTGAGATGAGATGTCGATGACTTGTCCTGGCGACATGCCGCCGTTGGTGGACTCCGCGTCCCCCTGCTGAAGTCGACCGCGTCCTCGTCCTCGTCCTTGGTGCCGCCCTCAAGGTTGTAGTACTCGTAGTAATGGTTGCGCCAGAGCTCGCATTGGTACTCCGCCGCCGATTCCTCGACGGACAGACTCTTCTCTACCTCGACCTGGGCCACGCGCAACTCCTCCTCCCAGCGCTCCTCGATCTCCGCCGCCTCCTGCATCTCCAGCTCCCGCTCGACGACCTCACGAGGAAGCAGGTGCTTCATGGCCACCGCCGCCTTTTTGGACGTGGGTTGCATGCTGGATTCCGAGGTGGCCTGGAATATCTTGGCGTGGATGGCCTCGACCCAGGCCAAGGCGACATCGGCGGCACGGACGACAGCTCGAGCGCTTTTGGTGTTTGCAGCCGCCATCACAGTAGCAGCTGTAGTCGTCTCGGCTGCTGCAGCTGCCCTATCGGCTGCCACAGACGCCCTCTCCGCGAAAGCGGCCGTGCTCAATGCAGATGCGGCGGCAATCTTGGCGTAGGCGGCCGCACTCTCGGCGCAGGCGGTGGCGCTCGAGGTGGACGCGACCATCGTACGGGCCTTCATGAAGAGTTTCCATGGCATCATCTTTGCAAGAAGGGCATGCGGGAATAGGGATCGAGATTTATGGATTCGGGGGTTGCCGACACTGGAGCAGACGAGCCGGCGAAGCTTAAGGAGGAAGACTTAAATAGACCCAGATTTTTTCATCGCAAACGATTCCTACATAACAACTATGTGTGATGTTGTAGATATTTTTTATTAGCTGTGAAAGGCAAATTTGGAGTAAAGTAGCAATGAATGGTGTTTTAAATGTACGAGAAACTTTGTAGTACTAATACAACTGTCATGTCAAATTTTGGAAAATTTCAGGGGTCATTTGACCTTTTACGACATTTAAGTGATTTCCTAGCCATTTAATGACCGTAATTTAAAATTTGAACTGCATGTACATGCAGCGGCTAACCAAAACGGTTTGAAAAGCCATATTTTGTGTACTTGTGTGTGATTTAATTCCACGTGTAGTAAATTGGAAGGAATTTTCAAACATATTGGTCTAACGTCTATGAGACAATTAAGCATGGAGTGCCATGGCATTTAAATTCCAAAAAATTAAAAACATGAAACCTTGCTTGAGGTAATGTCATACCACCAAGATGATGTGGTACAAAAATCTACCTGTTTGACAAAAGTTTGGACACACACCCCTCACAAACCGGAGTAACTCACTAGAAGGCTCGTGGTTCTGAGAGGGAACAATGCATGTTTGCTAACGAACGGTAGATAGCTTCCTCTTATGGCCTTCAAAAAATTTCTACGTGTAATGTGCACTGATGGTAACTGTCATGTGAAAATTTGGACAATTTCAGGGGTCATTTGACCATTTAAAGAGATTTAAGTGATTTCCTAGCCATTTAATAACCATACGTAATTCAAATTTGAACTAGATGTACATGCAATGGCTAACCATAACGGTTTGAAAAATCATATTTGTGTACTTGTGTGCGAGTTAATTCCATGTACAGTAAATTAGAAGGAATTTTCAAACATATTGGTCTGATGGCATGGACACATGCATGTACATGCATGCAGTGCCATGGCATTGTTATTCCAAAAAAATTAAAAAATGATCAGAAAAACATGAAACCTTGCTTGATGTAATGTCATGCCACCAAGATGGTACAAAAATTGGCTTGCTTGACGAATGTTTGGACACACACCCCTTACAAACCGGAGCAACTCACTAGAAGGCTCGTGGTTCCGAGAGGGAACAATGCATGTTTGCTGACGAATGGCGGATAGCTTCCTTTTATGGCCTTCAAAATTTTTCTACATGTAATGTGCACTGATACTATCTGTCATGTGAAAATTTGGAAAATTTCAGGGGTCATTTGACCTTTTAAAGAGATTTAAGTGGTTTCCTAGCCATTTAATGACCGTACGTAATTCAAATTTGAACTAGATGTACATGCAATGGCTAACCATAACGGTTTGGAAAAATATATTTGTGTACTCGTGTGCGAGTTAATTCCATCTGCAGTAAATTAGAAGGAATTTTCAAACATAATGGTCTCACGGCATGGACACATGCATGTACATGCATGGAGTGACATGGCATTGTTATTCCAAAAAATTAAAAAATGATCAGAAAAACATGAAACCTTGCTTGATGTAATGTCTTGCCACCAAGATGATGTGGCACAAAATTGGCTTGCTTGACGAAAGTTTGGACACACACCCCTCACAAACTCGAACAACTCACTAGAAGGCTCGTGGTTCCGAGAGGGAAGAATGCATGTTTGATGACGAATGACTGATAGCTTCCTCTTACGGCCTTCAAAATTTCTACATGTAATGCGCACTGATACTAACTGCCACGTGAAAATTTGGAAAATTTCAGGGGTCATTTGACCTTTTAGAGAGATTTAAGTGATTTCCTAGACATTTAATGACCCTACGTAATTCAAATCTGAACTAGATGTACATGCAACGGCTAACCATAACGGTTTAAAAATCATATTTGTGTACTTGTGTGCGAGTTAATTCCATCTGCAGTAAATTAGAAGGAATTTTCAAACATATTGGTCTCACGGCATTGACACATGCATGTACATGCATGGAGTGACATGGCATTGTTATTCCAAAAATTTTAAAAATGATCAGAAAAACATGAAACCTTGCTTGATGTAATGTCATGCCACCAAGATGATGTGGTACAAAAATTGACTTGCTTGATGAAATTTTGGACACACACACCCCTCACAAACCGGAGCAACTCACTAGAAGGCTCGTAGTTCCGAGAGGGAACAATGCATGTTTGATGACGAACGACAGATAGCTTCCTCTTAAAGCCTTCATTTTTTTTCTACGTGTAATGTGCACTGATACTAACTGTCATGTGAAAAATTGGAAATTTCAGGGGTCATTTGACATTTTGAAGACATTTAAGTGATTTCCTAGCCATTTAATGACCCTACATAATTCAAATCTGAACTAGATGTACATGCAACAGCTAACCATAACGGTTTAGAAAATCATATTTGTGTACTTGTGTGCGAGTTAATTCCATCTGCAGTAAATTAAAAGAAATTTTCAAACATATTGGTCTCACGGCATGGACACATGCATGTACATGCATGGAGTGACATGGCATTGTTATTCCAAAAAATTAAAAAATGATCAGAAAAACATGAAACCTTGCTTGATGTAATGTCATGCCACCAAGATGATGTGGTACAAAAATTGGCTTGCTTGATGAAAGTTTGGACACACACACCCCTCACAAACCGTAGCAACTCACTAGAAGGCTCGTAGTTCCGAGAGGGAACAATGCATGTTTGATGACGAACGACAGATAGTTTCCTCCTAAAGCCTTCAATTTTTTTCTACGTGTAATGTGCACTGATACTAACTGTCATGTGAAAATTTGGAAATTTCAGGGGTCATTTGACCTTTTGAAGACATTTAAGTGATTTCCTAGCCATTTAATGACCATAATTCATATTTGTGTACTTGTGTGCGAGTTCAAAAATCATGACGATGTAAATATCTGGTGTTCAAAGAAGAAAATCTAAAATCTGGCAAGACAACTGGCCCCACACGATCAGTACTCTATTTCACGCCTCGAGTTTTGGAAGGTGGGTGGCGGTCTTTATTAATCAGAGACGGTTCTGCATTGGAAACCGTCAGCTATTATGTTCACACATGGATTTTGATGCAGGAATCATGTGTAATTCACACTACAGTACTCGTAAATTTCGGCGACCGGTGCGTGTACTGATCCCGATGATCTAGATTCCGGCCGCCAATAAATACTACCTTGCTCACGTCGTCCCACCAGCATTCTCATCTAGATCCTCCCCTTCCTCGCCCTCTCCCTCTCTCTCTCTCTCTCTATCTATCTCAAATCTCTGCCATGGCGCCGCCGATGTGCCCATGCGCCGACAAGGAGTTGCCACCCCATGAGGAGGCTCACTCGAAGAGAAGAGACGAGGACACCTATGCACCGCTAGATGAGGTTGCGCCGGACCCCCCAACTTTGGATTGGTTTTGGGGCCAGTACGACCTTTATCTTTGGAAGTCGCTACCGCCGGTTGAGAAAGCCAGGCATGTGGCTTTCAAGAAGGAGATGGCGGAGGAGGATGCCAGGTACCAGGCGGTCTGTGAAGCCCGTGATGCCACCGGGAAAAAGGAGGTGGCGGAGCTTTGGGGGCGGGCGCGTCGTTGTGCGGAGGAGGTGTACGAAGACGGGTACTTCACGAGGAAGGCCACAGGCACTAGGCGCCTCGTCGCTGCGTGGAGCTAGGCCGATAAGCTCCAGCGTGCCACCGACAAGGAGCTCTAGTGGGCTCCCAAAGAAATGACAAGATCGTTCGCGTGCGTCTGCCTGCAAGAGGCAGATCAGCACGTCAAGCACTGCGAGGAGGAGGAGGCGGAGTACTGCCTCCGCTCTGGGAAGACGCCGCACACCAGGGAGATGCTGGTGAGGGGCTGCCGGAATACTGGCCCCAGGAGGGATTATTAGTTTTAGTATTGTTCGTTTTCAATTTTATGCATTGTACCTAGTAATTAAGTACCATCACGTATATGCGATGATATTATATATGTTCTGTGATGAACTAATGAACAATTAATATTATATATATTATGAATTCCATTTTCTATCTATTTTTGTATACTAATTTGAATCTATCCTTTATCATCCACATATATAGAATGGAAAGCGTATGAACACACATTGAAACAGAACATATAAGAATGGAAAACAGAGTACACACATTGAAACAGATCAATAAACAAAGCAATAGTATGATTGCTGTGAATACATAGCTATCCACATCGAAATGACTCAACAAAATAAAATGCGTCCATGAGACCATGACCAGCAGCCCTTGCCTACTGCAGCTCTTGGCTCTGCCTGAACTCGTGCAGGTGTTTGTCCAAGCCGTCGATATGCTCATGGTACATCTGGAGTGTGATCTCGAGCTCCAAGTTGGCTATTTCATCTGAGATCACCACCTCGAGGATGCGACGGCCATGTTCCTCTACTGCGCCCAGGTGGACACCTAGGCCAAGGAGGCGTTCGAGCCTGCCGACCAGCGCGTTGGCATCGAGCGGGCCGCGGACAAGGCGAATGGCGTGACCCCTACGAACGGCATGACGGGTGTCCGGTGCAAGTATGGCGCGGCCGGCCTCTGGTGCAAGTACGGCGCAGAGGGCCTGTGCCCACTCCGGGCGAAGAATGGGGGTTCTAACGGGACATGTACCCAGCTGCGACGCCCTGTCGACAGTAGGCAAGCACCAATGGATCTGTTCTTGCTGTGCAGCGCGTCGTGCCTCTCGCTCTGCGGCGCTCCAACTCTCTCTCCGTGTGGAGAGCTGCAGCCTATCGGCACGGACGCGCCTAGCTTTCTCTGCAGCGTGCCATTGATCATGTTGCACGGCGAGCTGCAGCCTCTCAGTGCTGACATGCCTATCTTGATCCGCGGTGCTGAAGCGCCATGCGCCAAAGGTCTGCTCAAGCCTGGCGATGACGCGTGTCACGGCGTCGTCCATCGCATTGTCGGGGAGCGCCACGGCCTCTACGGGCCGTGGTGCCTTCTGTTTTCCTCGTCGACGAGGTTGATGGAAGAGGCGGCGCTTTGGTGTGTTGGCAAGCTTGGAAAAGGTGGAAGTGCTACATGCTATGCTTGTTGCCTCCGTGCGTCGCGTTGCGCCTAGGTTTATGTGCAATATCACTGGGTAGCGGGAAACCGGTGAGGAAATGGCGGGAAACGGTGGTGTGTTCATAGAATGCCATCAATTAATGGAAACTTACAATATAAAGGAACATCGAGCTAGCACAAGAAGTAGATAATGATGAGATGAACACGGACCACACTAGGAAACCCGTCGGTGATGAATTCATCAATCGCAAATGGTTGTACACTAGCAAGCGTTTTTCCCACAACACACACGGCTTATTCTATCACAAACAGGTCGGATGGATCAACTGTATGCCACATATACACATTGTTAAAAAGTAATGTGGTAGACCTTCTTTAACATATATTAAAAAATAAAATAAAAATAAAAAACAAGGACCTCGAGGTTAAATTAGCTGAGGGAATGGATCATTTTGGTCATTTGACAAATATGACCCATCCTATCAATAATTTAGCATCAACACAACTTCCCATCCAGTCATGCATCCCATGGCTGATCCATCCTGAGCACACTTAACTTGAGAGTTCTCTTAGATGAGCTACTGGTGGAACAACTAGTCCTTGCTAATATAGGATGCCTCTTCGCATCCTTATGGTGTATCCAGATGACCGCCCGTCCCCCAATGGCTAATACATGTTGTGTAGACAGAGCATATCACATACATCTTATTAGAAGCAATCGTCTTTGTTATTATCGGTTTTTGCACACATTTCTGATTACAGACCTGTTTTCCATGTATCACACACATCTTGTCATATTGAACCGTTTCTGTTCTCTTGTCTCAACACAAACATTTCATCCGAGTGAACTGCATGCCGTATATCGCACACACCTTGATCTGGCTGACCGTTTCTTTTTGTGTTTCCTAATCACAAACAGTTCATCCTAGTGAACCGTATGTTGTGTATCGCACATGCCTTCATCTGGCTGCCCATTTATTTTGTTCCACCTCATTGCAAATAGTTAATTGAGCTGAACCGTATGCCCTGAATTGCATATGCAACTAAAATCTGAACCATGTTTGATGCATCCATCATTGCAAATGTTCTGGACATTTTTGACAGTTCTCTGACACCACCGTTTGCGATTATTGCATCACACACAGTTTCTCGAAGGGTCTCTGATTGTAGTGTCGTGTTAGCAGCATTCTGCAGTAGTGGAAGTTGAGTCTATGACATGTGGACCATGTAGCTAGAAAAGTGTGGCTAGGCACAAGTGTGGCAATTAACTAAACACACGCCTAAGATATTGTGGCACGCCTAAGCTTAGGCGTGGCAACCTTAGGCTGCAAACCAAATAGGCCCTTAAGCATAATGCACAAACCACCAGAATCTCATGCGTGCAATGCACGTGTACCTTACTAGTTGGTAGTAGTATGAATCAAATTCCGGATTTGGCACGAGCTCGTACTACGGGAGCACCACTAGGCCTGCTGCAGGAGTTACATTTCTCTCTCGGGGCCCACGGGATCGAGTTTCAGTGGCTTAGTGCACCGGCCTATGATTCAATGACATGCGGACCTTAAATGCGGCTGGCCCACGTGTCATTCTCATGGTGGTAGCGTGGTTCGCGACTCACTCGTTCGATATGAACTGGCCGGTGGTGGCGTGGCCGTGGCGAGGGTGCCATAGCTGGGCGTCGGGGTGTTACGAGGCGTAGATGGCCACACCGACGGGTACTACCTGTAGTATAGAAGTACTCTAGCTGAGGATTGATGCTCGGGACGAAATGTGTCACAGCCGCTAGATGAAAATTCGATGGTGCGGGAGTACGGATCGGAGCAGGCAAACCGCGTCCAATCGGGTGTGGCTTTGGTAGAAAGTTGATGGTCGCCGCAGTTCAGCTGGCCCGCATGTCATGCACACAAAGGCAGAGAGCGGTGGGGCCGAGAGGGATGAGGCGCACGTCGGGGGACGTCGTGCCGTGGGTTGGAGCGGTGTCGTGGGAATCATGTGTGGGTGTAGCAGTGGTAGAAACAAGAAACGTGATGGTCGCCATGGTTCAACTTCCATGGACAAGCTGTCATGTCTGCTGACACATGTATATCAAAACTAGAGTGTTTATATTTCAAGACCGTGAACAATTATTATTCTACTACTTTGGATCCATTGCAACGCACAGGCCAGCACATTGGTAGTAGTAGTCTCTATCTCTACTCTACTCTTATAAAAAACAGAGTTTTGATGATGGCGTACCTGCCATCCTGCAGTATAGACTGTCTGATTTATATCTGATGGATAGGAAGGAAACTATGGCAATTTTGCAAAAATATACCCACACCCCTCTCCACATTTGCAAATAAGGCATTGATACATCTCCAATGTATCTATAATTTTTGATTGTTCCATGCTATTATATTCAATGTTAACTCTTTTTGTGGTGTGTTTGTCGAGATCCGATGAATTGTGGGTTTATGATCACGTTTATCTATGAATAATATTTGAATCTTATCTGAATTCGTTTATGTATGATTGAGTTATCTTTGCAAGTCTCTTCGAACTATCAGTTTGGTTTGGCCTACTAGATTGATCTTTCTTGCCATGGGAGAAGTGCTTAGCTTTGGGTTCAATCTTGCGGTGTCCTTTCCCAGTGACAGCAGGGGCAGCAAGGCACGTATTGTATTGTTGCCATCGAGGATAAAAAGATGGGGTTTATATCATATTGCTTGAGTTTATCCCTCTACATCATGTCATCTTGCTTAATGCATTACTCTGTTCTTATGAACTTAATACTCTAGATGCAGGCAGGAGTCGGTCGATGTGTGGAGTAATAGTAGTAGATGCAGGCAGGAGTCGGTCTACTTGTCACGGATGTGATGCCTATATACATGATCATGCCTAGATAATCTCATAACTCTTCGCTTTTCTATCAATTGCTCGACAGTAATTTGTTCACCCACCGTAATACTTATGCTATCTTGAGAGAAGCCACTAGAGAAACCTATGGCCCCCGGGTCTATCTCTTATCACATTTGCTTCCAATCTACTTTTATTTGCATCTTTACTTTTTGCATCTATGTTATAAAATACCAAAAATATATTTATCTTATCATACTATCTCTATCAGATCTCACTTTCGCAATTGGCCGTGAAGGGATTGACAACCCCTTTATTGCGTTGGTTGTGAGTTCTTTGTTTGTTTGTGTAGGTGCATGGCACTTTTGAGGAGCCTCCTACTGGATTGATACCTTGGTTCTCAAAAACCGAGGGAAATACTTACGTTACTATTGCTGCATCACCCTTTCCTCTTCAAAGAAAACCAACGCAAGCTCAAGACGTAGAAAGAAGGATTTCTGGCGCCGTTGTCGGAGAGGTCTTCGCTCAAGTCAAGACATACCAAGTACCCATCACAAACCCATCTCCCTCGCATTTACATTATTTGCCATTTGCCTCTCATTTTCCTCTCCCCCACTTCACTCTTGCTGTTTTATTCGCCCTCTCTTTCCCAATCTTCTCTTCCCTCTTTTGCTTGCCCTTTCGTTTGCTCGTTTGGTTGGATTAGATGCTTATTTATTGCTAAACAGAGAACCTAAGATCTATGGATCCTCATCCGCTTGCTAATCTTTTTAAGAGATCCAATTATGATGAACCAATTGCTAGTGAGTTTTGTGCACTAGACTATCTTTATGAATCTTTGCTCAAAATTTGTGTATGAAGAGATTCACGATAACTCCTTGAATAAAAAGCATGATTGCAATGATTTTCCTATAAATTCTCTTGATGTCAATTGTGCTAATAATATGCAAAACCCTAAGCTTGGGGATGCTAGTTTTGCTATGTCTACTACTTGTTTCAATGATCATGATTGGGGTGATTCTTCTTATAACCTTGAAAATTTATTTAAGCCACATGATGAACGTGAGATTGATAATAATGTTTGCAATAATATTGAAAGTGGGTTTGGAAGAGTGTCAACTTTAGATCCCACATATTTGGAGTATGTTCAATCTTATTATATTTTTGATAAAAGTGGGTTCGGAAAGGTCATGACGTTAGCTAATGTTAATCCCACTATCTTGGAAGAGTGTAAAGTTTGCATGCATGTGGATCATGTTGAGAATATGTTTTGTGATAGCTATTTTGTTGAATTTGCCTATGATCCTACAGGTAATTATGATGAGACAGGAAAATATGGTTGTAGAAATTTTTATCTTATTAAATTACCTCTCGTCATGTTGAGATTGCTATTGTCTCTTTCTTCTTCCTTGCATATGCTAGTTTTTGCTTGCCTTGCAAATTTGTTTGCTTATAATATGCCTATGCATAGAAAGTATGTTAGACTTAGATGTGTTTGTCATGTGTTTCATGATGCTCTCTTTGTGCTTCAATTCTTATCTTTCATGTGAGCATCATTAAAATTATCAATGCCTAGCTACGGGCGTTAAACGATAGAGCTTGTTGGAACGCAACCCAATATTTTTCCTTGCTGTTATTTAATAAATCTTGCATATACCTTCTGTTTAGATGTGTTTTTATCTTTTAATTTAGTGTTTGTGCCAAGTAGAATCTACAGGATAACCTATGATGATAGTTGATTTGATTCTGCTGAAAAACAGAAACTTTGTGCGCACGAATTTAGTTTTGTTAAATCACAGAACCGTGCTTTTGCGTTGATTCTTTTTGATGCTGATCAATAAACAAACTTTTCAGGACTTCCTATTTTGGTAGGAGTTTTAGAGTTCCATAAGTTTGCGTTAGTTACAGATTGCTACAGACTGTTCTGTTTTTGACAGATTCTGTTTTTCGTGTGTTGTTTGCTTATTTCGATGCATCTATGGCTAGTAAATTAGTTTATAAACCATAGAGAAGTTCGATTACAGTAGGTTTAACACCAAAATAAATAAAGAATGAGTTCATTACAGTACCTTATGTGGTGGGTTTTTTCTTTCACTAACGGAGCTTATATGATTTCCTGTTGAGTTTTGTGTTGTGAAGTTTTCAAGTTTTGGAAAAGCTTTTATGGACTATGGAATAAGGAGTGGCAAGAGCCTAAGCTTGGGGATGCCCATGGCACCCCAAGATATTCAAGGATAGCCAAAAGCCTAAGCTTGGGGATGCCCCGGGAAGGCATCCCCTCTTTCGTCTACGTTCATTGGTAACTTTACTTGGAGCTATATTTTTATTCGCCACATGATATGTGTTTTGCTTGGAGCGTCGTGTATTATATTAGTCTTTGATTTTTAGTTTACCGCAATCATACTTACTGTACACACCTTTTGGGAGAATCCTATTTGATTAGAATTTGCTAGAATACTCTATGTGCTTCACTTATATCTTTTGAGCTTGATAGTTTTTGCTCTAGTGCTTCACTTATATCTTTTAGAGCATGGCGGTGGCTTATTTTTGAAGAAATTGCTAGTCTCTCATGCTTCACTTATATTATTTTGAGAGTCTTTTAGAACAGCATGGTATTTGCTATGGTTATAAAATTGGTCCTAGAATGGTAGGCATCCAAGTTGGGTATAATAAAAACTATCATAGGAAGTGAATTGGATGCTATGATCAATTTGATACTTGATAATTGTTTTGCGATATGGAGGTAGTGATATTAAAGTCATGCTAGTTGGGTGATTATGAATTTAAATAATGCTTGTGTTCAAGTTAGCAAGTCACGTAGCATGCACGTACGGTTAAAGTTGTTTAACAAATTTGAAACATGAAGTGTACCTGGCTTGTGCATCCTTATGAGTGGCGGTCGAGGACGAGCGATGGTCTTTTCCTACCAATCTATCCCCCTAGGAGCATGCGCGTAGTACTTGATTTTTGATGACTTCTAAATTTTTGCAATAAGTATATGAGTTCTTTTGACTAATGTTGAGTCCATGGATTATACGCACTTTTACCTTTCCACCATTGCTAGCCTCTTCGGTACCGTGCATTGCCCTTTCTCACCTTGAGAATTGGTGCAAACTTCGCCGGTACATCCAAACCCCGTGATACGATACGCTCTATCACACATAAACCTCCTTATATCTTCCTCAAAACAGCCACCATACCTACCTATTATGGCATTTCCATAGCCATTCCGAGATATATTGCCATGCAACTTTCCACCGTTCCGTTTATCATCATCATGACATACTTTACTTTTGTCGCATTGCCATTGCATGATCATGTAGTTGACATCGTATTTGTGGCAAAGCCACCATGCATTATTTTTCATACATGTCACTCTTGATTCATTGCACCATCCCGGTACACTGCCTGAGGCATTCATATAGAGTCATATCTTGTTCTAGTTTCGAGTTGTAATTCATATGTTGTAATCAATGAAAGTGTGATGATGATCATTATTAGAGCATTGCCCAAAGAAAAGAAGAAAAAAAAGAAGAAAGGCCAAAAGAAAAAAAAAGGCCCAAAAAAAGAAAATAAATAAAAAGGGCAATGTTACTATCTCTTTTTCCACACTTGTGCTTCGAAGTAGCACCTTGTTCTTCATGTAGTGAGTCTCATATATTGTGCTTCAAAGTATCACCATGTTTTTCATATAGTGAGTCTCATAAGTGATCTTTTTCATACTAGTGGGAATTTTTCATTATAGAACTTGGCTTGTATATTCCTACTATGGGCTTCCTCAAATGCCCTAGGTCTTCGTGAGCAAGCAAGTTGGATGCACACCCACTAGTTTTCTTTTGTTGAGCATTCATTTATAGCTCTAGTGCATACGTTGCATGGCAATCCCTACTCCTCATGTTGACATCAATTGATGGGCATCTCCATAGCCCGTTGATTATCCTCGTAAACAACATTCTCTTGTTGAGGAATACACGGTTATCCTCAAAAAAAGAAAAGGCCCATCTTCGCGCTTCCGCATGCACGAGAATTTGGTTCTGCTCGCAATATGGATGATACCTGGAGGATGAAGTGAACGCAGAGGCATGCTAGCACAGGAGACCTATTTCTGCTATAATGTACTGCAGTACTCATGTTCCTACTACTACTACTACTACTACTACTACTACTAGTAGTAGTAGTAGTAGTAGTAGTAGTAGTAGTAGTAGTATAACTGTGGTACACTTGATGGTCAAAATACTATTCATCTGGTCCTCACAGTGAAGTGACAACACCTTGCGCCTGACACTAGTCCAGGCGGCGTGTTCGGGTTACCAAAGTCAGCCTCACCCTGTGCACTGTGCAATCTGTCACCGCCGTTGTATAGCACATTAGCATGCCTCACCTCGTCTCCCTCTTCCCTTCCCTAGCACCACTCCATCTCCATCTCCATCTCCATCTCACTGTGCCTCCGCGTACCGTCACCTCGCTCGCCTGCCCCAGTACCACTATTCCCTCGCTAGCCGCTCCAGCACCGACAGCCTTCTCCCCCGTAAATCAAGCCCCCAAAGACCCCCCACCTTCCAAAGTCCACCATGGCCGAACGCGAACCGCGCAACATCCATATGAGTCGTGATTGGAGCAATCTCCCCAGTGAGATCCTCGACCTCTGTTGTTCGTGTATGGATATGTTGAGCGCCATGCGGCTGGCTGCATGCTCGAGGGACATGCACACGGCCATCGTCGAAGTGAGGCCTAAGCTTTTCAAGACATCCTGCTTGCTGCTATCTGGTCTTGCGAGATTTGCTCACCATGATACAGAGGCGTACATGATGCCCCTCGACTTCAATCCGATCTCCATTAGCCGAAACTTCTTTGCAGGTATGTAGTGGGTCACCATATGTCACTTCCCTCGACTTCGATCTGATCACCATCCCCGAAACTTCTTGGCAGGTATGTACTGGGTCGGCATGAACTCCCACTGGATGGCTGCCATCAGAGAAGACGGGAAAAAGTTGGTGCTCATGAACTTCCAGACCTCCCATGAGATTATCCATCCTCCGTTGGATTATATAGAGTTTTACCATTGCGGTACAAGTCATCTAGATTACCACGTCAGTTGGATGGACCTTGTTTTGCAGAAGATTGTAATCTGCCAAGTGCCCACACGACATGCGAATTACGCAGACTTCAAGCTGATTGCCTTGTTCGACCATGGACTCGCCTATCTTTACGCCGGTTCCTTCTTTAGATGGAGACAACTCAGCTCACAGTGGATCATCGTCAAGGTTGATACACACTTCTGTGATGTTATTGAACACAATGGCATCATCTACGCGATCGACAAAGCAGATGGCAACACGTATTGCTGGGACGACGCATGTAAGTTGTTTCCGTCTGATGTTAATGATGACGCCATGACAGTGTTTGAACTTTTTCTGATGACTGGCATATCCCTGTTTGAGCAGAATTTGAGTAGAACTATGGCAATGCATTAGAGACGCCGTAAATCAGCTATATTTGGAATGAGTTAATTCATGCGATTATGACCATGTCATTACAGCCAATTTGTACCCCTGAATAATCAAACGGTTAGGAATATATGGATATTCTCCTTATTTTATAGTAATCTATATACTACTACTAAATATGAGTGTGTATTAATTGCCATGTTAGTTTCCTCATTTTTCATGATGTGGAAACATGCACCACACTGTTGGTTTCATCTAACCATACATTAGGGAAGTAAATGTGCATATGGAGAACTCTATATTTGGAAGTAGTGAAATCATGTAATGATTACCATGTGTACATACCTATATTCGCCCTTCAGCAATCAATGGCTAGAATAATATCCTCACAAAAAATTTGCCCACAGAACACGAGTATATAACAATGCATGGTCTGTTAGTTACCTTGAAGAATTTGTTTGTGAGGATAGAACATGATTACATAACATGCATGACATGGTAGTTTCCTGTGAAGAATCGATTGCGAGATAACATGAGTATAACCATGCATGGCACTTCTATATTTTTGAACCCAGTATACATTTCCCTGTATTTTCCTCCCGGTTCCAACAGGGACATATCAATGTTGTTTCTTGCATTATCCTACTCATACTCTGAACAATGCTGATCTTACATTAACAATGCCTGTCCTTTTTGATATTATGCAGTGTCCCTACAGTTAAAGTCCTTTGTAATCACACCACCTTTTCCAAAAACAGGGAAGCACAACGGGTTCATCGCTCGATCAGACGACGGCAAAAGACTGATGATCATTCAGACACATGAGCCAGAAAAGTTATATTGCAAAACCCCCACTATATACAAGCACCGTGAAATACGTGAGTATTTGGACAATGATTGTTACGTCTATGAGCAGGATACCAACTTGTTGGGGCCTTTAGGATTTTTGAGTTGGAGGCGGGTAAACAGCCTTGGTTCACACTCTCTATTTCTCAGACTCAATTATCCGATTAACCAGGAGATCACTGTTGGCAAGGACCTTGAGGGCAGAGAGGCTCTATTTGCTATGGAAAAATGTGTCTACACAGCGAGCCCTAGGAGTTCGGGGGCAAACTCCCCTGATTGTCAACGATACATCCTGCAGCCAAAAGAAGGTGAGAATGACAAAGGCATATGGATTAACTTTCATCCTTGGATCTCAAGTACGATAGGCAGTGATGTGGTTCAAGCCTTTAGGTTGATAGGTAATTGGGCAGTTGAGTCGAAAGGATGGAGTACTGGTGTCTCCGGATCACTGGTCGCTGAAGCAGGGCTGCAAATTATGATGGTGTTGGATCATCCCTCTTCGAATGACTTGTTGTCTTTGCTGATTGTTCTGGATGGGTAGTTCTCTCTTTTGTTATGCATATTCCCTGTCATTTGTTCATCCTTGTCTATGTCACTCTTACTATGTAATAGTTGCCTCTATTTAGAATGTCATTCTCGTCTGGATCACGAGAGTCTGAGCGCTGCAGATGGGTGCGTTTTGGTGTTGTAGCAAGACTTCTTATGAACTATCATGTTTTGTTGTTTATGTCAGTAGTAGTCACTAGTCCGTGTTTGAATGTTGTATATATTGTTGTTTCAAACTGTTTATTGTCTCGAACTGCTGGTGGGCTAAATGAGGGCATCACCATTCTCCAGTGTTTAGAGTATATCTCCTTTTTTCAAGTTATAATTTGAGCTCAGTGTCTTTTCGATGATGTACACTTGTTTGGGCCAGCAAGGTGTCGTTGAATATGGGCCAAGTAGTAACGCAATGCCAAACAGGTCAATTATGACTCTCAGGCCAGGCTCTCAAAAGATCCTCAAAAAAGGTCGGGCTCTCCAAAAAAGAAAGAATAAGGACTCTTAGGCCGACATGTGGGCGCCACCGGTGTTTTCGTGCGCTTGCGCGCCTAGAGCATATTGGCGCTTGTTCGAAATTCATGCTACCTTTTCATCCCCAATCTCCCGCCCCTCCCCCATCTCTAGAATCTCGATTCCTACTCCAGTTCCCCCAAATCCCCCTCCTGTACTCCCTGTACTCAAGCGCACTATCATGTCGTCGGTCAACGCGTATCTCCGAGCCGAAGATCCTGAGGTCCGTCCTGCCTTCGGTCGCTGCGTGTTGTCGCTCAACAGTGGCATGGCGGCGCTTGACGACCAGTTTGCCGGCAAAGTGCTGATGGTAACCATCAACGGCGATCGGCCTCCCGTATCGCCGGACGACCTTGTCAAAACTCTTGGCATTGCGCACGGCATCCAAATAAGTGACTTGCTCGTCGAAGTCTGTCTGCCACCGACTGATTTCTTCATCAGGTTCCGGACAACTTTCGACTGCAGTCGTGTGTTCGAATCTTCCCGGCATTTGTTCTACGATGGCACACTAGTAAGCTTTGATCGGTGGCACCCAGGATGGGGCTCGGTGCCCTCTGAGCTTGAGTTTTTAACAAAGCTTACCTTCCACGGCATGCCTCGACGTGCTTGGAACAGCGAGTCCATGAATGAGCTTATCAACAACCTTGGAGGTGAGCTCATAAGTATGTTTGTTCCTCCAGACAGCTGGGCTCTGATGGTTATGGCATGGATGAAGATGTCGTCCACCATACCGAAGGTGATTGGTGTTGAGATACCGGTGCAGGAACCGGGGTTGTACTATTCGTTGCCACCAAGGCCGTCGCGGACCATGTTAGGGATGTAGCTGTATCGAGTGTTCGTGCATGTCAAAGAAGTGGTCAATCCATCAATCGAAGTCCTGCCGCCACCGCTGGTGCCAGGGTCTGTCGACGACGTCCATTACAGGAGTCAATGTCAGACTTTCCCCTCTTGCTCGGAACGATGGATGGCACAGGGCCTACTCCATCTCACGACGAAGGCCACTACTTCTTTGGGAGAAGAGGCAAGGCTGGCTGCCTGGATGTGCTCTAATTTGAGGTAACAACTAAATCTTGTCAGATACTAGTTAAATCCGAGCTATGGGTGTGAAGCACTGATGTGCCAGTACATTTGATTGTGACATGTTCTAATTTTGTGCCTGAACTTTTTTTAGAAAGGGTTGTACGTCAACTTAATGTGCTAGCAGAACTTATTGTGTTGTCTGTCTGTTTTCTTTGCACAACATTCAAGATATTTCCCTGTCATTGATAAAGACGATGAACCATTATGTACGAGTTCGTTGGTTTCAACATAGCCCTACCCGTAGCGATCCACTGCTTCCATCCTGATTGTGCCGCCTGCATGAAATTTTTGTATGCAAGTTTAGTGTACTATGATGTTCTATATAATTGTGTCAACTATATAAGTTTTTATTGAGCATTAGCAATGCATATGGCTGAAAGATGTATTTACGAGCATCGACCAATGTGTCTCTCTCTCTCTCACACACACACACACACGCGCGCACACACACACACACACAAGTGGGACCCTTTGAATTATTTCTTTGCTCGTGACAGCTTTTAATTAGGTTCCAATGTACTCTAACTTTTTTCTTAAGTTATTCATTGAGCTCAATGATTTCAAAAGTTGTATAGAAGCCTTGTTTGGGCCTTTCCGGCGTCGCTGAATGTCTGCTGAGTAGCCATGTAAGGTAGTAATGTACTATATAGGCCTTTTTTCCACATCAACAATGCAACTGGGCCGACAGTTATACACAATATCCGAATCAACTTGTTATTCTCCGCCCCGCTGGGCTGCAAATCTTTCCTATGAGGGATGCATTAGGCTTAATAAGAAAATGGACTTTAAGAAATAATAAATGGGATGTAATTACAATAAGTTAGCAATAACTATAAAAAATTGCACCAAACTCGTAATTAGTTTAAAAAATATATTATTTTTGGAATTTGAAAATTTTAATTTCATTACTTGTTGCGCACAATATTTCGTTGGATTTTTACATAATACAACTTTATTTTGAAATTATATTTAATTTGACTTGAAATTTTGGATAAAAATATTTCGGATCTCATCAAAATGTGGGAAATTTTTTTGAAATCTGTTTTGAGCGATTGGTTGAAATTATTAATCGTTGTCCTAGCTAGAAAATGGGTTGTACTTTAAACAAACTGTAAATGGGTTGTAGTAAATTCCATTAGAATTCAAAAATGGGTTGTACATTCTTACAAATCGCAAATGGGTTATATGTTCTCTGCCACACACTTGTGGGCCTTCTAAGTTGACGCGTCCCCTAAAAAAACTGAGTTCACGTGTATGCAAGGCTTTGTCAACTATAGTCAACACACGGTTCTAGCAGTAGTGGCCGTTGGATGTCCATCCAACGGATGCCGTGCTTCTTCTTCAATCTCGGATATTCTTGCTTCAGCTGCCCAAAAAATGATTCCTCCCCTGACATCTGGGGCGCACCATTTCGGAGGCTGGCCTGTGGGCCTATGCGTACCAAGGGCTTTGTCAACTTAGTCAATATAAACAATTCTAGTTGCAGTGACCGTATGATGTCCATCCAACAGCCGTAGTTCTTCTTCAACCTCTGGTCTTCTTGCTCCAGCCGCCCAAAGCAACGCCAGTCGTGCCGCATGCTCCTGCCTCCCGTGGCCAGCTGTGATGCCGCGGAGGCCTCACCGCCCCCTACTACTCCCACTGCTAGCCAGGCCATCCCTCTACCCACCCACACCCCTTGTTATTCTGCGGCGACGGCAACATCACACCACAACCGAACCAGTGAAGTCTCGTACTCCTCTTCACGCAGGCTTCCACTACCGCGTCTTCTCCGGCTCCGCGTCGCCCCTTCCTAGGCCTCGCCATCATCCACCGCCCTGGTGCTCTCGATGCGGCGTGGTCAACGTGTTCAAGGAACCACTTCCATCGGAAGAGTACTATACATGGAGAGGTTGACAGATGGGTCCACGGCAGCCGCAAGGAAGTGCCTCCTTATTATGTGCAAAATAATTATTCCTCCACCTAACAGTAGGGACCCACCTGATGGGCCACCGTATTTCGTGAAGAAAAACGTTTCCCCCCTGACTGTTGGGACCCACCAGCTACATCTTCGCACGCAAGGAAGTGTGTCCATATTACGGGCAAAAAAAACGATTCGCCCCTTGACTACTGGGACCCACCAGCTACATCTTCGCATGCAAGGAAGTGCCGGACAGTCGGGACCCACCTAGTCGAAGCGTACGTAGCGTTGTCATTCTGGTCGCGAACGTGTACGTACATACTGGTCGATCGGTCTGTCTGCAGGCTGTAGCGATGAACCATGGCCGTGTAAGAAAGGAAGGGCACGTGTTGTAGTAGAGGTGCGCATGTGTTGTAGTAGAGGCATGCACGTAGCATGTACACGTATGTACAGCGGCCAGGGTGGAAGAAAGTAAATACGGTCGCGTACGTACATACGGCGGGGTCTCGAACGCCTACTCACGCATACGTATGGCCAGGGCTCGTGTACATGACTGGGTCGGAACGGAGAAACTGCGTCATTGTTGTGTTCATGGGGAGCCAACCGGCTGGGTCGGAATGGAATGCATCATCGTGTTCATCGAGAGGGCTTGGACGGAACAACCGATGGAAACGAGGCCTGACGTACCGCAGAACGGAGGAAACGGCCTTGTGTTCGGCCGGCCACGGTCGAAACGGGATCATGTTCATCGAGAGGGGTCTGGCATACCGCAAAATAGAGGAAACGGACTTCTGTTGGACCTTCTACGATCGAAACGGGGTCATGTTGATTGGGATGGGTGTGGCGTACCGAAAACGGAGGAAACGGACTTGTGTTGGAGCTCTACGGTCGAAATGGGGGTCCTATTCATTGGGAGGGGTGTGGCGTACCGCAAAACAGGACTCCACGGGATATTGTTCATCTCCATCGTCGACCTCCTCCAGCCATCACGGGCTACTGTACATCCATTGTCGACCTCCTCTAGCCTCCACCTGTGACTGTTCATCCATCCTCCATCGCGCGCTCCTCCACCAGCTACTGTTCAACCAGCCCTCTTCATGGGGTCCTATTCAACCACCCCTCCACGGGCTACTGTTCATCCAGCCCTCCACCGGCTACAGTTCAACCAGCCCTCCACCGGCTACTGTTCAACCTTCCCTCCACAGGGTTCTGTTCATCCAGCCCTCCACGGGGTCCTGTTCATCCACGCCCAACCGGCTCGATCGATCGGGGTCCTATTCATCCAACTGCAACACCACGGGGTCCTGTTCATCCAAATCCCACCGGGAACTGTTCATCCAAACCCCCCAACAACGCTCATTGTTCATCAAGGAAAGGAGGCAGCGGGTTCGATCAGCTTCAATTAGCAGCAGTAGCAAATGAAGGAATCGCTCGATCGGGTTCAGTTAACAGCCATCGATCGGTCGCTCGGGTTCAGCAACGCATAGCCTGCAGTGCAATAGCTCGGGTTCAGTTAGGTGAATGCCTCTCTCGGGTTCAGTTAGAGCCCAACGCCTCGCACCCACGCCCATACGTGTACGAGAGAAACGCGCATCGCTCGGTCCTTGACCAACCACTGTAACCCGGGCTCCCCGATATTTTCCTCGCCCTCGCTTCTACCACGGTTTTTTCCATCATGCACGGCCCAAAGAATGTCATGCAGCTGCGTCTCCGGCCCGTCTAGGACGAAAAGCCCATTTTCTATCATGATTTTTTATCATAGAAGTAGCAGCCCACCACATCTATGATGATACCGGGTTTTGTCACAATTATCGTCATAGAAATGTCATAAGTATGACAGGAAAAAAATTCGTTCGACCGAAAATGTCACGGATGTGTCTTTTTTGGTAGTGCACGCTGTCTCACTACGAGCACCAACACGAGGCCAAGAAGGCTGGAGAGAAGAGCCAAGCGACGGGAGCAGCAACACCAAGGCCGAGCGGGAGGGAAACACCTCCTCCGCCATCATGCAAGAGGCCCGCGCCTCCGGCAGGGTCACGGTTGCCATCCGGAAATGGCAGCGGGGCAAACCAGGCCACCCCTGGCCCGGCCAGGCCCGAAACGGGCCCGCTAAGCCCCGTCGGCCATGCTACAGCAGGCTGGCGCCGGCGCCGCCAGCACCCCGCCGCTCAACGCTGCTCCCCCGCCTCTCGGAAGTCTCGCCGCGGACCCGCCCTGCCGCCGGCCCGCCCAGGCCAAGATGGGCCCGCCCAAGCCCAGATGGGGCCCGTAGGGCCCAGATCTGGGCGGAGCGCCGCCGCCAGGACCCGCCGCCAACAACGCCGCCGCCCGCCCGCGCCGCGCCGGGGAACCCCGCCACCACCCGGTCCGTCGCCGCCTAGGAGCACCCCCCGGTGCAGCTCCGCCCCGCGCCAGAGAGCCACCGGGAGGGCAAGGTCATGGGGCCGCCGCCACCAGCGACCCCGGGGCCAGGGCGGTCGTGGGCGCCAGCGACGGCGGTAGGAGGAAGGGAAGAGGTGTGGGCTGGAGGAGGGAGCATGCGATGCGCGGCCGGTCGCCCGCGGGGGCGATCCGGTTGCGAGGGGGAGAGGATGTGGGGCTCTTGGCACTGGTAGCTTAGTAATAGTCCTCATTGCTTTATATATAAAGTAGGGCAAAAGTTTTGTGGTATATGGATAGGGTATATGTGTGTGCATGCGTAAGTGTGAGTTCATGCATATGTGTGTGCTGTATGGTTTCTTTAAAGCTCGACGTAATGAATTTTAATTGACTATGTTGTTGTCTTTTTATTGTTTTCGTTGGTTGACATTTTGAGCACCCAGCTTGGTTAACTGCTTCGTGCTATGAAATGGGCTTCCAGGAACCGGATCTTCAGCTTTAATATAGAAAATTTCAACCCTAAAAAAATATAGAAAATTTCCCCTTTTGCTTTTGTGGATATACTACAGAAAATTAGCCTAACGTGTTACTTACCCTTGAAGAAAAGTTCTGCGCCGAATTATGCTCATTTCACATTGAGTGAAGGGCCAGTGATTACCTTCATCCGCTTAGAAGAATTTAAAACGACCCATCTTTCCCTTTAAGCACATCACTTTTGGTTGGTAATTTACATATATTTGACGAAAAGAAGGGTGCATCCACTCTATTATTAAGTAGGATTTTGGGTTTGACAATTGGTAGCATAAACTATTTCCATGGTGATCACCTGCAAAAAAAAAACATGGTGATGGATAAAGCAGTCAATATACGGACATGGTCGGCGGCAGAGTTACTGGTATTAAGCCAACATACATACACTAATATAGGAGGCCCACACCCATATCCATGAAAAAGAGACGTTTGCAGTTTTTTTTTTGGGAAAAAAGAGACGTTTTGAAGTTCGATGCACATAGTTTAGTTTTGGGTACGAATAGCACGGCGATTTCTAGAATGTCTATTTGTTGCTTTTCTCATGTTGATTGAGTCTGGTATGTATGGGACTAGAAGGGTTCAGCGCGCTTTGTTGCACTGTTGATGTTGTTGGGTTTTCATAATTTTACACCCTCTCTGTCTGAAAATATATGATGTACTAAAATTTTTTAAAGTCAAATATTTTTAAATTTGACCAAATTTATAGAAAAATGTATCAATATCCATAATATCAAATCTGTATGATTAAATTCATTATGAAATGAATATTTATATTTTATTTATTTAGTATTGTGGATGTCGATGCTTTTGGCTCTAAACTTGGTCAAACTAAAAGAAGTTTGACTTTAAAAAACTAACACGCCTTCTAATTTGAAAGAGAGTGTGTATTTGGTTGGGAGTCGGGAGATGATGGAGTGTGTTTTCTTTTTAATCTATAATGTGGTGTTTCGATGGACCTATCGCTTTGTGGTTTTGTGTTAGTATTTGCAAATCGACCCATACATATGTGAGGAATTTTAGTGCTTCAATGGCCGCATGGACTATACTAGTGCTACAGTATCATATATCGGTGTTCGGTGTTTCTGTTTTCTAAGTGATGATAGGGTGCGCGAGATTGATATATTTTAAGGCCGGTTGCTGCCTGATTTGAATAATTGTTAATTCGGTCAAAAGAATGACCCAAATCCAACTTGAATACCTCAATCAAGTCGGAGAGCTCCAAACTTAGGGAGCATGATGAATTAACAGAATTGAATGAAAAGCTCCTTGAGAAAAATAATACTGTTGACCTGGTCAAAATCGGGTGACCTGATTCTAAAGACCTCAGTCGACTATGAGGCCTTAAAAATTAGGGAGCATAGTTTTAGAGAGCATAATGAATTAAGAGAATTGAACGAAAGAGCTCCTTGAGAAAAGTAATATTGTTGAACCGGTCAAAATCGGGTGACCCATTTTCAAATTGAAGACCTCAGTCAACTATGAGGCTTTAAAAATTAGGGAGCATAATGTATTAACTAGAAGGGTCAGGCGTGCTTTGCTGCGCCATTGATGTTATTGGATTTTCATGACTTTTACTCCCTCTGCTTCAAAATATAGGTTGTATTAGTTTTTTTGAAAAGTCTTAAGTTTGACTAAATTTGTAAAGAAACATATCAATATGATATCAAATCGGTATCATTAGATCCATCATGAAATAAATTTTCATATTTATTTATTTAGTATTGTGGATGTCCCTATTTTTTGTTCTAAACTTGATCAAAGTTAAAGAAATTTGAATTTTCAACAAACTAATACATCTTATATTTTAGAACTAAGGGAGTATTAGCTTTGGCGAGTGGAGGAGATGATGGAGTTTTTTTTTCTGTTTATAATGCATTGTTATGGCCGGTCTCCCATAGTGTGATTCGGTGTTATCTACAAATCAACTCATGCTTATGTGTGGAAATTTTCTGCGGCGGTAGCTGCATGTATTATATTAGTGCGACAGTATCACATGTTGACACTTTTTCCCTAGTTGGTCAGAGGGTGCGCATGATTAATATGTTATATTGGCCGGTTGTTGCCGATTGATACGAAAACTTGTTGACCTGGTCAAAATTGTGAACCACATTCAAAATTGAATACATCAATCGAATGGGAGGGTTTCAAAATTAGGAAGCATTGTGAATTAAAAAAGAATATCATAAGAGAGGTCCTTGAGAAATTGTTGAGATGTTCAAAATCAGGTGACCCAATTCCAAATCGAATACCACAATTTAGTGTGAGGCCTTAAAAATTAGAGAGCATCGTGCAGTTAGGGGGCATAGTGAATTAAAAATAATGATAAGGAAGCTCCTTGAGAAATTGTTGACCGATCAAAATTGGATGGCCAGTTTCATATTGAAGTCCTCAATTGATTGATGCCCTAAAAGTTAAGAAGAATAGCGGATGGATAGATAGATATATATCATTGCATTTCATCAACAACCTCTTTAACCTACATGGTATCTGCAATGTTCTTGGACGCTCTCGATCTTATAAGTAAAATAACAATGTGTCATAATAAATGCTTTCCAACATTTGCTAGGACTCACGATTTGATTAATTCTTGAATCTCTTGTTTTTTCTCAGGAAGTTTTCACAAAATTAGTTGCATAATTTTTATGAGATTCATGACATCAGTTAAAAGCGGGGATGCTAATTTTTTTTCTTTACAAAGATAAGTTGTTTAATTTGGTGAAAACCTGTTAATGTAGCCACTGCTTGAGAGCGACGATTCTTCTCCCAGGCCCATCTACAACCGGGTGTGAACAATAAATTAGAAAAAAAGGTTAAAAAATTAAACAAAATTAGGCATTTAGGATGCTCATGTGTCCGCGAGCCTATTATGCATCCAGTAAATTAAAAAAATAGTTAAAATAATAATTCTTTTACTGATATTTTGAACATATTATGCAAATAATGGTGAGATTAATTAGTTAGAACTAGATTCTCCGGATCTGGAGAAACTTCATGCCGAGGGACGTTTTGTCAATCCTGACAACAGTACGAGGGAGAGTGCATGGAATTTATAGTTGAAAGGACATCATATCAGAATACTAAGGGTTCTTTGGACATATATCACATAAACACACGATATACCCTGGTTCAAGCCTCCAATTGTTGGAAATATTCTCTAGAGGAAATAATATTGTATTATTATATTTCCATATTCATAATTAAGTGTTTACATTTCATGCTATAACTGCTATGATCCTCAAATATGTGGTTCGGTGGAAAACTCATATGCACGTGTGAAAAGATAAACGGATAAAATAAAGGTTCCTAGTCTTGCCTCTAAGACTAGCTCAAGTGTTGTTGGTGATCACGTTTTTCGGATCTTAGAATATCGTTAAGTGTAATGATAGTCCTAAAGCAACATTGAGATTATGACGTTGGAAGAACGATCATATTGAATCGACCCAATCTTGTCTGTTATGAATTGAATTAATATCGTTTGTAATCAACTGTAATACCACAGAGTATTAACTTGTGGTTCTTCTTCTTAGACCATGAGAGTATTCTGATCACTTCTTACAGTACGGTGGGCTTTAGGGTTGCTCAAACGTCACATGTAACATGGTGATCATAACGACAACTTATGGGTTCATCGAAAAGTTTGATAAGTGGCCGGATAGCTCGAGAGTGGGATTTGCTCCTCCGATGATGGAGAGATATTCTTAGGGGACTCTCGGTGTGACGACATCAATCATCGTCTAGCCAGACACAGGTGATTCCGTCACAGGGATGCCGGAACACAATAATGAGAAAGAAGGACAAAACCACTAACGAGGATTTTGGTATAGTGAGCATGGTGATCACTCAGGAGCATACCGATGCATCCCGGGTTTTGTGAAGTATCATGAAGCAAAGGGAACATTACATGATAACCAAAGGTTCACTCAAATATCATTCGTGTACTCACAGGGACCAATATGGGCGTCCACGGTCCCGCTCTCGGTCATTGAACGAACAGTTTCGTCCATGTATGTGAGTTCCTAACCAACGGGGTCACAAGCTTAAGGCAATCACGATCTGCTGACTGTTAGTAGGACGGGAATGATAGGAGTATATTTGTGAAATATTTCATGAATATTTGTAATAGTTCTGAAAGGATCCGGAAGCGTTCGAGGTCACCAAAAGGTTTCGTTGAGTATCAGGTAATACCGGATATTACCGATAAATTATATATAGGCAAATAAAGTTTACGGAGATGTTTATATATAAAATGGTCTATTGGAAGGCAATTTGGGCCAAGTGCCTCCTTCCCTAAGGAAGGAGGCCAAATTGGGAGAGGGGAGGAGTCAGAATCCTCCTCCCTTGGTCGGCGCCCCAAGGAGGGACTTTCCCTCCTTGGTGGCTGCCCCCTCCTCCTCCTCTAACCTATATATACTAGGTTTTTTTTGCTCTTTTGATCGTACAAGTTTTGAAGCCTCCCCTAGTTTTTCTAGTTCTAGTTCTAGCTCTAGGTCCTAGTTGACTAATTAGAGCCAGGCTAATCCTTTTGTCCTCACAATTAGAACCCCTGTGTGGTTCTAATCTCCTCCATCTAATTCTCTGGTGACGATTAGTTCTTAATGGCGAAGCGCTGCCGGATTGTGAAGCCTGCATGCTTGCAACCAAGTAGAGAGATCATGCTTTCGGTCTTCCGTTCGAGGGACTATTCGTGGGTGGTACAAGGGATCGTTCGTCGACGGTTTGGGGGACTCCAAGTACGATCTACACCAACACGTTATTCTTCCGCTGCAACTCAGTGACTGTAATGATCATAATCCCAATGTTATGCATCTTCATATTGATCTTAGGTGATTGTAGACATGAAAATTTTGTTTACTACTACGTTTCCTAACACCAATGTGGGTAAAAGCCCTACTTTCTGTCTTTCTCTTTTCTTATACTAGATGACCTATTGCACAGTTGACGCATAAAACAAATCACGACCGAGAAATAAAGCGAACTATTGGAAGGAATGTCATAACAACCTGCGACATAAACCTATATCTGCTAACACCCATGACAATAGAAAAATGCTTGGACTATATTCCTAATATAAATACGATAAGAATCCATTATTGAAACTAAATTGACATACCAATTCGACATAGACATCAAAGTAATGGCGGTTCACCATGGGGATGTTTTTTCCTTTGCTTGTCAGTGCACGCTGACATGTGGGTCAACACCTTACGTGTAGTCGCATCACCTTCTTCACCTCCCTAGGAAACGATGAATATTTGGGAAACTCATTTTATTCCCTCTGAATTTATTGATCATTTAAACTCCAAAAGTTCCAAATACTATTCCGAATTACCTAAATTGAAGGAACACAAGCAAGTTTTATTTTAACCTATTTAAATAATTAACATTCCAAATTTTAAATTTTAGGGTGTTATGCTCTGGCTAGCGGTAGGATCAACTCCTATGTTGGATGCTTTGCAGGAATTCTGTCTGAATTTGTGATGTGCCCTTCATCGGCCACTAGTTGAGTTCTGTTGGGCAGAATGGAATTAGACGACCCCAGAATTCACCCACTACTCAAACAATAGTCATGATCTTCTCCGCCCTCCAGGGTAGAGGTCGCTCATACCTATTGTTTCCTAACTATAATTTTTTAGGTACTTATGATATTACCAAGGCTAGTATGTCGATCGACGTCAGGGCACGCTCAACTCGGAAACATCTCTGAACCATAGTTCAAACAAAGGAAGAAGTCAAAGGATTAGTAGCCGATACCTTGAAGAGTCCGGGGTTACTACCAATGCCATGCCCGAGGGTATAGACATGGAGGACAGAAGAGGCCCAACAACCGGAGGCTGGCCCAAGCCTACTACTCGAAGTCCATGAGCAATAGAGGGTGCATCTCCACTTTAGGGATAAAGACAAGAACTCTGTCGTGTATCTAGCTAGATCTTATGTATTTTCAGCATCTACCAACTTACCTGGGATTCCTATAAACCTAGCCACAACCGACTATATAAGGACTGATAGGTCCCCCCCCCCCCGGGGCAGGTGCGGTAGGGGGGAGGCCAACCTCCTTCATGCTCTTCGTCATTGCCATTGACCCATTGTGGCGGTTGTTTGATTGCGCGGCAAACGGTGGGCTGCTTAGCCCCATTGGTCGCAGGTCGGCCAAGTTGCACATATTTCTCTATGTCGGTGATGCAGCAATTTTCTTCTATCCTTCTTCCCAGAACATTAGCTGATTAAGGAGGTCCTCCACCTTTTCATAAGGGAAAACATATTTGGAGAACAATACGCTCAAGAGTGAGGTGTTTCTATTGCTTGAAGTTGCCTGGAATTGGACCATGTTCTCCTGGGTTTTCTTGTTAGAGGAATGAGTTCTCATGTAAATGCCTTGGCCTTCCTCTCCATATGCGGTGACTTAGACGCTCGGACACACAGTTCATTTGAACATGATGGGTCCAAACTTTCAGGTTGATTGAGGAAATTATTTTCCAAGATAAGGAGACTGGCGCACATCAACATGGTTCTACTACCATGCTTGGTATATTTCCTCGCATCTTTCTCTTGGCCAAGTCAGCTCGTTACAAAACCTAGCCGGTTAATTAGGGCCTTCCTCTTGAAGGGCTCTGAGGAGTGCAATGGTGGGCATTGTTTGGTCAGTTCGTGCAAGTCTGCTGACCCAAGTGTTATGGCGGTTCTTCCGTTGAAAACATTGAAAATTTTATTGTCACCCTCCGTCTTTGTTGGCTTTGGCTTCAGTACATGGGTGGCCATTCCCATGCCTACAACCACTCTGAAAGGGAGCTTTTCATGACTTCAGTTACCGTCTCTGTCCGAGATGGTTTGAAGGCAAGATTACGGACCACCAGGTGGTTAAATGGAAGGGCACCAGCAGAGCTCATTCCTGAGTCTTTTCACACTATTGAGGAAAAATAATATCTTCATTGCTAAGGAGATGTAGGACAATAATTGGGTTTGTCCCCTCTGGGGCATTAACATTGCTCCACGAATACATGAATTCATTGACCCCTGGATGTTGATTCGGGTCTTCACTCTCTCGGTGGGACTCCGGACACCATGTAACGCTCCGGATCCGATGCGACAGGTGTCTGCCAGTTATTCGTCGGTGTTGCCATGTCATTTTCTTGCGTGTTGCACTTTGCCATGTCATCATATGCATTTCATATCATGTCGGCATTTGCATCGCTTTTGCATACGTGTTCGTCTCATGCATCCGAGCATTTTCCCCGTTGTCCGTTTTGCAATCCGGCACTCCTATGTCCCCCGGCGCCCCCTTTTGCCTCTTTTCATGTGCGGGTGTTAAACATTCTCGGAATGGACCGAGATTTGCCAAGCGGCCTTGGTACACCACCGGTAGACCGCCTGTCAAGTTTCGTGCCATTTGGAGTCCGTTTGAAACTCCAACGGTTAACCGGGTAACCGCAAAGCCCTCTTTTGTGTGCAGCCCAACACCCCTCCAAAGTGTCACAATAATCCTTCCAAACCCGCTCCATGCTCTCGGTCGTTCAATCACGATCGTGTGGGCAAAAACCGCTCCTCATTTGGACTCTCCTAACTCCCTCTACGTATTTAAAGGCCTTCCCCTTCCATTTTTCGCGCAGATGAACCCTAGCCCCGCTCCCCTCGCGCCGCCGGACATGTCCGCTCCCGCCGGACAAAATCACACCGCCGCCCGCAGCCAACCGCGACATGCCACGTGTCCCAGCGCCGCCTCCGCCGCCGCCGGCCCGCGCGGCCGGCAGCAGGCTCGCCCGGGCCCAGATCCGCCGCCGCCGACCAGATCCAGCATCGCCGCCGCCCGCGGCCTCGTCCCCGCTGCCGGCGCGCCTTCGCCTCGCCGCTGGCATGCTCCGGCCGCCGCCCCGCTCGCTTCCGCCGCCGCCCCGACCGGCTCCCGCCGCCGCCGCCCGCTGGCCTCGCTGTCGCCTCCCGCGGCTCCCGCGTCGAGCACCGCCGCCCGCGCCGCCCCGCCGCCTTGGATCCTCGTCGGTCGGTGTCGCTGCCTCGGGGTCCGCACCCATGCGCCCGCCGCCCCGCGCCCGACCCCAGCGCCGCCCGGCTCCCTCCACCCTGCCGCCGGTGGCCCCACGCCTCCCGTCACCGGCGCCCCGTCCCCGCCTTCTCCGGCGACCTCGCCGGAGCTACTCTGGTCAGATCCGGGGGAGTGGACGAGATCCACCACTCCCTCGAACCAAACGCGCCTCCGCCCGTCCCGGGTCGTCTCCGTCCCGCACGTCCTCATCCCGCGTTTACTTTTCGCGGAGGTATAATTCTTCCGAGTCCCTGTAATTTTTACATTCTGGTCCCCTGTTCATTGCATCATAACTCCATGCATACTGCTCCGTTTCGTGCGTGTAATATATCAAAATGTTCGCCTTGATATGCTATTCATTTCATTCCATTATGCCATGCTTGTTTGAGTCCATCTTGATGCCCGAATCATCGTTGCAAAAGTGCTATGTGATGTTAACCTGCTGAAACTGTTATAACTTGTTGATTTGTCATTTTTGTTGCATTTGATGTGTGCATCCTATGAACTTGAGATCTACATGTGTTTTGTGATACATCATGCCATCTTTACAGTGGTGTCATACATGTATTTTTGTGAGTTGTGTAGTGAGTGCATCAAGCTTGTCAAGTAGGGTACTTGCTGTTGTTGTTTTGCTAGGCTGATTCTGTTATATTATGATGCTATGTAAACCTGCTGCTACAAGTCATTCTATGCATAATCTGGAGATGTTCACTAAGGATGTTTTGTTATACATGTCATTATATATCCATTCATGCCCCTGGTTGCATTTATAGCCTGCTGTAGCTTGTTGTAATCTTGCTCTCAAATTGCTAAATAATGTTGTTGTCAGCCTAATTAACTTTCAGTTCAGTTTTGCCATGCGTTTTGCTAGTGATCCATGCACCCTATAAACTTGTTCTTGCCATGCTTAGCTTCTCAAACATGTCTTCTTACTGTTGGTTACCTTGCCATGCCATATATTTCTCTGTGGTGAGTGGTTCAAGCTCACCAACATGCCCACTTATCGTTGTTTGTAAGTGCATCTAGTACCCCTTAGTGATTTTGGTGTATTGAAGACTTATAGGTTAAGGGACTGATGCGTTTGTGAGTGTACACAGGTCTATAAGTCTATGAGGAGTTTGATATTTACATAGAAAGTCGACCCCTAAAAATGAAGTTCTTCGACTGAAGACTTTGATATTCTGAAGACTTTCTGAAGATTTTGAAAGTGAAGAAATTGGTGTGACCGTGAAGACTTGGTATTCATTTGAGGAACATGAAGCGTGAAGACTTTTGTTTTCGTAGTTTCATTTTCTCTTTCTTGAGTCATAGGAAACACCGTACAGTTAAAGGGGGTCGAGGAAATACTAAGGAAAAATTTCCATGTGATGCTCAACTCAAAATCCTACACCTACCAATCCCTTCGAGTGAAGCCTTTGGAAATCTCATACAGTTCAGTCACTTTCTTCAGTGACAGAGACAAAGTTCTTCTGGTCGCTGATGAATTTGTTCTGACTAAGGAGTTAGGAATTCGCCAGTGCGAATTGCCTACACAGTGAGGAACATGATAGCCCTGAGGAATTTGAGAGTCAAATTTCCGACCGTTGCTGTGCTGCGCGCCAGCTGTCCCAAAATATCTTATCCACCTAACGGTCATATCATTGAAGGCATTTATGTCTTATCATGTCGGGCTGCTCCCTAGGCTATAAATAGCTGCCCCCTACAACCACTAGCTGGTTGGCTGCTCCGAGAGAACTTGACACTTGTCATTTGAGAGCAACCCATCCTCCGAGGACTTTGAGCGAAAATCATCGAGTGAGGAAAATCCCAAAACCAAACCCCCACAAACCCAAAGTGATTGAGCATCACTGAAGAAATTGATCCTGCATTGATCCGACGCTTGTTACCTTTGAAGACTGTGCTTCTTCCAGACGGTTAGGCGTCAAGGTCGAGAGCATCCAAGAGGAATTGTGGATTGCCGAGTGACCAAGTCTGTGAAGGTTTGGAAGTCACCTGAAGACTTACCACGAGTGATTGGATGAGACCTGCGTGGTCTTAGTTCAAGGAGAATACGGTGAGGACTGGGTGTCATGAGTTGCGGCTCAGAGACTGGGTGTCCGGGACTGCGTGTCCTCGAGTTTAAATACTCAGCCGCTCCAACCAGACGTACAACTGAGATAGCAGTTGGAACTGGTTTACCAAATCATTGTCTTCACCAACTAACTGGTTCTATTTCCTCAACCCTTCCATTTCCTCATTACTGTGTTGAATGTTGTTCATATCTGTGTTTGAAGACTTTGACTGAAGACTTTCTCAAATTCCTCAGTTCAATTTCTTCAGTCTGTTTGTCTTCATCTTGTTATCCTGTGTTTTACGCTTTCTGTACTCTGTGCTTGTCTTTATTTCATCATGATGACCATGCTTGTATCCTGTTATGCTTACTTCTGAGTACTTATTCTGCTGCTAGTAGTTTTTCAGTAAGGAATTTCCTCACCGGCAAATTCCTCAGTGAAGAATTCATAAAAATCGCCTATTCACCCCCCCTCTAGTTGATATAACGCACTTTCAATTGGTATCAGAGCAAGGTACTCCCTTGTTCTGTGTGATTTTGGTTAAACCGCCTGGAGTTTTAGTTATGTCGACCGCAGGTATGAAGAAAGTCACATGACTTATCTTTGACGGTCATGATTATCCCAAGTGGAAGGCCATGATGAGGAAGCGCCTCATGGCTAGGAACAGCGAGCTGTGGACAGTCACTGAGATTGGTCTTACTGATCTATGCAAGATGGCGAACGCTGATGACATTCACAAGTACACTCGACTTGACATCATAGCGAAGGATATCATCTGTTCCTGCCTATCCAGAGATCAATTCGGGTGCATTATGCATCTTGGCAATTCGAAGCTTATCTGGGACCGAATCTCTGATGTCTATGAAGGTCATCGAACTCGTCATGATCCCTGGTTTGAGGACTTCAAGGAATCTCTCAAAACGATGACTTTCGAGCCAGAATCATCATCTTCTGCATCATGTCTCATGGCAAACGGTGCTGAGGTAACCGAATGCTCCTCATCCGAGTCTTGTGATGATGAATCTGACAATGATGAATCTGATGATGATATTGAATCTTGCTATACCAAACTTGTTTGCATTGCCACTAAACAGCAAACCGCTTTAGAACAAGTTCAAGCTATGCTAGACAAAAGTGATGATATGTTGCGTAAAGAAATGGATCAGTCAAAAGCATTGGGTGAATGTCTTTAGAGAATTCACTCCAAGTTTGACGCCCTTCAAGATCAACATAATACCCTCTTGACTGATCACGAGAAGCTTTCTTCTGAATCTCTTCAAAGAAAGGAAGATCTTGAAAAGCTAAGAGTGTGTTATGAAGATCTTTAGAAGGAGCGCGATTCATTACTAGCTCAACAGATCAGCGCTTCTCAGGAAGAATTTGTTCCTCCATGCTTAAAGTGCATTGAATGTTAATCTGCTAATTCTTCACCTGAATGTTCAAATGCTTCAACTGTTACAAATTCTTCATCTGCCTCTGCTATCACTAATTCCTCATCTGAGGACATTGCTAGTATCACTGACAATGCAGGGCTGAAGGAATTGTACATGACAGGCATGTACAAAAGCCTCAAAGGGCATCAGACTCTTTGTGACGTGCTTAAAAAGTAGATCCTCAACAGAAACCCTCGGAAAGAGGGTATTGCCTTTGAGAGGATACTTAATGTTGATGGAACATATTGGAAGCCTAAGCAGTACCCCAAAACCTCATGGGTTGCTGCAAAGGGACCTCCAGTTGATCCATCTAACTTATCTGGCTTTACATGTGAATCTCCTCATTCTTTTGATGAGTCATTTGACTCCAACTATAAACTGTTCAAAAATCAGAATGGTGAAGTATTTGCTAGATATGTTGGCACTAATTGTAGGAACGGTTCCCCTATGAAGAAAATCTACGTTCCCAAAAGTTATGTTGAAAGTCTTTAGGTGAATGTCCTCATGACACCACCTGTGAAGAACAGGAACCCCAGATCAAATGCTTCATATGGACCAAATTCTTCATATGGATCCAAGTCCTCATACGGACCAAATTCTTCACATGGATCAAATTCCTCAACAGGATCAAAGTCCTCATATGATTATCATCGTGCTAACAACTCTGTCTCGCAGGGTAGAGCTAAGGGCTATGAATATGTGCATTATTCTTCAAACCATTATGTTCATAAGTCCTTGAAGAATTACTCTGCTTATTCATATGCTTACCCTAACCCATCTTATGTGAAACGAAACGGTTTGGCATCTTTGCCATCTTTCTCATATGGTGCTCGCAGAGTGATGAATTCTTTGCCACCCCTTCAGATGTGGGTGGTGAAGAAAAAGAACTAATCTCTTCTGCATGGTCAGGTCTCCAGACGTGCGTTAACGTCTGAAGAATTTGCTGGGGACCTGACAAAATTGCCTGAAAGGATGCAGGCGAATCATGATGAAATGAACTTTCATTTCACACGTCCTCATACTGCTATATCTGTTTATTGTTTGATGAAATTCATCTGATGAACTTGATATCATATTCTTCACTGATGAAGCATATGAGATTGTAAGCTACACTAATTCATCTGCAGGATGATCAACCCAAAACCACTGAATGGGTCCTCGATAGTGGATGTACAAATCACATGACTGGTGACAAGAATCTATTGATGGATGCTCCCTTATCACCATCACCTCTGAAGCATATCGTCTTTGCTGACAAAGGCAAAAGTCAGGTATTGGGTCTTGGTAAGGTTGCAATCTCTAAGGATAAACACATGGACAAAGTCATGCTTGTTGAGTCCTTAGGATACAATCTCATGTCAGTCTCAATGCTTTGTGATCTTGATATGGTTGTTGTCTTTGGCAAGTATCGCTGTGTTGTGATTATGGAAGCTGACAATTCCAAAGTCTTCGAAGGCTTTAGGAGAGGAGATTTGTATATTGTTGATTTCTCTACAGGACCACAACCAGCCGTGTGTCTACTTGCAAAAGCTTCAGAAGGCTGGCTATGGCATCGACGACTTGGTCATGCAGGCATGAGGAATTTGAACACGCTTGCGAAGAAGAAGCATGTCATTGGCATTGAGAATGTCAAATTCCTCAAGGATCACTTATGCGGAGCCTGTGAAGCTGGAAAAATGACCAAGGCCAAGCATCCAGCGAAGACTATCATGACCACTACTCGTCCATTCGAATTGCTTCACATGGACCTCTTCGGACCTAATCATTACTCAGCAGTCACTAATGATGCATCTCTATATGGTTTTGTCATTGTTGATGATTACTCTCGATATACATGGGTACACATTGTTACTTACAAACATGAAGTGCAGGAAGTCTTCAAACGATTTTCCTCAAGGGCTTCAACCAACTTTGGTGTGAAGATCAAGCATATCAGAACTGACAATGGAACTGAGTTCAAGAATTCCGGTCTTGATGCCTATCTTGATGAACTTGGTATTACTCATGAGTTATCTGCTCCCTATACTCCTCAGCAAAATGGCGTCGTGGAGCGCAAGAACAGAACTCTTGTTGAGATGGCTCGCACTATGCTTGATGAATACAAAACGCCTCAGCGTTTTTGGATTGATGCAATTGATACTGCGTGCCACATCATCAACAGAGTATATCTTCACAAATTCTTCAAGAAGACGGCCTATGAACTCCTCACTGACAAGAAACCCAATGTGAGTTATTTCAAAGTCTTCGGTGCTAAATGCTGGATTAGAGATCCTCACCACAACTCTAAATTTGCACCGAAAGCACATGAAGGTTTTATGCTTGGTTACGGAAAGGACTCGCACACCTACAGAGTCTTCAACATTGTTCTTCACAAGATTGTTGACACTGTAGATGTGCGGTTCGATGAAACTAATGGCTCGCAAAGAGAGCACCTACCTTCTGTGTTAGATGAACCAGCACCTGAGGATGCTATCAAGTTCAAGGCAACTGAGGATGTCATTCCTACTGAATAATATGCTGAAGAATTCATTCCTGTTCATGAAGAACGTCGAGCTGATGCATCTAAAGAACATGATGAGGAAAATGGTGCTGAAGAAAATGCTGATCAAAATCCTCAGCGACAACCAGCTCATCCTCGAGTTGCAAAAAGAAGTGCAAGTGGAGAAGATCATCGATGACATTCGCGCACCAGGTCCTCTCACACGCTCAAAAGCTTCACATTTATCTAACTTTTGTGGGCACTATGCTTTTGTCTCTATCACAGAGCCCACTAAGGTAGATGAAGCATTTCTGGAGCCGGAGTGGATTCAGGCTATGCAAGAAGAATTACATCAGTTCGAGCTCAACAATGTCTGGGAACTGGTCAACCGCCCAGATCCTCGCAAGCATAATATCATTGGCACAAAGTGGATCTACCGCAACAAGCAAGATGAAAATGGCCTTATGGTGAGGAATAAGGCACGACTAGTAGCTCAGGGCTACACACAGGTTGAAGGAATTGATTTCGATGAAACTTTTGCACCTGTTGCTAGACTTGAGGCTATTCGCATATTACTTGCTTATGCTAACCATCATGATATCATCTTATATCAAATGGATGTGAAAAGTGCATTCCTCAATGGTAAGCTTGAGGAAGAAGTATATGTTGCTCAACCCCCAGGTTTTGAAGATCCAAAGAATCCTGACAAAGTCTTCAGACTTAATAAGGCCCTCTATGGCCTCAAGCAAGCCCCTCGGGCGTGGTATGATACATTGAAGGAATTCTTCGTGAAGAATGGCTTCACACCCGGTTCACTTGACCCTACTCTCTTTACTAAATCTTATGATGGTGAACTGTTTGTGTGCCAAATATATGTTGATGATATTATCTTTGGCTGTACTGACCAACGTTATAGTGATGAATTTGCCTATATGATGAGTGAAGAATATCAAATGTCTATGATGGGAGAGTTGAAATTCTTCTTAGGTCTTCAAATTCGTCAGCAGCGCAATGGCATATTCATATCTCAGGAGAAATACCTCAAAGATGTACTGAGGAAATTCGGCATGCAAGATTGCAAAGGCGTCAAAATTCCTATGCCCACAAATGGCCATCTATGCACTGATGAAAATGGTATTGACTTCGATCACAAGGTATACCGCTCCATGATTGGTTCTTTATTGTACTTATGTGCATCTAGGCCAGATATAATGCTTAGTGTTTGCATGTGTGCCCGATTTCAAGCTGCACCGAAGGAATCACACCATAAGGCTGTGAAGCATATTCTTCGATATCTAGCTCACACACCAACACTAGGATTATGGTACCCCAAGGGCTCTGCTTTTGATCTCATTGGATATTCTGACTCTGACTATGCTGGTGATCGTGTGGACCGCAAGTCAACATCTGGCACTTGTCATTTCCTTGGACGATCTTTGGTCTGTTGGTCCTTGAAGAAACAGAACTGCGTATCACTGTCTACTGCTGAAGCTGAATACATTGCTGCTGGCTCTTGCTGTGCTCAACTGCTTTGGATGAAGCAAACTCTCAAGGACTATGGTGTCAACGTGAAGAATGTGCCTCTCCTCTGCGACAATGAGAGTGCCATCAAGATTGCTCACAACCCAGTTCAGCACTCGAAGACAAAGCACATTCAAATTCGTCATCATTTTCTTCGTGATCATGTGTTAAAGGGCGACATCTCCATCGAGCACGTGAAGACTGAAGAACAGCTAGCTGATATCTTCACTAAGCCCTTGGATGAGAAGAGATTTAGCAAGTTGCGATGTGAGCTAAATATCTTAGAATCTTCGAATGTTCTTTGAAAAGGACACACATCCTAACACTTATGCAAAATTGATGACTTAGATGTGCAACACATGAAGAAACGTTTTTCTTCAATCAATGAAGAATAACACTCTAAGTGTGAAGAAATTAATGAAGAATTTGATTCTCAGAACCCTACGACAATTGTACGCGGTGTCTGAAATCATCATTCTTATACGGTGGGTCACGCCACCACAAAAAGTTGAAAATCTTCAATTTGAGTTTTTTCCTCAGTTTTGAAATTCTTCAGTTTTTCAAATTCTTCAACTTTGCAAAATCTTCACTGTTTCTGTCGTTTATCTTCATTGGCTATATATATATATATATATATATATATATATATATATATATATATATATATGAGTTTATGTCCTCTACAGCATTCACTTATGGCTATTTCTTCATGTTGCTTTTTCTGCTAAGTGAATGTGATCGGACCCTTCCCCCTCTATGCTATACTCAACCCAATCTATTCACAAATTCTTCATGTGCATTCTATTTGCAACTCGTTCAAAGTCTTCACTGTGTCCTTGTCAGCTGAAGAAATTGCGAACGAAACTTTAAAACAAATCTTATCCAGATTTTCGGTTTTACCGCTCAAACCGTTCCGCATCCCACGATGCATTATTTTATTCACCCACGATCTCACATGATCTCAGCTGCACAGTATGTGGGTGACACGTCGCGTGAAGGAGAAAGGGTAGGGGCATGTTCGTCCCAAAATCTTCGGGCGAACAGTTTTTACCGTGGCTATAAATACCCCTCTCCCCTTCCTCACTCATTTACTCCGCTCGGTCGCTGTCTCTCGCTCGAGCTCCTCAAACCCTAGCACCGCCGCTACTCCATCGTCGCCGGTGAGGAAGAGCTTCACTGCCTCGACCTCGTCGCCGTCGTACTCGCGCCTGCTGCGGAAATCTTCACTCCGCCGCCACCGTAGCTGTTTCCCTCTGCCAAGTTAGGGCGTGGGAGAACGAACAGGACGAACTTCACATCTTTTCATCTCAGTTCGTCGTGTTCTTCGGTTCGGGTAATTAAAAGTTACTTTTATTACTCACTTTGATTCTCAAACTTTCCTAAAAATCTTCAAAGGTGTTTTTCTTCAAATCCTCACACATATGAACACCTCGCGGATCGTATGATCTTGAACTATTTCTCTAAGCAATCATTTTCTTCAAGATTCCTCAATTGTGTGGATCTTCGATCTATACAACTCTGGAACCTGAGACAAAACGCTTGGTGAAATTCCTCAAGGCTCATCTGGTCAAATTCCTCAAAACTTGTCTTTTCGAAAAATCCTTCTGAGAACGCATATGACCTCTTCAAATTCCTCGCACCTACACTCTGTTCACAGGTACTCATGACCGCTGCTGAATCACTAGGTTCTCATCAACTTAACTCATTTGCAGCGTTCCTCGAAGAAAAACTACATACTTCTTCAGAGTGCTCAGTTGTTCAAATTCCTCATCTGAAGAATATGGCTGAAGGAAAGAGACCGCAGAAAGGAGGAAAGAGGCCTGTGGTCATGACTGCTTTCGAAATCCCTGATGAACTCTATAAGGATTATTGCACACCTGATGAAGCCAAGTTTGGCAAAGAAAATAAGAATCAGCGCAAGGTGCGCATTCAGAGAATTGAACGGAGATGGGCAAGGGAATGGAGGGAATATCGATATGTTACTCCAAAATACATGAAGAAATTCGACCTCAATCCTCCGTGCCCTAGAGCTCCATTGGCACCTGGCCAAGTAGCTGATCCCACTAGCATCAAAAGTGGTGA
The DNA here is from genome assembly GCF_018294505.1 of Triticum aestivum. Lineage (NCBI taxonomy): Eukaryota > Viridiplantae > Streptophyta > Magnoliopsida > Poales > Poaceae > Triticum > Triticum aestivum. The sequence continues at coordinate 254,844,271 of NC_057798.1, forward strand.
AGACTTTCCTGAAGAATGGGCAAAACGCCAAGCTAAATTGGCGAGACAAGCCAAGGAGGCAGTGAGGAAATTCAATGAGGATTCTGCTGCTGCTGCTGCTGCTGAGACCTCGGTCAGACCGAGGAAATCAATGCCAAAGAAGCCTGCTCGCAAGCCAAGTGCTTCACCGACAGCGCCCTCACGGCCAAGTTCCTCAGCTATGCCCTCACGGCAAATTCCTCAGACCGCTACTGATCCACCAAAGTCCTCAACTCCTGTGCATCTGGCTACATGCCAAAGGACTACTGGTTTTTCAATTGCTTCTGGTGTCTCAGCAAGTTCCTCAGCTGCACCAATGTCCTCATCAGGCCCCACTCTGTTGAAGACTAAAGCAACAGCTGGACGCGGTCCTCGGCCAAGTCCAAGGAAGAAGCAGGTTGCATTCCATGTGCCATCTGATGATGAAGCTTCTGATGAAGAACTTGCAGAAATCATCAGAGATAGACAAGTGAAGGCCGCTAGAGCCAAAGGCACATCTGTGCCACTGCTTTTGGATCCAAAGAAGATCCTCGATTACATTGATCTCTGGCACAAGGATCCAAACACTCCAATGCCTGATCTGCCTCTGACTCCCGGTCAAAGTCACATGCTGACCCATTTCATCACTCAAGAGAAATGGAAATTTGAGAAGGCACGTGAGATCAAGAAGGCTCAATCTAGAAAGGAGAAGCTTCCTGAAGAAGAATGTTGTCAGACTGACACCTGAGGAACTTCTCCAGGCTCAGTCTTAAATCCAAGCCCTCAGCAAAGACTTTGATGCATACAATGCTGATTGGCAAGGAGCCAAAGTGAGATTCGTCAACCTGACGAAGAAAATGACAACTGTTGCAGCCCCATCGCAACAAGAAAATCCCCAGGCTGCAGACTCTGCTTAGCCTGCTGAAGAACATGCCAGCACCGCTGATGACTTTCAGCCTGCTGATGAAAATACAAGTTCCAGGGCTGATGACTCCATTCCCAGCCGCTGAAGAAATTGCCAGGGCATCCACTAGTGGTGCGCCTAAAGAAGCTGAAGAGATCAGGGCAACTGCACCAGTTGCGCCTGAAGAAATGAACCAGATTCCTCAGCTCCTCCCGCGCCTACACCAACTCCAATTCTTCCTTCTGCCTATGAAGTGAAGAAGACCAAGGCTGTAGAGCGAGCTGCAGTGAAGAAAAGGAAGGCATCAGATGCGTCAAATTCTTCGGCTGCGAAGAAAATTAAGCCAATGACCAGCTCTCTTGAAAATCCTATTGATGCCATTCCGATTTCCTCCATGTCATCAAAGGAAATTGTTCCTTATGGAGAAGACTACAAGATCCCAAGCGGATCTGATGAAGAAAATCATTATGCCACTACGTCAGAGCAGCCTGATGAAGAAATTGAAGTGGAAGCAATCCCTTCAACGCCAATCATTTCCTCACCTATGCCTCAGTTCACAGCTGAAGAGGCTGGTGTTGAGGAAATTGAAAATGAAGATGAAGATGTGGATATTGGATGCACTACACCAGTGATGAATGATGACTTTTGGGAAAGTCAGCATCCCAATACTCCTCCATTCACACCTATCCAACAAAATCCTCATTCCCCGGCAACCACAGTTCAGATGGGCTCTAAAGATACTCATCCCACTCCTTCTGTTCATGAAGAAATTCCAGCCGCAAGTGCTGAAGAAACTGTTGCTGCTGATCCTCAAGTTGCACAAGAGGAGGAACCAGAAATTCCTCAGCCTGAAGAACCTGAGCTCGTGATTCCTGAGGTTGTGCTGCAAATCACTGACACTCCTTTGCCCAAGTCGAAGAATCCGTTCTCAAGCAAGCAAAAATTCAAGGCTGAAGACTTCTTTTCTGAGCATGTGTTCTTCACTGATTATAATCCATATGACTCTGCTCGCATAAGGAAGAGGCGTTTCTGGACTGCAAGTCAAGCCAACTTCTATTCCTTAGTGCTATTTGACAAGGACAAAATCTTCGATCATGAACATATTCCTCACGTGGACATGGAATCTCTGCCATGCTTCGAGCCAGTCCTCAGTGTTCTTCACGATGCAGGATTACTCAATTTCTTCAATGACATTTGTGATTGGAATGAAGAACTCATTCTTCAGTTTTACGCCACACTGCATATCACTGGAGACGCTGAAGATGTCAATTCATGGGTGCTGGATTGGATGACCGAAAACACTCATTATAAGGCATCAGCAACTGAATTGCTTCGTGTCCTTCCTCTTGATCCTCCCCATGATAGTGCACTTGCATCTACAATGACCCTGAACTGACAAATCATTATATGCAAGTGCTCATGAAGCCTTTGAAGCCAGGGCAGGCCCCTCGAACCAAATTCCTCATCAAGGAATTGCTTTATGTCCCTCGGACTGTCTATCGCATCCTGACGAAGACAATGAGTCCTATCAAAGGCCATGACTCAAATGATGAAGATCTCGTTGGCATCATGAAGAACATGCTTTTCAACATCATTCATGGCGTTCCCGTCAACTTCCATGATTTCTTCATGAGGACTCTTGCAAACGTTGCTATGTCACCATTCGAGTTGAAGCCCTATGCGCCTTGGATTATGAGATTCATAAGGGCAAGATCTTCACTGAATTACAAAGCTGACACTCTGAACAACGGTAGCTACTTGCCTCCCATTGAAGTCCTCAAACGACTAGTTTCTTCATCTGATGATAAGGGCAAGGCAGCTGCTGTGATCGATGAAGGCACTCGTCCATTGGATGGTCAATTTCGTCTGGCTACATCTTACTCAACCAATGACGACTCTGCCACACATGACACTGCCGCAAATACCTCAGCCAAGCAAAATCCTCAAGCAACAGCACCCAGGGTGATGACTGATCGTGAGTTACTCCTCAGTCTTCATCAGAAGGTTGATCGCCATCACAAATGGGTGAAGCATCAGTTTACTGCTGTTCTTCACAATATGACCTCAACACATAATGCAGTGAAGAAGAACCATTATCACCTTCATGAAACCCTCAACCGCACCTGGGCTGTTCTCACTCATGTCTATAGCGCGGAAGAACTGAAGACTATAGGTCTTCAGGAAGCATTTGACTGGTCTGCACCTCCTCCAAAGAAATTCAAGAGGGTCAAAGTTCCTGATCTGGTGGCCAGCTCCTATTCTTCATCGCGTGATACTGATGAGTATGAAGATTTGGACGATACTGCGGCAGGCCCTACTTTAACAAACAACCCCGACAACGCTGGCACTCCTCCATCAACTTGAAATTCTTCAGGGGCGTTAGTCCTCAGTTTCGATCCTTTTGGTCATTTGATGACAAAGGGGGAGAAATCTGAGTTAGTCTTCAAGCGGGTCTATACTAAGGGCGTTTTTTTTAAGTTACAACTCTCGTTCTTCTGAAACTTTTATTGGATCGAGTTGTAATCTTAAAACCGATGGTGCCTTGATACTTTTGGACGGTGCTCTGATGCTTTGATGCACTGAGCTCTGATACTTTTGATGTGCTATTCTGCATGCTTATTCCTTGTTAATATTATTGCACGCATGCTGAATCTCATCAGGCACCATATTTCATCATGCATTTCAAATTCTTCACATTATATATCAAATGCGTGTATGAATCACAAGATATAGGGGGAGTTCTCCATGATTCAACTCTTCAAATGTGCATTGCCTCAAAAGAAAATTTCTCACTATGCACATCTTCAGGGGGAGTTCTTCTATATCTTGCAATCAAATTCCTCAATATCAGTATTTACACTTCATATGTTTATCCCCGTTGAAAACTTAACCTATGTTGTCATCAATCACCAAAAAGGGGGAGATTGTAAGTGCATCTAGTGCCCCTTAGTGATTTTGGTGTATTGAAGACTTATAGGTTAAGGGACTGATGCGTTTGTGAGTGTACACAGGTCTATAAGTCTATGAGGAGTTTGATATTTACAGAGAAAGTCGACCCCTAAAAATGAAGTTCTTCGACTGAAGACTTTGATATTCTGAAGACTTTCTGAAGACTTTGAAAGTGAAGAAATTGGTGTGACCTTGAAGACTTGGTATTCATTTGAGGAACATGAAGCGTGAAGACTTTTGTTTTCGTAGTTTCATTTTCTCTTTCTTGAGTCATAGGAAACACCGTACTGTTAAAGGGGGTCGAGGAAATACTAAGGAAAAATTTCCATGTGATGCTCAACTCAAAATCCTACACCTACCAATCCCTTCGAGTGAAGCCATTGGAAATCTCATACAGTTCAGTCAATTTCTTCAGTGACAGAGACGCAGTTCTTCTGGTCACTGATGACTTTGCTCTGACTGAGGAGTTAGGAATTCGCCAGTGCGAATTGCCTACACAGTGAGGAACATGATAGCCCTGAGGAATTTGAGAGTCAAATTTCCGACCGTTGCTGTGCTGCGCGCCAGCTGTCCCAAAATATCTTATCCACCTAACGGTCATATCATTGAAGGGCATTTATGTCTTATCATGTCGGGCTGCTCCCTAGGCTATAAATAGCCGCCCCCTATAACCACTAGCTGGTTGGCTGCTCCGAGAGAACTTGACACTTGTCATTTGAGAGCAACCCATCCTCCGAGGACTTTGAGCGAAAATCATCGAGTGAGGAAAATCCCAAAACCAAACCCCCACAAACCCAAAGTGATTGAGCATCACTGAAGAAATTTATCCTGCATGGATCCGACGCTTGTTACCTTTGAAGACTGTGCTTCTTCCAAACGGTTAGGCGTCAAGGTCTAGAGCATCCAAGAGGAATTGTGGATCGCCGAGTGACCAAGTCTGTGAAGGTTTGGAAGTCACCTGAAGACTTACCACGAGTGATTGGACGAGGTCTGTGTGGCCTTAGTTCAAGGAGAGTACGGTGAGGACTGGGTGTCCTGAGTTGCGCCTTAGAGACTGGGTGTCCGAGACTGCGTGTCCTCGAGTTTAAATACTCAGCTGCTCCAACCAGACGTGCAACTGAGACAGCAGTTGGAACTGGTTTACCAAATCATTGTCTTCACCAACTAACTGGTTCTATTTCCTCAACCCTTCCATTTCCTCATTACTATGTTGAATGTTGTTCTTATCTGTGTTTGAAGACTTTGACTGAAGACTTTCTCAAATTCCTCAGTTCAATTTCTTCAGTCTGTTTGTCTTCATCTTGTTATCCTGTCTTTACGCTTTCTGTACTCTGTGCTTGTCTTCATTTCATCATGATGACCATGCTTGTATCCTGTTATGCTTACTTCTGAGTACTTATTCTGCTGCTAGTAGTTCTTCAGTAAGGAATTCCTGCCATGTATGAATCTGTAATATAACTTGCCATGTTTACATGGGTGCCATCATATCTTCTATGCCTTTTTGGCTCATGGTCAGTAAGGGACTTTTGTTATATGCAATTAGTAGATTCATTCCATGCCTTTGTTTGCCATGATAAGTTCATGTATCATGTTGTTTGATAGCTCTAAACATTGCAACCTGATGTTATTTCTGCCAAGTCTGAAACTGTTATAATTTGCAATCTTACCATGTCCTTTTGAGCATGTTCTAGTAGTTTCTGGAGATAGCTCAGTGTCCATGTTTTGTCATGCTTTACCTGTAATTCATGCCCATGCCTTTTGTTTTCACCTTGGGATGCTGTAGCATAGTGTTTTGGTGCTTGCAATATGCCTAGTTGCTGTTTTAGACAGCTTGTCCTTTAAACTTGCATAGAGTGTATGTGTTGAACCGTTGCTCCGTTTTGAGTGTGCTCTATATGAAACTTGCTTGATTTTGCATGTAGTTTCATATTATCATGTTGCATCCTTGTTTTGAGGTGTTTGCTTGATTTTTTATGCATTTTGCATCAATGCCATGTTTAACTTGTTTTGCTCATATCTTCTAGGCCGTAGCTCCGAACTAAATGAACTTTATATGTAACTTGGCTAGAATCTAATGTAGATCATCTTGGTGCATCTTAAATTGCTATTTAACAACTCGAACATAAGGTTTATTCAGATCTGGACCAACTTTGAAACTTGCATATGAGGACTTACCGGAATTGTTATATGTTGTTCCCGGCCTCATTTAAACTTGTTTTGATGTGTTGCTCTTGTATGCATCATCTCTTGCCATGAGTAGCCTCATCTAGTTTTGTCATGCATCATGCTTGGTTGTGCATCATGTCATGTATATGTGTGGTATGTTTACCATGTTGTGTGCTTCTTCTCGATAGTTCCCGTTTCGTTGCGATCGTGAGGATTCGTTCGTCTACGCTTGGTTCGTCTCCGTGGCTTCATCTTCTCCATGGACTTGTTCCTCTTCCTAGCAGGATTTCAGGCAAGATGACCGTCACCTTGGATCTCACTACTATCATTGCTATGCTTGTTGCTTCGTTCTATCGCTTTGCTACGCTTCCTATAACTTGTTCTTCAAGCCTCCCAAACTGCCATGAACCTCTAACCTTTGACACCCTTCCTAGCAAACCCTTGTTTGGCTATGTTACCGCTTTCCTCAGCCCCTCTTATAGTGTTGTTAGTTGTAGGTGAAGTTGAAGATTGCTCCATGGTGGATACGGTTATGTTGGGATATCACAATATCTCTTATATTATTAATGCATCTATATACTTGGTAAAGGGTGGAAGGCTCGGCCTTATGCCTGGTGTTTTGTTCCACTCTTGCCGCCCTAGTTTCCGTCATACCATTGTTATGTTCCCGGATTTTGCATTCCTTACGCGGTTGGGTAATTTATGGGACCCCCTCGATAGTTCGTGAAAGTGCGTTATATCGACTAGAGGGGGGTGAATAGGCGATTTTTATGAATTCTTCACTGAGGAATTTGCCGGTGAGGAAATTCCTTAGCGAAGAACTACTAGCAGCGGAATAAGTACTCAGAAGTTAGCGTAACAGAATACAAGCATAGTCATCATGATGAAATGAAGACAAGCACAGAGTACAGAAAGCGTAATCACAGGATAACACAAGATGAAGACAAACAGACTGAAGAAATTGAACTGAGGAAATTGAGAAAGTCTTCAGTCAAAGTCTTCAAACACAGATATGAACAAACACTCAACACAGTAATGAGGAAATGAAAGGGTTGAGGAAATAGAACCAGTTAGGTTGGTCAAGACAATGATTTGGTGGACCAGTCCCAACTGCTGTCTCAGTTGTACGTCTGGTTGGAGCGGCTGAGTATTTAAACTCGAGGACACTCAGTCCCGAACACCCAGTCACTGAGCACGCAGCTCAGGACACCCAGTCCTCACCGTATTCTCCTTGAACTAAGGCCACGCAGACCTCGTCCAATCACTCGTGTTAAGTCTTCAGGCGACTTCCAAACCTTCACAGACTTGGTCACTCGGCAATCCACAATTCCTCTTGGATGCTCTAGACCATGACGCCTAACCGTCTGGAAGAAGCATAGTCTTCAAAGGTAACAAGCGTCGGATCCACGCAGGATCAATTTCTTCAGTGATGCTCAATCACTTTGGGTTTGTAGGGGTTTGGTTTGGGTTTTCCTCACTTGATGATTTTCGCTCAAAGTCCTCGGAGGATGGGTTGCTCTCAAATGACAAGTGTCAAGTTCTCTCGGAGCAGCCAACCAGCTAGTGGTTGTAGGGGGCGGCTATTTATAGCCTAGGGAGCAGCCCGACATGATAAGACATAAATGCCCTTCAATGATATGACCGTTAGGTGGATAGGATATTTTGGGACAGTTGGCGCGCAGCACAGCAACGGTCGGAAATTTGACTCTCAAATTCCTTAGGGCTATCATGTTCCTCACTGTGTAGGCAATTTGCACTGGCGAATTCCTAACTCCTCAGTCAGAAAAAATTCATCAGTGACCAGAAGAACTTTGTCTCTGTCACTGAAGAAAGTGACTGAACTGTATGAGATTTCCAAAGGCTTCACTCGAAGGGATTGGTAGGTATAGGATTTTGAGTTGAGCATCACATGGAAATTTTTCCTTAGTATTTCCTCGACCCCCTTTAACAGTACGGTGTTTCCTATGACTCAAGAAAGAGAAAATGAAACTACGAAAACAAAAGTCTTCACGCTTCATGTTCCTCAAATGAATACCAAGTCTTCAAGGTCACACCAATTTCTCCACTTTCAAAGTCTTCAGAATATCAAAGTCTTCAGTCGAAGAACTTCATTTTTAGGGGTCGACTTTCTCTGTAAATATCAAACTCCTCATAGACTTATAGACCTGTGTACACTCACAAACGCATTAGTCCCTTAACCTATAAGTCTTCAATACACCAAAATCACTAAGGGGCACTAGATGCACTTCAATCTCCCCCTTTTTGGTGATTGATGACAACATAGGTTAAGTTTTCAACGGGGATAAACATATGAAGTGTAAATACTGATATTGAGGAATTTGATTGCAAGATATAGAAGAACTCCCCCTGAAGATGTGCATAGTGAGGAATTTGATTTTGAGGCAATGCACATTTGAAGAGTTGAATCATGGAGATCTCCCCCTATATCTTGTAATTTATACACGCATTTGATATATAATATGAAGAATTTGAAATGCATGATGAAATATGGTGCCTGATGAAATTTAGCATGCGTGCAATAACATTAACGAGGAATAAGCATGCAGAATAGCATCAAAAGTATCAGAGCATAGTGCATCAAAAGTATCAGAGCACCATCCAAAAGTATCAGAGCACCATCGGGTTTAAGATTACAACTCGATCCAATAAAAGTTTCGGAAGAACGAGAGTTGTAACTTAGAAAAAAAACGCCCTTAGTATAGACCCGCTTGAAGACTAACTCAGATTTCTCCCCCTTTGTCATCAAATGACCAAAAGAATTGAAACTGAGGACTAACGCCCCTGAAGAATTTCAAGTCGATGGAGGAGCACCAACGTTGTCAGGGTTGTTTGTTGTAGCAGGGCCTGCCGCAGTGTCGTCCAAATCTTCATACTCATCAGTGTCACGCGATGAAGAATAAGAGCTGGCCACCCGTGGCGGAACTTTGACCCTCTTGAATTTCTTCGGAGGAGGTGCGGACCAGTCAAATTCATCGTTGAGACCCATAGTCTTCAGTTCTTCAGCGCTATAGACATGAGTGAGGACAGCCCAGGTGCAGTTGAAGGTTTCATGAAGGTAGTATTGGTCCTTCTTCACTTCATTGTGTGTTGAGGTCATATTGTGAAGAATTGCACCAAACTGACGCTTTACCCATTTGTGATTGCGATCAACCTTCTGATGAAGACTGAGGAGTAACTCACGGTCAGTCATCACCCTGGGTGCTGTGGCTTGAGGATTTTGCTTGGCTGAGGTATTTGCGGCAGAGTCATGTGTGGCAGAGTCGTCATTGGTAGAGTACGATGTAGCCAGGCGAAATTGACCATCCAATGGACGAATGCCTTCATCGATCGCAGCAGCTGCCTTGCCTTTATCATCAGATGATGAAACTGTCCGTTTGAGGACTTCAATGGGAGGCAAGTAGCTACCATGGTTCAGAGTGTCAGCTTTGTAATTCAGTGAAGATCTTGCCCTGATGAATCTCATAATCCAAGGAGCATAGGGCTTCAGCTCGAATGGTGACATAGCAACATTTGCCAGAGTCCTCATGAAGAAATCATGGAAGTTGACGGGAACGCCATGAATGATGTTAAAAAGCATATTCTTCATGATGCCAACGACTTCTTTATCATTTGAGTCGTGGCCTTTGATGGGACTCATTGTCTTCGTCAGAATGCGATAGACAGTCCGAGGCACATAGAGCAATTCCTTGACGAGGAATTTGGTTCGTGGGGCCTGCCCAGGCTTCAAAGGCTTCATGAGAACTTGCATATAGTGATTTGTCAGTTCAGGGTCATTGTAGATGCAACGTGCACTGTCATGGGGAGGATCAAGAGGAAGGACACGAAGCAATTCAGTTGTCGGTGCCTTGTAGTGAGTGTTTGCAGTCATCCAATCCAACACCCATGAATTGACATCTTCAGCGTCTCCAGTGATATGCAGTGTAGCGTAGAATTGAAGAATGAGTTCTTCATTCCAATCACAGATGTCAGTGCTGAAATTGAGTAATCCTGCATCGTGAATAACACTGAGGACTGGCTCGAAGCATGGCAGAGATTCCATATCCACGTGAGGAATATGTTCATGATCGAAGATTTTGTCCTTGTCAAACAGCACTGAGGAATAGAAGTTGGCTTGACTAGCAGTCCAGAAACGCCTCTTCCTTATGCGAGCAGAGTCATAGGGGTTATAGTCAGTGAAGAACACATGCTCCGAAAAGAAGTCTTCAGCCTTGAACTTTTGCTTGCTTGAGAACGGATTCTTCGGCTTGGGCAGAGGAGTGTCAGTGATTTGCAGCACAACCTCAGGAATCGCGAGCTCAGGTTCTTCAGGCTGAGGAATTTCTGGTTCCTCTTCTTGTGCAACCTGAGGATCAGCAGCAGCAGGTTCTTCAGCACTAGTGGCTGGAATATCTTCATGAACAGAGGGAGTGGGTTGAGTTTCTTCAGAGCCCAGTTGAACTGTTTGTGCAGGGGACTGAGGAATCTGTTGGATAGGTGTGAAGAGAGGAGTATTGGGATGCTGACTTTCCCAAAAGTCATCATTCATCACTGGTGTGGTGCATCCTATATCCACATCTTCATCTTCAATTTCCTCAACACCAGCCTCTTCAGCTGTGAACTGAGGCATAGGTGAGGAAATGACTGGCGTTGAAGGGATTGCGTCCACTTCAATTTCTTCATCAATCTGCTCTGACGAAGCAGCAGAATGATTTTCTTCATCAGATCCGTTCGATATCACATAGTCTTCTCCAAAAGGAACAAGGTCCTTTGATGGTATGGAGGAAATTGGAACGGCATCAATTGGATTTTCAAGTGAGCTGGTCATTGGCTTCATTTTCTTCGCAGCCGAAGAATTTGACGCAGCTGATGCCTTCTTTTCTTCACTGCAGCTCGCTCTGCAGCCTTGGTCTTCTTCACCTCATAGGCAGATGGAAGAATTAGAGTTGGTGTAGGCGCGGGAGGAGCTGAGGAATCTGGTTCATTTTCTTCAGGCGCAACTGATGCAGTTGCCCTGTGTAACGCCCCGGATTCGATGCGCCAGGTGTCTGCCAGTTATTCGCCGTCATTGCCATGTCATTTGCTTGCGTGTTGCACTTTGCCATGTTATCATCTGCATTTCATGTCATGTCATCTTGTGCATTTCATTTTGCATACGTGTTCGTCTCATGCATCCGAGCTTTTTCCCCGTTGTCCGTTTTGCAATCCGGCACTCCTATGTCATCCGGCGTTCCCCTTTTGTCTTCTGTTGTGAGCGGGTATTAAACTTTCTCGGAATGGCCCGAGGTTTGCCAAGCGGCCTTGGTATAGCACCGGTAGACCGCCTGTCAAGTTTCGTGCCATTTGCAGGTCGTTTGGTACTCCAACGGTTAACCGGGTAACCGTAAAGCCCTCTTTTGTGTGCAGCCCAACACCCCTTCCAAAATTGGCCCAAAACCCATCTAACTCCCCTCCATGCTCTCGGTCGTTCGATCACGATTGCGTGGCTGAAAACCGCACCTCATTTGGACTCTCCTAGCTCCCTATGCCTATATAAACGTCTCCCCCTCTCCATTTTCGGATCATTTCCCCCCGAAACCCTAAATTTCCCCTTCCGCCGCCACCGGACACGTCCGGCTCGCCCCGCCGCCGCCACGTGTCGCCGTCGGGTTCATCCGCCGCCAGCCGTCGCCGCGGCCCGCCCGGGGCCGCGCGGGGCACTACCGGCCCGCGCGCCGCCGCTACCCGGGCGTCGCCTCCCGCCGCTCTGCGCCGCCGTCCGCCGCCGCCTTCGCCGCCGGCGACCGGATCCTAGCCGCCCGCGAGCTCCCGCCGGCTCCCGACCTCGCCGCCGAATGCCGTCGTCCTCGCCCCGCAGGAGGAGCCCGGCGTTGCCCTCCGCCGCCCCTCGCCGCCCTTCGCGGGCGCCGCCGCGTCTCCGCCGCCGGCTGCCGCGCCCGGCCGCGCCCTCTCGCCTCGCCGGCCCCGCGCCGCTGCTGACCCCGCTGCCGGTCGTCCTTCGCCGCCCGGCCCCGTCGTCGCCGGATCCGAGGGCGCCATGCCCGGATCTGGTGGCCCCCGCCGCCGTCCTGCCGCCCCGCCGGCGGACTTCCTCGCCGGACCGCCGCCGTTGCCGTCCGGGTTTGCCCCGACCCGATCCGACCCGGACCCGATCCGCTGTGCCCGGATCCGTCTCGCCCGACCCGATCCGCTTTGACCCCGCGAGGTATAAAATTCGTCTAAGTCCCAGATTTCTGATATTATCATGCCATGTTCTTGCCATCACATCTCTGCATTCGTAGCTCCATTTCGTGCGTGTAATGTGTCAAATTGTTCGTCTTGACAAGTAGATCATTTCATTCCATTGCATCAATTTCATTTAAGCTCATCTTGATGCCCGAAATGCTGTTGGAAGAGTGCTTCATGATGTTAATCTGCTGAAACTGTTATAACTTGCTCATTTGTCATTTTTGCCATGATTTATGTGTGCATCTTATGAACATGAGCTCTACATGTATATTGATCTATGCCATGCCATCTTTCCAGGGGTGCCAACCATGTATTTTTGTGAGTTGTGTGCTGAGTGTATCAAGCTTGCTAAGTAGGGTAGTTGTTGTTGCTGTTTTCCTGACAGATTCTGTTATATTTTGTTGCTATGTTAACATGCGTCTACTAATCATTCTATGCATAATCTGGAGATGCTCTATAAACATGTTTTGATCTACATGTCTTTCTCTATCCATTCATGCCCTTGGTTGCAATTATAGACTGCTGGAACATGTTGTAATCTTTCTCTAAAGTTGCTTGAAAATGTTGCTGTCAGCCTGTTAACATTAAGTTCACTTGTTCCCATGTGTTTTGCTAGTGATCCATGTACCCTATGAACTTGCTCTTGCCATGCTTAGCTGTTGGTTGCCTTGCCATGCCATGTATTTCTCTGTGGTGAGTGGTTCAAGCTCACGAACATGCCTACTTATCGTTGTTCCTGCCATGTATGAATCTGTAATATAACTTGCTATGTTTACATGGGTGCCATCATATCTTCTGTGCCTTTTTGGCTCATGGTCAGTAAGGGACTGTTGTTCTATGCAATTAGTAGATTCATGCCATGCCTTTTTTTGCCATGATATGTTCCTGTAACATGTTGTTTACTTGCTCTAAACATTGCAACCTGATGTTATTTCTGCTAAAGTCTGAAACTGTTATTATTTGCAATATCTCCATGTGTTTTGGAGCATGATCTAGTGATTTCTGGAGATAGCTCAGTGTTCATGTTTTGTTATGCTTTACCTGTACTTCATGCCCATGCCTTTTTTTATTATGTTGAGATGTTGTAGCATGTTGTTTTGATGCTTGCAATATGCCTAGTTGCTGTTTTGGACAGATTGTTGTTATGACTTGTATAGTGTGTGTGTGTTGCACCGTTGCTCCGTTTTGAGTGTGCTCTATATGAAACTTGCTTGTTTTTGCATGTAGTTTCATATTATCATGTTGCATCCTTGTTTTGAGGTGTTTGCTTGATGTTTGGGTGCATTTTGCATCAATGCCATGGTTAACTTGTTTTGCTCATATCTTCTAGGCCGTAGCTCCGAATCTAATGAACTTTATATGTAACTTGACTAGAATTTCATGTAGATCATCTTGGTGCATCTTAACTTGCTGTTTAACAACTTGAACATAAGATTTGTTCAGATCTGGACTAATTTCGAAATATGCATATGAGGACTTATCGGAATTGTTATGTGTTGTTCCCGGCCTCATTTAAACTTGCCTTGATGTGTTGTTCTTGTTTGCATCATCTCTTGCCATGAGTAGCTTCATGTAGCTTGGTCATGTATCATGCTTGTTGTGCATCATGCCTTGTTCATGTGTGGTGTGTTTACCTATGTTGTGTGCTTCTTCTTGTTAGTTCCTGTTTCGTTGCGATCGTGAGGATTCGTTCGTCTACGTGTGGTTCGTCTTCGTGGCTTCATCTTCTTCATGGATTCGTTCTTCTTCCTTGCGGGATTTCAGGCAAGATGACCGCTACCCTGGATCTCACTACTATCATTGCTATGCTAGTTGCTTCGTTCTATCGCTATGCTGCGCTACCTATTACCTGTTTATCAAGCCATCCCATATTGCCATGAACCTATAACCTTTGACACCTTTCCTATGCAAACTACTGTTTGGCTATGTTACCGCTTTGCTCAGCCCCTCTTATAGCGTTGCTAGCTGCAGGTGAAGTTGAAGATTTCTCCATGGTGGACAGGGTTATGTTGGGATATCACAATATCTTTTATATTATTAATGCATCTATATACTTGGTAAAGGGTGGAAGGCTCGGCCTTATGCCTGGTGTTTTGTTCCACTCTTGCCGCCCTAGTTTCCGTCATACCGGTGTTATGTTCCCGGATTTTGCGTTCCTAACGCGGTCGGGTGATTTATGGGACCCCCCTGACAATTCGCTTTGAATAAAACTTGTCCAGCAAGGCCCAACCTTGGTTTTACCATTTGCCTCACCACCACCTACCCTTTTCCCTTGGGAGTAATTAACCCAAGGGTCATCTTTATTTTAGCGCCCCCCCCCCGAGCCAGTGCTTGTCTAAGTGTTGGTCCGAAACGAGCAACCTGCGGGGCCACCTCGGGGCAACTCGACGTCTGGTTTTACTCGTAGCTTGACTTATCCGGTGTTGCCCTGAGAACGAGATATGTGCAGCTCCTATCGGGATTGTCGGCGCATCGGGCGGCTTTGCTGGTCTTGTTTTACCATTGTCGAAATGTCTTGTAAACCGGGATTCCGGGACTGATCGGGTCTTCCTGGGAGAAGGTCTATTCCTTCATTGATCGCGAGAGCTTGTCATGGGCTAAGTTGGGACACCCCTGCAGGGTATAAACTTTCGAGAGCCGTGCCCGCGGTTATGTGGCCGATGGGAATTTGTTAATGTCCGGTTGTAGATAACTTGACACCAGATCCGAATTAAAATGCATCAACCGCGTGTGTAGCCGTGATGGTCTCTTCTCGGCGGAGTCCGGAAAGTGAACACGGTTTCTGGGTTATGTTTGACGTAAGTAGGTGTTCAGGATCACCTCTTGATCATTGCTAGCTTCACGACCGTTCCTTTGTTTCTCTTCTCGCTCTCATTTGCGTATGTTAGCCACCATATCATGCTTAGCCGCTGCTGCAACCTCACCACTTTACCCCTTCCTTTCCCATTAAGCTTTGCTAGTCTTGATACCCATGGTAATGGGATTGCTGAGTCCTCGTGGCTCACAGATTACTACAACAACAGTTGCAGGTACCGGTTTACGCGATGATCATGACGCGAGAGCGATGCTTGGTTGTGTTGAGTTCTTCTTCTGCTTCTTCGTTCAGGGGATAGGTTCCAGGTCGGCAGCATGGGCTAGCAGGGTGGATATTGTTTGAGTTTCTGTTTATGTATCATCCGTAGTCGGATGTTGATCTCTTTTATGAGGATGTTGTATTTGTGTGGCATTGTATTGCCTTTTGTATGTATCCCCATCTATTATGTAATGTTGATGTAATGATATCCACCTTGCAAAAGCGTTTCAATATGCGGGTCTATCCTTAGTGGGACCTTCGAGTTCCTTTTGGATAGGGTCGCATATTGGGCGTGACAAGTTGGTATCAGAGCCTCGACCGACCCTAGGAGCCCCCCTTGATTGATTGTGTAGTTTGGCCGTTGTTGAGAATAGAAGAAAACTGTTTTCGGAGTCTAGTTATATCGGAGAGTAGGAATTTTTTTTACTCCTCATCCCCCTTCGTCGCTCTGGTGAGGAATCTTGACGTAGGTGTTTTGGACTACTTCTCTTCCCATTCAAATTTTTCTTTAGGTTCACGCGGTTAGTTTTCGATCGTTGTTCCTCAGCTCTGTTATCCGGTGCATTTCTCGTCAAGTCGACTCGAGCCTCTTCTTCATCTTTGAGTTCAATTCTCAGTTGCTTTCTTTCCTCAATGATTTCAACCGGTGTTTTCTCTTCAAGTTATTCGTCGGTTTCCCCTTCCAGTTGCCTGTGTTTTCCCGCCCTCCCACCCTCTTCTTCCCGGAGTCTGAGCCTCTTTCGACCATCTATTTCATTCGTACGGAGCCTCTTCAGTCTTCCCTCAATTATTTCAACCGGTGAATTCTCGTCTCGTTCGTCATTCTTCATCCCTTTCTTTTTCCGCTGGATTCAATTTAAGTTTTTTGGTTGATCATATTCTTTCCCTCGGCTCAAGTATTTCCCTTTGCTCGTTCGCCTCTCGCCATTTTATCCTTCCGGAGTATGATGCACCGGAACAATTCAAATATTTCAATCATCCCGGTGTATCATCTGTCTGTTCAACAATCCTTTCCAACGGTGTTTTTCTTTAGTGGGCCCTAACCCACAGGTCTTTTCCCAGGATCTTACCTGCCTCTTCTGATTCCCCCGGAGTCATTCTCAATTCTTTCATGTGTGATGTAAGAATGGATTCCATCAGTCACATGCCTTCTCCAAGATCGTTTTCAAATCATTTTCATTGTTGCCTCAACCTCTTCTCTTTTCATTCTCCCGGAGTATCTCAGTAATTTTGGTGGTGTTTTCTCGTCATCATTTGAAGACCGAAGAAGAAGATTCCTGTTAAATCTTGCCCGTTCTCCCGGAGATTCGCGGTGCTAGCTCGATGTTATCCTATCAAATTGTTTCAAGTCATGCAATTATTTTCATCCATCCGGAGTATTTCAGGAGTTGCTTTCTCTCTCGATCATCCGGAGGCCATCTTTTCGGAAGATTTCTTTGTTCTAAGTTTTCAGATTCGTTCTCCAATTATTCTATATCCGTGCCCTTTCGTTCGTCTCAATATTCTCCCGGTGCTTCCCTCAAGTATTCTTCAACCAGTTCACGATCCCGCCATTATCTTGTCTTTTTATTCCTCAAGTATCTTTGTGCTTTTCTAATTCTTCCCGGTGATTCATTCTCTTTCGTCAGCCATTTCTGAATTCTTATGGTGGTTCGTTCATGATTCTTTTCCTTGATTATCTTTTTAATCCAATCGTTCTTTTCAATCCTACCGGTGGTTCATGAAGACCTTCTCAAGTTTGCGATATGTCATTTCTCAATCCTTTTCAAGAAGAATAAGTAATATGCAAAATCCATTGCTTGTCATCAATTTAATTTGATGAAGGATAAGCATACAATAAATCTTATTCTTATTTCATCCAAGTGTTTAATCCCCTCCTTTAGAATTTGTTCTTGATGAATAAATTCTAGTTCCAAGTGTTTTCATCTTTTCCTTTCCGGAGTTCATATTTCCTCGGTCATTTCGTCGGAACCCCCCATCTAAATCATCGCAAGGCTCATCTTATTCTTTCATCCTTCAATTTTATCTAGTCATCCTTTTGTTTACCGGAGTTCTCCATGGCGATTCTTCATGATTTAATTCATTCTTCAAGAGTTCATAAAGTATCATTCCATCCCCCCTAGTTCGTGTTCTATTCCTTTCATTTTCAGCCGGAGTGCTGCCTAAATCCTTTCGGTCTTATTCGTTTCTTTTCTCATTCTAACCACTCCGGTTAGAACGAGTGATTTCATAGTCTATTTCATCCCGTGAGCTTTCGATTCTCGTCATTCTCGTCGTTCCTCTCTTCTTCTCGAGTGCTCTCGATTCTTTTCTTCTTCTCTTGAGTTCTTGTTTCACCTCATCCCTTTTCCCTTCCGTCTTAGTCCTAAGATCTCAGGACGAGATCTCTTGTTAGTGGAGGAGTGTTGTAACGCCCCGGATTCGATGCGCCAGGTGTCTGCCAGTTATTCGCCGTCATTGCCATGTCATTTGCTTGCGTGTTGCACTTTGCCATGTTATCATCTGCATTTCATGTCATGTCATCTTGTGCATTTCATTTTGCATACGTGTTCGTCTCATGCATCCGAGCTTTTTCCCCGTTGTCCGTTTTGCAATCCGGCACTCCTATGTCATCCGACGTTCCCCTTTTGTCTTCTGTTGTGAGCGGGTATTAAACTTTCTCGGAATGGCCCGAGGTTTGCCAAGCGGCCTTGGTATAGCACCGGTAGACCGCCTGTCAAGTTCCGTGCCATTTGGAGGTCGTTTGGTACTCCAACGGTTAACCGGTTAACCGTAAAGCCCTCTTTTGTGTGCAGCCCAACACCCCTTCCAAAAGTGGCCCAAAACCCATCTAACTCCCCTCCATGCTCTCGGTCGTTCGATCACGATCGCGTGGCCGAAAACCGCACCTTATTTGGACTCTCCTAGCTCCCTATGCCTATATAAACGTCTCCCCCTCTCCATTTTCGGATCATTTCCCCCCGAAACCCTAAATTTCCCCTTCCGCCGCCACCGGACACGTCCGGCCGCAGCCGGACACGTCCGGCTTGCCCCGCTGCCGCCACGTGTCGCCACCGGGTTCGTCCGCCGCCCACCGTCGCCGCGGCCCGCCCGGGCCCGCGCGGGGCCCTCCCGGCCCGCGCGCCGCCGCGACCCGGGCGTCGCCTCCCGCCGCTCTGCGACGCCGTCCGCCGCCGCCTTCGCCGCCGGCGACCGGATCCCGGCCGCCCGCGAGCTCCCGCCGGCTCCCGACCTCGCCGCCAAATGCCGCCGTCCTCGTCCCGCAGGAGGAGCCCGGCGTCGCCCTCCGCCGCCCCTCGCCGCCCTTCGCGGGCGCCGCCGCGTCTCCGCCGCCGGCTGCCGCGCCCCCTCGCCTCGCCGGCCCCGCGCCGCCGCTGACCCCGCCGCCGGTCGCCCTTCGCCGCCCGGCCCCGTCGTCGCCGGATCCGGGGGCGCCATGCCCGGATCTGGTGGCCCCCGCCGCCGTCCTGCCGCCCCGCCGGCGGACTTCCTCGCCGGACCGCCGCCGTTGCCGTCCGGGTTTGCCCCGACCCGATCCGCCCCGGACCCGATCCGCTGTGCCCGGATCCGTCTCGCCCGACCCGATCCGCTTTGACCCCGCGAGGTATAAAATTCGTCTAAGTCCCAGATTTCTGATATTATCATGCCATGTTCTTGCCATCACATCTCTGCATTCGTAGCTCCGTTTCGTGCGTGTAATGTGTCAAATTGTTCGCCTCGACAAGTAGATCATTTCATTCCATTGCATCAATTTCATTTGAGCTCATCTTGATGCCCGAAATGCTGTTGGAAGAGTGCTTCATGATGTTAATCTGCTGAAACTGTTATAACTTGCTCATTTGTCATTTTTGCCATGATTTATGTGTGCATCTTATGAACATGAGCTCTACATGTATGTTGATCTATGCCATGCCATCTTTCCAGGGGTGCCAACCATGTATTTTTGTGAGTTGTGTGCTGAGTGTATCAAGCTTGCTAAGTAGGGTAGTTGTTGTTGCTGTTTTCCTGACAGATTCTGTTATATTTTGTTGCTATGTTAACATGCGTCTACTAATCATTCTATGCATAATCTGGAGATGCTCTATAAACATGTTTTGATCTACATGTCTTTCTCTATCCATTCATGCCCTTGGTTGCAATTATAGACTGCTGGAACATGTTGTAATCTTGCTCTAAAGTTGCTTGAAAATGTTGCTGTCAGCCTGTTAACATTAAGTTCACTTGTTCCCATGTGTTTTGCTAGTGATCCATGTACCCTATGAACTTGCTCTTGCCATGCTTAGCTGTTGGTTGCCTTGCCATGCCATGTATTGCTCTGTGGTGAGTGGTTCAAGCTCACGAACATGCCTACTTATCGTTGTTCCTGCCATGTATGAATCTATAATATAACTTGCTATGTTTAAATGGGTGCCATCATATCTTCTGTGCCTTTTTGGCTCATGGTCAGTAAGGGACTGTTGTGCTATGCAATTAGTAGATTCATGACATGCCTTTGTTTGCCATGATATGTTCCTGTAACATGTTGTTTACTTGCTCTAAACATTGCAACCTGATGTTATTTCTGCTAAAGTCTGAAACTGTTATTATTTGCAATATCTCCATGTGTTTTGGAGCATGATCTAGTGATTTCTGGAGATAGCTCAGTGTTCATGTTTTGTTATGCTTTACCTGTACTTCATGCCCATGCCTTTTGTTATTATGTTGAGATGTTGTAGCATGTTGTTTTGATGCTTGCAATATGCCTAGTTGCTGTTTTGGACAGATTGTTGTTATGACTTGTATAGTGTGTGTGTGTGTTGCACCGTTGCTCCGTTTTGAGTGTGCTCTATATGAAACTTGCTTGTTTTTGCATGTAGTTTCATATTATCATGTTGCATCCTTGTTTTGAGATGTTTGCTTGATGTTTGGGTGCATTTTGCATCAATGCCATGTTTAACTTGTTTTGCTCATATCTTCTAGGCCGTAGCTCCGAATCTAATGAACTTTATATGTAACTTGACTAGAATTTCGTGTAGATCATCTTGGTGCATCTTAACTTGCTGTTTAACAACTTGAACATAAGGTTTATTCAGATCTGGACTAATTTCGAAATATGCATATGAGGACTTATCGAAATTGTTGTGTTGTTCCCGGCCTCATTTAAACTTGCCTTGATGTGTTGTTCTTGTTTGCATCATCTCTTGCCATGAGTAGCTTCATGTAGCTTGGTCATGCATCATGCTTGTTGTGCATCATGCCTTGTTCATGTGTGGTGTGTTTACCTATGTTGTGTGCTTCTTCTTGTTAGTTCTTGTTTCATTGCGATCGTGAGGATTCGTTCGTCTACGTGTGGTTCGTCTTCGTGGCTTCATCTTCTTCATGGATTCGTTCTTCTTCCTTGCGGGATTTCAGGCAAGATGACCGCTACCCTGGATCTCACTACTATCATTGCTATGCTAGTTGCTTCGTTCTATCGCTATGCTGCGCTACCTATTACCTGTTTATCAAGCCATCCCATATTGCCATGAACCTCTAACCTTTGACACCTTTCCTATGCAAACCACTGTTTGGCTATGTTACCGCTTTGCTCAGCCCCTCTTATAGCGTTGCTAGCTGCAGGTGAAGTTGAAGATTTCTCCATGGTGGACAGGGTTATGTTGGGATATCACAATATCTTTTATATTATTAATGCATCTATATACTTGGTAAAGGGTGGAAGGCTCGGCCTTATGCCTGGTGTTTTGTTCCACTCTTTCCGCCCTAGTTTCCGTCATACCGGTGTTATGTTCCCGGATTTCGCGTTCCTAACGCGGTCGGGTGATTTATGGGACCCCCCTGACAGTTCGCTTTGAATAAAACTTGTCCAGCAAGGCCCAACCTTGGTTTTACCATTTGCCTCACCACCACCTACCCTTTTCCCTTGGGAGTAATTAACCCAAGGGTCATCTTTATTTTAGCCCCCCCCCCCCGGGCCAGTGCTTGTCTAAGTGTTGGTCCGAAACGAGCAACCTGCGGGGCCACCTCGGGGCAACTCGACGTCTGGTTTTACTCGTAGCTTGACTTATCCGGTGTTGCCCTGAGAACGAGATATGTGCAGCTCCTATCGGGATTGTCGGCGCATCGGGCGGCTTTGCTGGTCTTGTTTTACCATTGTCGAAATGTCTTGTAAACCGGGATTCCGGGACTGATCAGGTCTTCCTGGGAGAAGGTCTATTCCTTCGTTGATCGCGAGAGCTTGTCATGGGCTAAGTTGGGACACCCCTGCAGGGTATAAACTTTCGAGAGCCGTGCCCGCGGTTATGTGGCAGATGGGAATTTGTTAATGTCCGGTTGTAGATAACTTGACACCAGATCCGAATTAAAATGCATCAACCGCGTGTGTAGCTGTGATGGTCTCTTCTCGGCGGAGTCCGGGAAGTGAACACGGTTTCTGGGTTATGTTTGACGTAAGTAGGTGTTTAGGATCACCTCTTGATCATTGCTAGCTTCACGACCGTTCCTTTGTTTCTCTTCTCGCTCTCATTTGCGTATGTTAGCCACCATATCATGCTTAGCCGCTGCTGCAACCTCACCACTTTACTCCTTCCTTTCCCATTAAGCTTTGCTAGTCTTGATACCCATGGTAATGGGATTGCTGAGTCCTCGTGGCTCACAGATTACTACAACAACAGTTGCAGGTATCGGTTTACGCGATGATCATGACGCGAGAGCGATGCTTGCTTGCGTTGAGTTCTTCTTCTGCTTCTTCGTTTAGGGGATAGGTTCCAGGCCGGCAGCCTGGGCTAGCAGGGTGGATATTGTTTGAGTTTCTGTTTATGTATCATCCGTAGTCGGATGTTGAACTCTTTTATGAGGATGTTGTATTTGTGTGGCATTTTATTGCCTTTTGTATGTATCCCCATCTATTATGTAATGTTGATGTAATGATATCCACCTTGCAAAAGCGTTTCA
The DNA here is from genome assembly GCF_018294505.1 of Triticum aestivum. NCBI lineage: Eukaryota > Viridiplantae > Streptophyta > Magnoliopsida > Poales > Poaceae > Triticum > Triticum aestivum. The sequence goes on from NC_057798.1 coordinate 254,866,515, forward strand.
ATATGCGGGTCTATCCTTAGTGGGACCTTCGAGTTCCTTTTGGATAGGGTCGCATATTGGGCGTGACACCCTGATCTCTTCAGTTTCTTCAGGCGCACCACTAGTGGATGCCCTGGCAATTTCTTCAGCGGCTGGAATGGGGTCATCAACCCTGGAACTAGCATTTTCTTCAGCAGGCTGAAAGTCATCAGCGGTGCTAGCATGTTCTTCAGCAGGCTGAGCAGAGTCTGCAGCCTGAAGATTTTCTTGTTGCGATGGGGCTGCAACATTCGTGAATTTCTTCGTCAGATCGACGAATCTCACTTTGGCTCCTTGCCAATCAGCATAGTAGGCATCAAAGTCTTTGCTGAGGGCTTGAATTTCAGACTGAGCCTTGAGAAGTTCCTCAGGTGTCATTCTGACAACATTTTTCTTCAGGAGCTTCTCCTTTCTGTATTGAGCTTTCTTGATCTCTCTTGCCTTCTCAAACTTCCATTTCTCTTGAGTGATGAAATGGCTCATCATGTGACTTTGACCAGGAGTCAGAGGAAGATCAGGCATTGGAGTGTTTGGATCCTTGTGCCAGAGATCAATATAATCGAGGATTTTCTTCGGATCCAAAAGCAGTGGCACAGATGTGCCTTTGGCTCTAGCGGCCTTCACCTGTCTATCTCTGATGATTTCTGCAAGTTCATCATCAGAAGCTTCATCATCAGAGGGCACATGGAATGCGACTTGTTTCTTCCTTGGACTTGGCCGAGGACCGCGTCCAGCTGTTGCTTTAGTCTTCAACAGTGTGGGTCCTGATGAGGAAATAGGTGCAGCTGAGGAACTTGCTGAGACACCAGAGGCAATCGAGAAACCCGTAGTCCTTTGACATGTAGCCAGATGCACAGGAGCTAAGGACTTTGAGGGAGCTGCTGAGGACTGTGGTGGAGCTAAGGACTTTGAGGGAATTTGCCGTGAGGGCATTGCTGAGGTACTTGGCCGTGAGGGCGCTGTTGGTGAAGCACTTGGCTTACGAGCAGGCTTCTTTGGCATGGATTTCCTCGGCCTGACCGAGGCCTCAGTTGCAGCAGCAGTGGCAGAATCCTCATTGAATTTCTTCACTGCCTCCTTGGCTTGCCTTGCCAATTTAGCTTGGTGCTTAGCCCATTCTTCAGGAAAGTCCTCACCACGCTTGATGCTGGTGGGATCAGCTACATGGCCAGGTGCCAATGGAGCTCTTGGGCATGGAGGATTTAAAGCGAATTTCTTCATATACTTTGGAGTAACATATCTGTACTCCCTCCATTCTCTTGCCCATCTTCTTTCAATCTTTTGTATGCGCACCTTGCGCTGATTTTTGGTTTCTTTGCCAAATTTTGCTTCATCAGGTGTGCAATAGCCAGCATAGATTTCATCAGGGATCTCGAAAGCAGTCATGACCTCAGGCTTCTTTCCTCCTTTCTGCGGTCTCTTACCGTCAGCCATATTCTTCAGATGAGGAATTTGAACGATTGAACACTCTGAAGAAGTATGCAATTTTTCTTCGAGGAACGCTGCAAATGAGTTAAGTTGATGAGAAACTAGTGATTCAGCAGCGGACATGAGTACCTGTGAACAGAGTGTAGGTGCAAGGAATTTGGAGAGGTCATATGCGTTCTCAGAAGGTTTTTCGAAAAAGAACAAGTTTTGAGGAATTTGACCAGATGAACCTTGAGGAATTTCACCAAGCGTTTTTGTCTTAGGTTCCAAAGTTGTACAGATCGAAGATCCACACAATTAGGTAATCTTGAAGAAAATGATTGCTTAGAGAAACAATTCAAGATCATGTGGTGCGTGAGGTGTTCATATGTGTGAAGATTTGAAGAATAAACACCTTTGAAGATTTTCAGGAAAGTTTGAGAATCAAAGTGAGTAATAAAAGTAACTTTTAATTACCCGAAATGAAGAACATGACGAACTGAGAAGAACAGATGTGAAGTTTGTCAGGTCAAATCTCCCACGCCCTAACTTGGTAGAGGGAGACAGCTACGGCGGCGGTGGAGTGAAGATTTCCGCAACCGGCGCGAGTATGACGGCGACGAGGTCGAGGCAGCGAAGCTCTTCCTCACTGGCGACGATGGAGTAGCGGCGGCACTAGGGTTTGAAAAGCTCGAGCGAGAGACAGCGGTCGAGCGGAGTAAATGAAGTGAGGAAGGGGAGAGGGGTATTTATAGTCACGGTGAAAAACTGTTCGCCCAAAGATTTTGGGACGAACATGCCCCTGCCCTTTCTCCTTCTCGCGACATGTGTCACCCACGTACTGTGTAGTTGAGATCGTGTAAGATCGTGGGTGAATAGAATAATGCATCATGGGATGCGGAATGGTTTGAGCGGCAAAACCGAAAATCTGGATAAGATTTGTTTTAAAGTTTCGTTCGCAATTTCTTCAGCTGACAAGGACACAGTGAAGATTTTGAACGAGTTTCAAATAGAACGCACATGAAGAATTTGTGAATAGATTGGGTTGAGTATAGCATAGAGGGGGAAGGGTCCGATCACATTCACTTAGCATAAAGAGCAACTTGAAAAATAGCTATAAGTGAATGCTGTAGAGGACATAAACTCATATATATATATAGCCAATGAAGAAAAACGACGGATACAGTGAAGATTTTGCAAAGTTGAAGAATTTGAAAAACTGAAGAATTATAAAACTGAGGAAAAACTCAAATTGAAGATTTTCAACTTTTTGTGGTGGCGTGACCCACCGTATAAGAATGATGATTTTAGACACCGCGTACAATTGTCGTAGGGTTCTGAGAATCAAATTCTTCATTAATTTCTTCACACTTAGAGTGTTATTCTTCATTGATTGAAGAAAAACGTTTCTTCATGTGTTGCACATCTAAGTCATCAATTTTGCATAAGTGTTAGGATGTGTGTCCTTTTCAAAGAACATTCGAAGATTCTAAGATATTTAGCTCACACCGCAACTTGCTAAATCTCTTCTCATCCAAGGGCTTAGTGAAGATATCAGATATCTGTTCTTCAGTCTTCACGTGCTCAATGGAGATGTCGCCCTTCAACACATGATCATGAAGAAAATGATGACGAATCTGAACGTGCTTTGTCTTCGAGTGCTGAACTGGGTTGTGAGCAATCTTGATGGCTCTCTCATTGTCGCAGAGGAGAGGCACATTCTTCACATTGACACCATAGTCCTTGAGGGTTTGCTTCATCCAAAGCAGTTGAGCACAGCAAGAGCCAGCAGCAATGTATTCAGCTTCTGCAGTAGACAGTGATACGCAATTCTGTTTCTTCGAGGACCAACAGACCAAAGATCGTCCGAGGAAATGACAAGTGCCAGATGTTGACTTGCGGTCCACACGATCACCAGCATAGTCAGAGTCAGAATATCCAATGAGATTAAAAGCAGATCCCTTGGGGTACCATAATCCTAGTGTTGGTGTGTCAGCTAGATATCGAAGAATATGCTTCACAGCCTTATGGTGTGATTCCTTCGGTGCAGCTTGAAATCGGGCACACATGCAAACACTAAGCATTATATCTGGCCTAGATGCACATAAGTACAATAAAGAACCAATCATGGAGCGGTATACCTTGTGATCGAAGTCAATACCATTTTCATCAGTGCATAGATGGCCATTTGTGGGCATAGGAATTTTGACGCCTTTGCAATCTTGCATGCCGAATTTCCTCAGTACATCTTTGAGGTATTTCTCCTGAGATATGAATATGCCATTGCGCTGCTGACGAATTTGAAGACCTAAGAAGAATTTCAACTCTCCCATCATAGACATTTGATATTCTTCACTCATCATATAGGCCAATTCATCACTATAACGTTGGTCAGTACAGCCAAAGATAATATCATCAACATATATTTGGCACACAAATAGTTCACCATCATAAGATTTAGTAAAAAGAGTAGGATCGAGTGAACTGGGTGTGAAGCCATTCTTCATGAAGAATTCCTTCAATGTATCATACCATGCCCGAGGGGCTTGCTTGAGGCCATAGAGGACCTTATTAAGTCTGAAGACTTTGTCAGGATTCTTTGGATCTTCAAAACCTGGGGGTTGAGCAACATATACTTCTTCCTCAAGCTTACCATTGAGGAATGCACTTTTCACATCCATTTGATATAAGATGATATCATGATGGTTAGCATAAGCAAGTAATATGCGAATAGCCTCAAGTCTAGCAACAGGTGCAAAAGTTTCATCGAAATCAATTCCTCCAACCTGTGTGTAGCCTTGAGCTACTAGTCGTGCCTTATTCCTCACCACGAGGCCATTTTCATCTTGCTTGTTGCGGTAGATCCACTTTGTGCCAATGATATTATGCTTGCGAGGATCTGGATGTTTGACCTGTTCCCAGACATTGTTGAGCTCGAACTGATGTAATTCTTCTTGCATAGCCTGAATCCACTCCGGCTCCAGAAATGCTTCATCAACCTTAGTGGGCTCTGTGATAAAGACAAAAGCATAGTGCCCACAAAAGTTAGATAAATGTGAAGCTTTTGAGCGTGTGAGAGGACCTGGGGCTCTAATGTCATTGATGATCTTCTCCACTTGCACTTCTTTTTGCAACTCGAGGATGAGCTGGTTGTCGCTGAGGATTTTGATCAGCATTTTCTTCAGCACCATTTTCCTCATCATGTTCTTCAGATGCATCAGCTCGACGTTCTTCATGAACAGGAATGAATTCTTCAGCATATTCTTCAGTAGGAATGACATCCTCAGTTGCCTTGAACTTGATAGCATCCTCAGGTGCTGGTTCATCTAACACAGAAGGTAGGTGCTCTCTTTGCGAGCCATTAGTTTCATCGAACCGCACATCTATAGTGTCAACAATCTTGTGAAGAACAATGATGAAGACTCTGTAGGTGTGCGAGTCCTTTCCGTAACCAAGCATAAAACCTTCATGTGCTTTTGGTGCAAATTTAGAGTTGTGGTGAGGATCTCTAATCCAGCATTTAGCACCGAAGACTTTGAAATAACTCACATTGGGTTTCTTGTCAGTGAGGAGTTCATAGGCCGTCTTCTTGAAGAATTTGTGAAGATATAATCTGTTGATGATGTGGCACGCAGTATCAATTGCATCAATCCAAAAACGCTGAGGCATTTTGTATTCATCAAGAATAGTGCGAGCCATCTCAACAAGAGTTCTGTTCTTGCGCTCCACGACGCCATTCTGCCGAGGAGTATATGGAGCAGATAACTCATGAGTAATACCAAGTTCATCAAGATAGGCATCAAGACCGGAATTCTTGAACTCAGTTCCATTGTCACTTCTGATATGCTTGATCTTCACACCAAAGTTGGTTGAAGCCCTTGAGGAAAATCGTTTGAAGACTTCCTGCACTTCATGTTTGTAAGTAACAATGTGTACCCATGTATATCGAGAGTAATCATCAACAATGACAAAACCATATAGAGATGCATCATTAGTGACTGCTGAGTAATGATTAGGTCCGAAGAGGTCCATGTGAAGCAATTCGAATGGACGTGTAGTGGTCATGATAGTCTTCGTTGGATGCTTCGCCTTGGTCATTTTTCCAGCTTCACAAGCTCCGCATAAGTGATCCTTGAGGAATTTGACATTCTCAATGCCAATGACATGCTTCTTCTTCGCAAGCATGTTCAAATTCCTCATGCCTGCGTGACCAAGTCATCGATGCCATAGCCAGCCTTCTGAAGCTTTTGCAAGAAAACACACGGCTGGTTGTGGTCCTGTAGAGAAATCAACAATATACAAATCTCCTCTCCTAAAGCCTTCGAAGACTTTGGAATTGTTAGCTTCCATAATCACAACACAGCGATACTTGCCAAAGACAACAACCATATCAAGATCACAAAGCATTGAGACTGACATGAGATTGTATCCTAAGGACTCAACAAGCATGACTTTGTCCATGTGTTTATCCTTAGAGATTGCAACCTTACCAAGACCCAATACCTGGCTTTTGCCTTTGTCAGCAAAGATGATATGCTTCAGAGGTGACGGTGATAAGGGAGCATCCATCAATAGATTCTTGTCACCAGTCATGTGATTCATACATCCACTATCGAGGACCCACTCACTAGCTTTGGGTTGATCATCCTGCAGATGAATTAGTGTAACTTACAATCTCATATGCTTCATCAGTGAAGAATATGATATCAAGTTCATCAGATGAATTTCATCAAGCGGTAAACAGATATAGCAGTATTAGGACGTGTGAAATGAAAGTTCATTTCATCATGATTCGCCTGCGTCCTTTCAGGCACTTTTGTCAGGTCCCCAGCAAATTCTTCAGACGTTAAAGCACATCTGGAGACCTGACCCTACAGAAGAGATTAGTTCTTTTTCTTCACCACCCACATCTGAAGGGGTGGCAAAGAGTTCATCATTCTGCGAGCACCATACGAGAATGGTGGCATGGAGGCCAAACCATTTCGTTTCACATAAGAGGGGTTAGGGTAAGCATATGAATAAGCAGAGAAATCTTCGAGGACTTATGAACATAATGGTTTGAAGAATAATGCACATATTCATAGCCCTTAGCTCTACCCTGCGAAACAGAGTTGATAGCACGATGATAATCATATGAGGACTTTGATCCTTTTGAGGAATTAGATCCATGTGAGGAATTTGGTCCGTATGAGGACTTGGATCCATATGAAGAATTTGGTCCGTATGAAGAATTTGATCTGGGGTTCCTGTTCTTCATTGGTGGTGTCATGAGGACATTCACCTGAAGACTTTCAAGGCTCTTCTTGGGAACCCAGATTTTCTTCATGGGAGAACCATTCCTGCAGTTAGTGCCAACATATCTAGCAAATACTTCACATTCTGATTTTTGAACAGTTTATAGTTGGAGTCAAACGACTCATCAGAAGAATGAGGAGATTCACATGTAAAGCCAGATAAGTTAGATGGATCAACTGGAGGTCCCTTTGCAGCAACCCATGAGGTTTTGGGGTACTGCTCAGGCTTCCAATATGTTCCATCAGCATTGAGTTTCCTCTCAAAGGCAATACCCTCTTTCCTAGGGTTTCTGTTGAGGATCTGCTTTTTAAGCACATCACAAAGAGTCTGATGCCCTTTGAGGCTTTTGTACATGCCTGTCATGTACAATTCCTTCAGCCCTGCATTGTCAGTGATACTAGCAGTGTCCTCACATGAGGAATTAGTGATAGCAGAGGCAGATGAAGAATTTGTAACAGTTGAAGCATTTGAACATTCAGGTGAAGAATTAGCAGATTCACGTTCAATGCACTTTAAGCATGGAGGAACAAATTCTTCCTGAGAAGCGCTGATCTGTTGAGCAAGTAATGAATCGCGCTCCTTCTGAAGATCTTCATAACACACCCTCAACTTCTCAAGATCTTGCTTTCTTTGAAGAAATTCATAAGAAAGTTTCTCATGATCAGATAAGAGAGTGTTATGATGACCTTGAATGTTATCAAACCTAGACTGAAGTCTCTGAAGATTTTTCAGTCAGGGCTTTGGTGCGATCCATTTCTTCACCCAACATATCATCACTTTTGTCTAGCATGTTTTGAACCTTTTCAAAAGCCCTTTGTTGTTTTACAGAAATCTTAGCAAGTTTAGAGTAGTTGGGCTTGAGATCCTCATCAGATTCATTTTCACTAGATTCAGAGGAGGTGTATTTGAGTACCTTTGCACCTTTCGCCATGAAGCAATAGGTGGGAGCGTAGTCATCATTATCTTCATCAGGCTTGTCGGTGGGGTCAGTTTCTTCAGTGTTGAAGATGGACTTGCTAACGAAGGCAGTAGCGAAGGCCTGACTCGCCACACCAGATTCGGATTCTTCAGACGCCTCCTCTTCCTCATTTTCCTCAGATTCAGCTTCAGAGTCCATTTCCTTGCCAATGAATGCCCGAGCCTTCTTGGAGCTGCTCTTCTTGTGAGATGAAGACTTCGAGGATTTTGATGACGAAGATTTTGACGATTTCTTCTTCTTCTTCGCATCATCAGAACTGTAATCCTTGTATTTCTTCTTCTTCATTTCCTTTTCCCACTGAGGACAATCTTGGATATAGTGACCAAGTTTCTTGCATTTGTGGCACAACCTTCTCTTATAGTCACTGGATGAGGAATCACTGCTTCTTGAGGATTTTCCAAAGCGACCACGTCTTGAGAACTTCTGGAATTTCTTCACGAGCAGTGCTAGCTCCTGGCTCAATTCTTCAGGATCACCAAGGCTACTACCAGATCCTCACATTCAGAGTCAGACACAGCCTTGGCCTTCAGGACACGTGGTTTGCCATAGCTCGAACCATAGAGATCTCTCTTTTCAGCAAGCTGGAACTCGTGAGTATTTAGCCTTTCGAGGATATCGGCAGGACCAAGAGACTTGTAGTCAGCCCGTTCTTGTATCATCAGTCCCAGAGTATCAAATGAGGAATCAAGCGATCTCAACAGTTTCTTCACCACCTCATGGTCAGTGATGTCAGTGGCACCGAGGGCTTGAAGCTCATTTGAGATGTCAGTGAGGCGATCGAAGGTTTGTTGGACATTTTCATTGTCGAGTCTTTTGAAGCGGTTGAAGAGATTCCGAAGAACATCAACTCGAGAGTCACGCTGAGTTGAGACTCCTTCATTCACTTTGGACAGCCTATCCCAGATAAGCTTAGCAGTTTCCAAAGCACTCACTCTTCCATACTGTCCTTTACTCAGATGGCCACATATGATATTCTTCGCTTGAGAATCGAGTTGCTTGAATCTCTTCACATCGGTAGCGTTCAGTGAGGGTGAGACAGAGGGAACACCATTTTCCACAACATACCAGAGATTGTTTTCAATTGCCTCAAGATGCATTCGCATCTTGTTCTTCCAGTAGGGGTAGTCCGTCCCATCAAAGGTAGGACACCCAGCCGAGACCTTGATCATACCTGTGGTCGACATAACTAAAACTCCAGGCGGTTAAACCAAAATCACACAGAACAAGGGAGTACCTTGCTCTGATACCAATTGAAAGTGCGTTATATCGACTAGAGGGGCGGTGAATAGGCGATTTTTATGAATTCTTCACTGAGGAATTTGCCGGTGAGGAAATTCCTTAGTGAAGAACTACTAGCAGCGGAATAAGTACTTAGAAGTTAGCGTAACAGAATACAAGCATGGTCATCATGATGAAATGAAGACAAGCACAGAGTACAGAAAGCGTAATCACAGGATAACACAAGATGAAGACAAACAGACTGAAGAAATTGAACTGAGGAAATTGAGAAAGTCTTCAGTCAAAGTCTTCAAACACAGATATGAACAAACACTCAACACAGTAATGAGGAAATGAAAGGGTTGAGGAAATAGAACCAGTTAGGTTGGTGAAGACAATGATTTTGTAGACCAGTTCCAACCGTTGTCTCAGTTGTATGTCTGGTTGGAGCGGCTGAGTATTTAAACTCGGGGACACGCAGTCCCGGACACCCAGTCACTAAGCACGCAGCTCAGGACACCCAGTCCTCACCGTATTCTCCTTGAACTAAGGCCACGCGGACCTCGTCCAATCACTCGTGGTAAGTCTTCAGGCGACTTCCAAACCTTCACAGACTTGGTCACTCGGCAATCCACAATTCCTCTTGGATGCTCTAGACCATGACGCCTAACCGTCTGGAAGAAGCACAGTCTTCAAAGGTAATAAGCGTCGGATCCATGCAGGATCAATTTCTTCAGTGATGCTCAATCACTTTGGGTTTGTAGGGGTTTGGTTTGGGTTTTCCTCACTTGATAATTTTCGCTCAAAGTCCTCAGAGGATGGGTTGCTCTCAAATGACAAGTGTCAAGTTCTTTCGGAGCAGCCAACCAGCTAGTGGTTGTAGGGGGCGGCTTTTTATAGCCTAGGGAGCAGCCCGACATGATAAGACATAAATGCCCTTCAATGATATGACCGTTAGGGGGATAGAATATTTTGGGACAGCTGGCGCGCAGCACAACAACGGTCGGAAATTTGACTCTCAAATTCCTCAGGGCTATCATGTTCCTCACTGTGTAGGCAATTCGCACTGGCGAATTCCTAACTCCTCAGTCAGAAAAAATTCATCAGTGACCAGAAGAACTTCGTCTCTGTCACTGAAGAAAGTGACTGAACTGTATGAGATTTCCAAAGGCTTCACTCGAAGGGATTGGTAGGTGTAGGATTTTGAGTTGAGCATCACATGGAAATTTTTCCTTAGTATTTCCTCGACCCCCTTTAACAGTACGGTGTTTCCTATGACTCAAGAAAGAGAAAATGAAACTACGAAAACAAAAGTCTTCACGCTTCATGTTCCTCAAATGAATACCAAGTCTTCAAGGTCACACCAATTTCTTCACTTTCAAAGTCTTCAGAAAGTCTTCAAAATATCAAAGTCTTCAGTCGAAGAACTTCATTTTTAGGGGTCGACTTTCTCTGTAAATATCAAACTCCTCATAGACTTATAGACCTGTGTACACTCACAAACGCATTAGTCCCTTAACCTATAAGTCTTCAATACACCAAAATCACTAAGGGGCACTAGATGCACTTACAGTTCGCTTTGAATAAAACTCCTCCAGCAAGGCCCAACCTTGGTTTTACCATTTGCCTCACTACCACCTACATTTCCCTTGGGAGTAATTAACCCGAGGGTCATCTTTATTTTAGCACCCCCGAGCCAATGCTTGTCTAAGTGTTGGTCCGAACCGAGTAGACTGCGGGGCCCCCTCGGGGACACTCGAGGTCTGGTTTTACTCGTAGGATGTCTCATCCGGTGTTGCCCTGAGAATGAGATATGTGCAGCTCCTATCGGGATTGTCGGCGCATCGGGTGGCTTTGCTGGTCTTGTTTTACCATTGTCGAAATGTCTTGTAAACCGGGATTCCGAGACTGATCAGGTCTTCCTGGGAGAAGGTATATCCTTTGTTGATCGCGAGAGTTTATCATGGGCTAAGTTGGGACACCCCTGCAGGGTATTATCTTTTGAAAGCCGTGCCCGCGATTATGTGGCAGATGGGAATTTGTTAATATCCGGTTGTAGATAACTTGACACCAGATCCGAATTAAAATGCATCAACCGCGTGTGTAGCCGTGATGGTCTCTTCTCGGCGGAGTCCGGGAAGTGAACACGGTTTTGGGTTATGTTTGACGTAAGTAGGAGTTCAGGATCACCTCTTGATCATTGCTAGCTTCACGACCGTTCATTTGCTTCTCTTCTCGCTCTTATTTGCGTATGTTAGCCACCATATATGTTTAGTCGCTGCTGCAACCTCACCACTTTACCCCTTCCTTTCCCAGTAAGCTTTGCTAGTCTTGATACCCATGGTAATGGGATTGCTGAGTCCTCGTGGCTCACAGATTACTACAACAGTAGTTGCAGGTACAGGTTATGATGATCTTGACGCGAGAGCGATGCTTGTTTGTTTTGAAGTTCTTCTTCTGCTTCTTCTTCGATTAGGGGATAGGTTCCAGGTCGGCAGCCTGGGCTAGCAGGGTGGATGTCGTTCGAGTTTCTGTTTGTGTTTCATCTGTAGTCGGATGGTGCTCTTATGTAAGATGATGTTGTATTCGTGTGGCATTGTATGCCTCTTGTATGTATCCCCATCTATTATGTAATGTTGATGTAATGATATCCACCTTGCAAAAGCGTATCAATATGCGGTTCTATCCTTGGTGGGACCTTCGAGTCTCTTTAGGATAGTATCGCATATTGGACGTGACACACCATCACTTGGCGTTGGACGGTGGGCGATGTCTATTCGAAGAGCTCTACATATGACATCCAATTCCAAGGCTCCTAGTCGCCGCTCCAGATTTTTCCGGATGCAATTTGGAAGGCCAGTGTGGAGAACAAATGCAAGTTTTTTCGTGGTTGCTTGTAAGGCGGCGGATCCTTATAATGCGGACATGTTGTCTGCAAGGGGATGACCGTGCAACATATTGTGTTTGATGTGTGGTAACAACTTCAGATGGTTGATCACCTCATACTCAGGTATAGTTTCGCGCACCAGGTGTGGCATGCTATTGCTACTAGGCAAGACCGTCCCTCTGTCTCACCTCCTTCTGTGACAGAGACAACCTCCTTCCCTGAGTGGTGGCACCAGATCCATGGCCCTGGTGATCATCCTCCAGACATGTGATTGATGGCATCGTCACTAATTACACATTCTGGCATATCTAGTGTGAGACAAATAGGAGGGCATTCGACAACAAGCATTGTGTTGTTGCTGTGGTAGTAGGCACATAAAAAAGGCAACGGTGGCCCGTGCCCTAGCCTTCCTTAGAGTTGCGAACAATGATCTCGATTAATCTTGTACATGTGTTTTTGTTGGTTTTTGGTTGTATTCAAACTATTCTTTCCTTCCAGGCACACTGATGCCAGCAACCAGTCCAGCGGCCATGCAGCAAACCATGAGTAGAGGGGGAAAAAGGATCACAAATGACATCTACGTGGTCAAATGCAGTCAGACCCATGGTGAACCACTTACTCACAATTAAGTTCCAGATGTACATTTCTAAACTTTATAGGATTCAATTGGCATACCTCAAAAACTTTTAGGACCTATAGTGCATTTTACTTATAAAGATTATTAGGGAGCGAACTATCCCAGGGTGCTTTCTTCGGGCGTAAGCCATTGGTGTCGCATCACGTGCCTATAATTGATCAGGTTTAGTTCCAGTCGAAGTGACCTACTAAAGTTTACTAAAGATCAGGAGAACATTATAGGTAAAATCTTTCTTGATAGTTTAGAAAAGTTGCCAATTCTTCTCATCACAATGACAACCTCATTTTATGTTCACTCACGAGAACACATATTTGCATAAAAAGTGCTCAAGTGCAGAAACAATATTAGCACAGAACCTCAGTATCAAACCCATAATGGAAGATTCATAGATGAATATGGATTATGGACTCTAGACTACTAGATTCAAACCAGTCGAACTAATTCTGAATCTATATGATTCAACAACTTTCACTAATCCATACAAATAAATGGGAATGCGATATCCAGAGAACCCCGGTCATATCCACCTGTAGCTGGATGCCTTAGATCATCAACTCCTTGGTTATGGCATGCATAACACTGACCTGAAACAAATTAACCCAACAAACTCTTAATAGAACTCTACAAACATTCATAGCTAATTCACTATATGGTCATGAAGACGAGGATCAGTACCACTTTCATTTGGTTCTAGAGGGCAGCAGAAATAGTATTTTCTTCCGAATATCTCTTTCACTTCGGCGAAGAACAATGCCACTCTGGAATCACTTGACCTAGGGCCCTCAATCTTTACAGTGAAATTGTAATGGTGGAAAACTTTGTGATGGTATTCCACATTAAAGCATTGGTGACAGAGTTCCTCAATCTGCCACTCAAGACCCTAAAACGAAATATAAATCTTTATTAGTACTGTTTTCCTGGTCACTTTCTTGTGGTTATAACAATTAAAATACTCAAAAGTTATATCCAGACCTTGAGATTAGTATTTCTTTCAGCGTATTTTTCGAATGCCAACATCACCTCCTTAGTCATCCATTTTTTCCCATTTTGAATAATCTCTTCGTCAGGAACTTCACACCTGTATGCATAGGCCAACACAAAATTGCATTTTCTGTTCATGTAGTAGAAGAAGTAGAAACCAGAATATGATGTCATCATGTTCAACGATTGATAAGCTTTTGGGTTTTGGCCCCAACACATATTAAGAAGCACATAAGATCGAAAGGAAAGTAAATTAACTAGATATATGTGTGGTGCAAAGTTGCGAACACCTCTGGTTGCTCAGAAATTGTGCGCCTGTCATGGCCCGTGATCCCTCTCATTATCTAAAATAATGAATATTGGGGAAAAAACTATGGTGCATGTAGAGGAACCAATAAACATACATGAATATTATCAATATCTTCTGCTATCTTGCTAAATAAGAAACATAGATGATAGATACTTCTTTCTGCAAACACAAAGATGCTATAGTAGTAACATGTAGAATTTTTTTCGATAAAGGGAATATATTAATATCGCGAAGATACCAATTACATCCAGCCTCTGCACCAACAAGATATCAAAATACATCAAGGATGCACACAGCCAAAAAGAAAAATAAAAAGAGAGAAATATGAAAACAAAGACCCCGTCGCAGTAATAAAACACTTGCAACAGCAACACTCTAACCACCACCAAAGACAACACCTGAACAACAGAAGAGGCTCTTCAAAAGCGACACCTCCAAGAAGGAAACAATGCATAAGCGTTGTCGTCGCCCAATCAAGGATCTTGAGTTTTCACCCTGGAGAGAGTCCGAGATTCCAAAAACAATGCCTTCGCAAGACCATTGCCAGGTACAACCAATGAAGCAAGACCTTGGGCTTTCACCCTGGAGATCGCGGCTCGGTACTCGAGAAGCACCCCCAAAACTGTTGTCCACCTATGTTGACGCCCCATCCCTTCCAAGGCCGCCGCTGCAAGTCCTCAACATCCGACACACAGGAAAAAAAAACTGTGTCGCCATTCTTCAACGCAATCAAAACTCCTCGCACCATTAATTCTCCGATCACAGCCACCATGACTTTCTTCACCACCTCAACGCTGTGGAAATCTATACTTAGACATGTCCCATGGCACCGGCAAGACAACGAAGCTTCACGCCACACCCTCATGAAGCCTCTCTGGCTAAAGATGAGGGCGCGCCCGACCGAATCAATTCCGATCTAGATATTCAGTGGCGCCATGCGTCAAAAGTTGATATCTCTGATAGGAAGACCAGAACCCGTCGGTGTCTAGATCGAAGAGGTCGACATGCAGATTAAAGCTTCGGAGCACGAAGAACAGCAGAACCAACTAACTTAGAACTCCCCTGGATTGGACGGACTGAATCTGGGCATGGGGAACTGCCACAGCCAAGCGCACAATACGGAGGACATGAGGCAGCACCGAACCCACACCGGCGAGCTAGTTCCAGCCACTCCCAACCAGATATGTGCCCGCCGGCCACCGTCGCAGCTGCAGCCTCCCCGCCAATTGGACCGCCCAGCCGAGCACCAATGAGCAGATCGAAGAAGTGCTGCCCATCTTCGAGATCCACCGCGCCCTTGCGCCATGGACAGTACCAAACCGGGCAGCCGAAGCAGCTCCTCCAGGCCAGACCGTCGTGCCGCCCAAGCAGCCGCAGGAGTCGCCACCGTCATGAACAGGTCTGGGGCCGCCGCCCCGGCACCCAAGCATCCGCCGGCCAGATCGTCCAACCGAGGACGACAGCAAAGGCCCGCCGCCGTCGTCAGCCCCACGGGGTTCTCCCAGGGGTGTCCTCCGACGGCGGCGAGCAGAGATCGGAGATGAGAAACGCGCTGAGTAGAGATGAGATCGCCACCCGTGTCGCCCGTCCGGACGACACGGGGCCGTTCGGTTTATTATCAAGAATAAGACGTTAATTAACATGTAGTAGCATACAAGGGTGATAGGATAATTTATAACCCTGCATATTATGAGGGGCCAAGGGGATAATTACTAGCAACGGTCAACAGGCAACCTCGGCAGTTGACCAGTTGCCAGTCAGATCCAGGATCACGCAGTTTGAGCTTCCAATAACCCACTTAAAACAGCTTTTGTGTTATGAATCTACAGTTCCTGTGTTTCGGAACTAAGTGAAAGTTCTTAAAGAGAACCTCATTTTCCATCTGCATGACTATACAAGATACAGTTCCTCGTTATAAACCAAGGAATATATAAACTCAGATCCATATTCATAAATTTTCAATGACACTGCTTAGAGAAAAAGTAAATCAATGCCAGATACCTGCAAGAGAGAGGATGGTAGATGGTTTACCTTGGTTGTCGACGTAGCAAATACTGCCGCGATGGTTCATTCCTCGAAGCTTGTTCTGTTGCCTGAAGGGACTGGGTTTCTGAATCAGCTGGAGAAGATGGCCACCCTACGGGAGGCCTCTTACAAAAATAGGAAGGTCGAGCGGTCATATCGGCACGCTCGGCAGCTGACATATTGTCGTACTTAGCAGCTAGACTGGAACACCCTACACCGAAAATTTTATCCATCACTTCGCTTACAGTGTCGCACGTATTCTCTTTCAAGTAATCCTCCATTTCTTGCAGTTCCTTGTCCCTGAAGAAAATTATGCCCATATAGTTTACATAATGCAATAAATAAGTCTATGTGCTACTGAACTAGTGAATGTATTCCGCTGAGGCAAAACAAAGAAAAATTACTGTAAATGAACATAAATACTTTTTGTCTGCTTATTTGCAGGTGCTGATACAGCCTACGGCACTATTTTGTGCTTTATGCGTCAATGTCTAAGTAGCTACATAGTGATAGCAATTAAACCATACATTAGAATGTGAATAGTTCAATTCATAGCACTCACATTTGTCGTGCTGCACTTTACTAATGACATGCAGCTCTGCTACTCTTCTTTTCTTTTTGGCTATTTGATCCATGTATAAACAGGTATAGTTTTAGTGCTTTGGGACTTCATGCTGTTAGTTATAATCCTTGTTGTAGTTAGTCATGCTGCAGTTAGTCAATGAGTCAAGTCTTAGGGAGTAAGCTAGTGAGTAAGTCTTTGTCTTAGGCTAGAAGTCAGTGGGAAGTCAAGAAGTCTTAGGCTGTAAGAAAGCCACTAAGGTGGTTCTGTACTAGTTCCTTTCAACTATAAATAAGGGGGAAAGCCCAGCCAGCTGCAGCAATGGCAGCACCAAAAGAGAAGCATGTAGTGCATCAATAAGAGAAAAGGCTTTGACTGTGTGGGGCAGCAAGTCACCAAAAACAGCTTGTGTATTTGTGCATGTTGTGAGAAACAACACACACACAGAGGAGCTGAGTGATTCAGCTCCAACAGAGATAGAGGAGCTGAGTGACTCAGCTCCAACAGAGAGAGGGAGGCTGTAGTGACTCAGCTCCAACAGAGAGAGGGAGGCTGACTGACTCAGCTAAGCTTCAGGTGCTAGTGCTGTGTGTGTATAAGACATCAAGCCTCACTGTACTAGTCCTGTGTGTGTGTGTTTGAGAGTGGGTGAAGCATATCTCAGGAAGAGGAGGGAGTTGAGTGGTTCAATTCCAACACTTGCCATATTAAAGCAGCCAAGACTTAAAAGTTACAAACAAAAAATACAGCTCAAATATATTAACAAACAGCAAAATCATGCGTACAAATCAAAATCTGATTCGTCTTCAGGCTTCTCCACCACAGTGTCCGACTCACTCTCGCTGCTGCCAGTATCATAACACACATTGGACCTACAGCAATAAATATCCACACAACTAATGGTTATTATAATGTTCAGCTTCCTGGCATTTAATTTTATGTAAATAACATTCAACTACTTATGAAGTTGATGATGAATCAAACATATCCAATGATGTGCAAAACGTAAGACAGAGTACTGTGGGTCATAATAAGTATCCATTTCAACAAATCATATCCCTGTTAATACAGAGATAGTTATGATCATACCAATAGGTCGACTGAAGTATAGGAGAGATGTCATTCAGCGCTAGGGCAGTGATTTCTGACAGACCCATAGTTACAGAGCCTTCACTGTTGCTAACCTCGCTAGCATGCTCCTCAATCCTGATCAGAACATGTTGTTGGTCAGTACATATGCAAGTATCAGAAATTAAAGACAAGGTTTATTATGTGAGAAGGCAGAAGGTCAGTGTAAATAACAGCCAAAACACATATATATTGAAATTCTGATGGAATAGACAGACATACACAGAAACAAGACGGGACTTCCTTCCCGCTCAAGGCATTATACACAGAAACAAGACAGACATACACAGAAACAAAGCAAGACAAGGATTTCGAAATACACAATGTTATGCAATGCGTAATGAATCGTTGTTACTTAGTATTGAGCAAGTGAAGTCGTGAAGATATATCTGCAAAGCAAAACAGCCCTTGATTGCTTTAAATGAAAGGCCAGATGTTGTGGCCCTGTGGGTGGTATCACAAGTTACAACCTAGAGCATTATTTTGTGCGTCTATAGGTTTATACTCCGTATTTAATTAACTACATAGTGATAGCAGTTGACCGAACAGCAACAGTTCAATCCACAACGTTTGCATTTTGGTGTGTGTTGACATGCTGGTCCATTTCCAGTTTTGGTTAGTCGATCCATATATGCAGTTACTTATGTGCTTTGTGGCTTCTTTCTTATGTTAATACCTTTAAGGCTTGCAAAGAAAACAACAAGATAGAGCTGGAGATTAAGAAACAGAAAAATCAAGAAACAAATGTTGAGAGGTCGTTCAGGTCGGCCTGATGTTTCTATAAACATGCCACCGACCAGCTTAAGCCATTATTGAATAGATGCTAGACCCACTCCACACAGAAGAATTTGACTTGCATAGGTTGAACTATGGTGTGGTCAGAATAATTCCGACAACCAATGATGCTCAGGATTTTATTTTATTTTGGAATGATGTCTCCGTAGATGATTGTCCATCGATGCGGTGGTTGTGGCGTTAGTGTTAGAAGCCAATACGAGTATCTAGGAAGATCTTAAGGAAGTAGAGTCCCTGTTTTACACAGGATGCCTCAGTGCAGCATGTCTGGCCAGAGGATCAGCTTATCTCACATTTAGAAAAAACTTTTGAGAAGCAGAGGTGAATACAGAGCTCCTGGATTATACAAATAGGGATGAGGTGAATTTTTTCCATGAGAATCTTTATCGGGTATTATTTGTGGCGTCATGATCGATGCAGGAATGCAGGATCAGTGGAAGTTGGGAATTCATTTGTAATTAAGCACTTGATCCGGTTGATAGGCTCGGATCAAATTCAGTTGGCAGAGCAGCTATCTGCTAAAAGCAAAAGCTTGGGAGGTGATACTTTCACTGTGGAGGATGTATGTCCTACAGATCAGCATGAACTTAATTAAGAACAATCCACCATATGGCTCCCATTCTCACACAGGATTGCATACCCCACAAGAAAAAAGGAATTACTCAGATCATCATAAATTATCAATTAAAGCATAAATTATCAAACCTATACAGTCTAAGACACTTCTAGCAAAAACATGCTTGTTCAGTAAACCAGGAATTTCTAGGTAGATCTATCATTAAGACTCCCTCTCTCCGTAAAACCTCGCATACTTATGCGTTGTTAATTTACTCCCTCCATTCCAACGAATATAACCCACACACATTCCAAAATTCAACTTTAACCATAAAAAATAGGTATTGATCTAATTTATGGTCAAAGTTCAATTTTGAAATGTGTGCACGTGACATTCATTAGAATGGAGGTAGTATAGTGTATACCTCGCATGCATGTCTCGAGGTGTGAGTTTGGATGCAGGTACAAATAGTATCTGGATCCATATAGGGCAGATCAGTATTTAATTAATCCTATAGTACTAGTACTAGCAATGATCTGAAGGAGGTTTCAATAACAAGCATATCGTTTGAGCTTGTTCCATCCCTCTGAACAAAAACGGATGGAAGCTGTGGTTCTACACGCAATTGCCATCAAAGTTGCATTTTTAATTTGGGTGGGGGTGGGAGCAAAGAATTCCTTTTATGATGGGAAGTAAGCATGTGAGGAGGGTAAGAGATGGGCATGCAGAAAGGGCGAAAGCTCACTCAGTTTTATGGAAAGAGGACGGTTCGGGGCGCCGCCGCTCCTCGGGGAGTTCAGGGTGAAGATCCAGGAGCGAGACGAGATGAGCATCGCCGTCCATGGCAACGGGAGCCGGCAGCGAGAGCAGACAAGTAGTGGTTTCGCGGTGCTGGCGGCGGCACTCATCAGCGAGTCTAGCAGCGCGCCGCCGCTCCTCGGCGATTTCAAGGGGGAGATCAAGGTAGGGGTCGGGATGGCCATCGTCCTCCATGGCGAGGGCAGCCAGCGCAGAGACCAACCCAACAGCGGTTTGGGAGTTTTTTACCCACTTTGTTTTTCAGCAACGTCGTTTGGAGGGTCTTCGTTCCGTGTCCTTTCCTCTTTTTTAAAAAAAAATAGAGTTGTATATTTTTTTCTCCTAATCTCTACTATTAAAGGGATCTCTACTATTAAAGGGGGATCGAACGTCGTGATGGTTCGACCTGGTTCGATCCCCCTCCCATCGCACGCACGCAATTTTTTTTCTTCCAGAAATCGCCTCGCCGCTCGATAAAAAAAAGAAAAAGAAAGGAAACAGCCCACGACTGCACACCTCATCTCCCACTAACCCCACAATCCCTCGTCCCCAATCCTCTCGCGAGAGAAATCGCCGCCACCGGCCTTCTCTCCTTCATCGCTCAACTTGGCAAAGGCGACGAGCACCTACCGCCCCTGCTCCCCCTCCGCCCTCTATCCCCTTGCTTGGAGACAGCTTCCACGGCGGTCAGGGAACTCGGCAACCCCACAACGGCGCCCTCACCGAGGCCCATGGCCCAGCTCCACTTACCTCTCATCGGAGCCATCGGTGGGAACCAAGACTGGCGATCCGCGAGACTTGCATACGGTGACTTGGCTAGACGACCATCATCCCTACCCTGTGCGGAGCCTTTCCTCGATCTGGTCGTGCTTCCCAGCAGACATCGCCATGTTGGAGCCGCACTCCTCCCCCTTATGATGTCGTACTGGACTCATGCTCCCCGCCCTCAGCGCCGGGCAATCCTGCCGGATCTGGTCGTCCTCGAACCCCAAAATCGGTGGTGGCCACAAGCAGCCAACTCTGTCCTCTGTCGTAGTTGAGGATGGGGTAACAAACACATGTCGAGGCGGGGAGCTGGTACATGGGGTTCTTGGAGGGAGGAGCAAGCCGTCAATTGCCGCGGCGGGGTCGGAGGGGCAGATCGGAGTCAGCCGAGTGACGTTCGTCACGGCCATGGTAACCTCTAAGGTACCTTCAGTCTACAGCTTGCAACTACAAGCACGCCGTCACCGGAACTGCATGGAGGCCACACCCCTTCTGATTCCTTTTCTCCAATCTTCAGAGTTGTGGCCCGTCTTCAGAAGCACAAAGCCACATCACGCTGATGACAATTGGCCGTCCATCGTTTGATTCGTGTTCATAATATTCTGTACATCTCCACAAGGTACAACACGGGTAATTTCACCCCCCATGTCGCTTATTGAATCCTGAAGCAATTAACTTATAGCTTAATTACCTGCAGACTACAGTTCTTTATTGGGAACGAAGGATTGGTCTATTTTTCTTCCACTCTGTTTGGATTTCTAGGAAGTCTTTTGCCTATTGTGCAGCACATGAGTTCAAATATTTCTTATTTGATGTAGAATCAAATAAAAAGGTTGATGTTTCATGGCTCAATCAAACTGAAACCAACCTTAGGAATACAACAATTCTTGCTCCGTTGTATGTGCTTCCAACCATTCATATTGAAGGAATATGTACAAAGGCTGGGCTCGTTAAACAACACAGTAAGCCATAACATAGCTTCAACCATGAACTGCAGTTAATTAGAAAAAAACAATTTGTTATTCTGTGTTTGTGAGCAGTCTATCATGGATTCGGTTCAGTTGGAGGGTCTTCTATGGCTGCAACATAAGAAATAGTACACATCTAGCCATCCAAGATCCAACATTCAACAAAAGTCTAAGATTTGCTTAACTACTTCTTTTTTGATTTACTTGGGCAGTTAATTAACTGCTTTTCGTAGCTGGAGCTATACTATGTCATGATATACGAATTGAGGAAGAAATTGCAATAGATAGCCATGATATACGACACTTTTCATATAAGGTGACTAAAAGATAACCGTGTGTTTCTTGCCGAATTTTAGTTTTTTGAACCGTCCATGATATTAGACACAAGATGTTGGCTGGAAATATCACATGTCATTATTAGGCATCTTTAGGGATGGAGGTTAGGCATTGTCAGCGAATGGCGAGGGGGGGGGGTGGTGAAGTAGATCTTTTCTGAAATTACCAGCAGCTGCACACAAGTTTCATTGTTTGTCAATTTTATCCACGACTTTCATGTATTTATAGGTAATTCTTTTCAGCTGTGTATTATCCTCTTTGATTATCTTGCACTGCAGAATTATTATGCGATCAAATTTATAGGTGTATTCATTGTTTCTCCTCTTAACTATGTAGATGGAACAAGGATCACACATATTATTGTAAGCTATATTCTTTTTACATTTATGCATATTCTTTTTGGGACAGAAAATAAATTCAACTATAATACGCAGATATATTTTCTCCCATCTATGTATTCTTGCTCGGAGAGAAAAACAAAGTAGCGACAATAAGGGGTTTTATATAATCTTATGTCTTGCAAACTAAAAAAAGAAACTAACTACTCCCTCCGGTCCATAATAATTGACGTTGCTTTAGTACGGAGTATCTTTTTTTTCTAACTTGTAGCAAAACTATTATGAATCGGACGGAGTATCTTTTTTTTCTAACTTGTAGCAAAATGTGGGAGCTTATATACACACATAAAACAAGTAGCTCTTACGAAGTTCTTCAGTGTTGGTCATGTGTGTCTAAACTTGGCTATCATGATGTGAACTTGCTTCCTTTAGTTTGAACTTTGTGTTTACTATCCTTGATTCATGCTTGCTTTGACACTGATATGTGAAATTGATGCTTATTCATCTTAATGTTGCTCAAAATGTAATGTTTGTAATTAAGATCGAGTAGATGTTTTGGTGATCTCAGCGCATCATATTTTTTCATTATAATCTTGGTTGTGACATATTGGCTCCCGTAGCAACGCACGGACATTTAGCTAGTTTAATAATAAAGAGCTCATTGCTTCTGGTTGTACATCATTGATGTTTTTGCAGAAAAGACCTTTTGTTTTTACGTAAATAACCCTGCGTTTTTTAATATTCAATCCACAGTCACCTCCTATGTTAAAAACAACAGAATTTCTGCACCGTCGAGGAGGAGGGGGGTTCCGGCGGTGGTCGTTGATGCGGGTGTGAAGGAGGGGACGGGAACCGGCGACAACGCTCCAGATCTGGTCTGGAATGGCCGGATTGTTGGGGAACGTAGTAATTTCAAAAAAATTCCTACGCAGACGCAAGATCATGGTGATGGCATAGCAACGAGAGGGGAGAGTGTTCGTCCACGTACCCTCGTAGACCGTAAGCGGAAGCATTAGCACAACGCGGTTGATGTAGTCGTACGTCTTCACGATCCGACCGATCCAAGCACTGAACGTACGGGGCCTCCGAGTTCAGCACACGTTCAGCTCGATGACGATCTCCGGCCTCCGATCCAGCGAAGCTCCGGAGATGAGTTCCGTCAGCATGACGGCGTGGTGACGATGATGATGTTCTACCGGCGCAGGGCTTCACCTAAACTCCGCGATGATATGACCGAGGTGGAATATGGTGGAGGGGGGCACCGCACACGGCCAAGGAACGATCCGTAGATCAACTTGTGTGTCTATGGGGTGCCCCCCGCCCCCGTATATAAAGGAGGAAGGGGGAGGTGCGGCCGGCCCCCTAGGGGTGCGCCTGGAGGAGTCCTACTCCCACTGGGAGTAGGACTCCCCCCTCTTGCCTTGGTGGAGAAGGAAAGGGGGAGGGGAAAGAGGAAAGGGGGGCGCCCCTCCCCCTCCTTGTCCTATTCGGACTAGGGGGGAGGGGGCGCGCGGCCTGCCCTGGCCGGCCCTCCTCTTCTCCCTCTTGGCCCACTAAGGCCCATTATCCACCGGAAGGGTTCCGGTAACCCCCCGGTGTTCCGGTAAAATCCCGATTTCACCCGGAACCAATCCGATGTCTAAACATAGGCTTCCAATATATCAATCTTTATGTCTCGACCATTTCAAGACTCCTCTCATGTCCGTGATCACATCCAGGACTCCGAACAAACTTCGGTACATCAAAACTTATAAACTCATAATAAAACTGTCATCTTTATGTCTCGACCACTTCAAGACTACTCTCATGTCCGTGATCACATTCGAGAACTATGTAGACATGACCTAGAACCATTCTCGGTCAATAACCAATAGCGGGACCTGGATGCCCATATTGGTTCCTACATATTCTACGAAGATCTTTATCGGTCAAACCGCATAACAACATATGTTGTTCCCTTCGTCATCGGTATGTTACTTGCCCGAGATTTGATCGTCGGTATCCAATACCTAGTTTAATCTCGTTACCGGCAAGTCTCTTTACACGTTCCGTAATACATCATCTTATAACTAACTCATTAGTTACAATGCTTGCAAGGCTTAGGTGATGAGTATTACCGAGAGGGCCCAGAGATACCTCTCCGACAATCGGAGTGACAAAACCTAATCTTGAATTATGCCAACCCAACATGTACCTTCGGAAACACCTGTAGAGCACCTTTATAATCAGCCAGTTACGTTGTGACGTTTCGTAGCACACAAAGTGTTCTTCCGGTAAACAGGAGTTGCACAATCTCATAGTTGCAGGAACTTTGTATAAGTCATGAAGAAAGCAATAGCAATATACTAAACGATCAAGTGCTAGGCTAACGGAATGGGTCATGTCAATCACATCATTCTCCTAATGATGTGGTCCCATTAATCAAATGACAACACATGTCTATGGTTAGGAAACATAACCATCTTTGATTAATGAGCTAGTCATGTAGAGGCATACTAGTGACTATATGTTTGTCTATGTATTCACACATGTATCATGTTTCCGGTTAATACAATTCTAGCATGAATAATAAACATTTATCATGATATGAGGAAATAAATAATAACTTTATTATTGCCTCTAGGGCATATTTCCTTCAGTCTCCCACTTGCACTAGAGTCAATAATCTAGATTACATAGTAATGATTCTAACACCCATGGAGTCTTGGTGCTGATCATGTTTTGCTCGTGAGAGAGGCTTAGTCAACGGGTCTGCAATATTCAGATCCCTATGTATCTTGCAAATCTCTATGTCTCCCACTTGGACTTGGTTCTGAATGGAATTGAAGCGTCTCTTGATGTGCTTGGTCCTCTTGTGAAATCTGGATTCCTTTGCCAAGGCAATTGCACCAGTATTGTCACAGAAGATCTTCATTGGTCCTGATGCAGTAGGTATGACACCTAGATCGGAAATGAACTCCTTCATCCAGACTCCTTCATTTGCTGCTTCCGAAGCAGCTATGTACTCCGCTTCACAAGTAGATCCCGCCACGACGCTTTGTTTAGAACTGCACCAACTTATAGCTCCACCGTTTAATAAAAACACGTATCCGGTTTGCGATTTAGAATCGTCCGGATCAGTGTCAAAGCTTGCATCAACGTAACCATTTACGACTAGCTCTTTGTCACCTCCATATACGAGAAACATATCCTTAGTCCTTTTCAGGTATTTCAGGATGTTCTTGACCGCTGTCTAGTAATCCACTCCTGGATTACTTTGGTACCTTCCTGCCAAGCTTATTGCTAAGCATACGTCAGGTCTGGTACACAGCATTGCATACATGATAGAGCCTATGGCTGAAGCATAGGGAACATTTTTCATTTTCTCTCTATCTTCTGCTGTGGTCGGACATTGAGTTTGACTCAACTTCACACCTTGTAGCACAGGCAAGAATCCTTTCTTTGCCTGATCCATTTTGAACTTTTTCAAAATTTTGTCAAGGTATGTGCTTTGTGAACGTCCTATTAAGCGTCTTGATCTATCTCTATAGATCTTGATGCCCAATATGTAAGCAGCTTCACCGAGGTCTTTCATTGAAAAACTTTTATTCAAGTATCCCTTTATGCTATCCAGAAATTCTATATCATTTCCAATTAATAATATGTCATCTACATATAAAATTAGAAATGCTACAGAGCTCCCACTCACTTTCTTGTAAATACAGGCTTCTCCAAAAGTCTATATAAAACCATATGCTTTGATCACACTATCAAAGCGTTTATTCCAACTCCGAGATGCTTGCACCAGTCCATAAATGGAACGCTGGAGCTTGCACACTTTGTTAGCACCTTTTGGATCGACAAAACCTTCCGGTTGCATCATATACAACTCTTCTTCCAGAAATCCATTCAGGAATGCAGTTTTGACATCCATTTGCCATATTTCATAATCATAAAATGCGGCAATTGCTAACATGATTCGGACAGACTTAAGCATCGCTACGGGTGAGAAAGTCTCTTCGTAGTCAACCCCTTGAACTTATCGAAAACCTTTCGCAACAAGTTGAGCTTTGTAGACAGTTACATTACCATCAGCGTCAGTCTTCTTCTTGAAGATCTATTTATTCTCGATGGCTTGCCAATCATCGGGCAAGTCAACCAAACTCCATACTTTGTTCTCATACATGGATCCCATCTCAGATTTCATGGCCTCAAGCCATTTTGCGGAATCTGGGCTCATCATCGCTTCCTCATAGTTCGTAGGTTCGCCATGGTTAAGTAACATGACTTCCAGAATAGGATTACCGTACCACTCTGGTGCGGATCTTACTCTGGTAGACCTACGAGGTTCAGTAGAAACTTGATCTGAAGTTTCATGATCATTATCATTAGCTTCCTCACTAATTGGTGTAGTTGTCACAGGAACCGGTTCTCGTGATGAACTACTTTCCAATAAGGGAGTAGATACAGTTATCTCATCAAGTTCTACTTTCCTCCCACTCACTTCTTTCGAGAGAAACTCCTTCTCTAGAAAGGATCCATTCTTAGCAACGAATGTCTTGCCTTCGGATCTGTGATAGAAGGTGTACCCAACAGTCTCTTTTGGGTATCCTATGAAGACACATTTCTACGATTTAGGTTCGAGCTTATCTGGTTGAAGTTTCTTCACATAAGCATCGCAGCCCCAAACTTTAAGAAACGACAACTTTGGTTTCTTGCCAAACCACAGTTCATAAGGCGTCGTCTCAACGGATTTTGATGGTGCCCTATTTAACGTGAATGCGGCCGTCTCTAAAGCATAACCCCAAAACGATAGCGATAAATCAGTGAGAGACATCATAGATCGCACCATATCAAGTAAAGTATGATTACGACGTTCAGACACACCATTTCGTTGTGGTGTTCCAGGTGGCGTGAGTTGCGAAACTATTCCACATTGTTTCAAGTGTAGGCCAAACTCGTAACTCAAATATTTACCTCCACGATCAGATCGTAGAAACTTTATTTTCTTGTTAAGATGATTTTCCACTTCACTCTGAAATTCTTTGAACTTTTCAAATGTTTCAGACTTGTGTTTCATCAAGTAGATATACCCATATCTGCTCAAATCATCTGTGAAGGTGAGAAAATAACGATACCCGCCGCGAGCCTTAACATTCATTGGACCACAAACATCAGTATGTATGATTTCCAACAATCAGTTGCTCGCTCCATAGTTCTGGAGAACGGCGTTTTAGTCATCTTGCCCATAAGGCACGGTTCGCAAGTACCAAGTGATTCATAATCAAGTGATTCCAAAAGCCCATCAGTATGGAGTTTCTTCATGCGCTTTACACCGATATGACCCAAACGGCAGTGCCACAAATAAGTTGCACTATCGTTATCAACTCTGCATCTTTTGGTTTCAACACTATGAATATGTGTATCACTACTATCGAGATTCAATAAAAATAGACCACTCTTAAAGGGTGCATGACCATAAAAGATATTACTCATATAAATAGAACAACCATTATTCTCTGATTTAAATGAATAACCGTCTCGCATCAAACAAGATCCAGATATAATGTTCATGCTCAACGCTGGCACCACATAACAATTATTTAGGTCTAAAACTAATCCCGAAGGTAGATGTAGAGGTAGCGTGCCGACCGCGAACACATCGACTTTGGAACCATTTCCCACGCGCATCATCACCTCGTCCTTGGCCAGTGCTCGCTTATTCCGTAGTCCCTGTTTCGAGTTGCAAATATTAGCAACAGAACCAGTATCAAATACCCAGGAGCTACTACGAGCTCTAGTTAGGTACACATCAATAACATGTATATCACATATACCTTTGTTTACTTTGCCATCCTTCTTATCCGCCAAATACTTGGGGCAGTTCCGCTTCCAGTGACCAGTCTGCTTGGAGTAGAAGCACTCAGTTTCAGGTTTAGGTCTAGACTTGGGTTTCTTCTCTTGAGCAGCAACTTGCTTGCTGTTCTTCTTGAAGTTCCCCTTCTTCTTCCCTTTGCACTTTTTCTTGAAACTAGTGGTCTTGTTGACCATCAACACTTGATGCTCCTTCTTGATTTCTACCTCCGCAGCTTTTAGCATTGCGAAGAGCTCGGGAATAGTCTTGTTCATCCCTTGCATATTATAGTTCATCACAAAGCTCTTGTAGCTTGGTGACAGTGATTGGAGAATTCTGTCAATGACACTATCATCCGGAAGATTAACTCCCAGTTGAATCAAGTGATTATTATACCCAGACATTTTGAGTATATGCTCACTGACAGAACTATTCTCCTCCATCTTGCAGCTGTAGAACTTATTGGAGACTTCATATCTCTCAATTCGGGCATTTGCTTGAAATATTAACTTCAACTCCTGGAACATCTCATATGCTCCATGACGTTCAAAACGTCGTTGAAGGCCCGGTTCTAAGCCGTGAAGCATGGCACACTGAACTATAGAGTAGTCATCAGCTTTGCTCTGCCAGACGTTCTTAACATCGTCAGTTGCATCAGCAGCAGGCCTGGCACCCAGCGGTGCTTCTAGGACGTAACTTTTCTGTGCAGCAATGAGGATAATCCTCAGGTTACGGACCCAGTCCATGTAATTGCTACCATCATCTTTCAACTTTGCTTTCTCAAGGAACGCATTAAAATTCAACGGAACAACAGCACGAGCCATCTATCTACAAACAAACATAGACAAGCAAAATACTATCAGGTACTAAGTTCATGATAAATTTAAGTTCAATTAATCATATTACTTAAGAACTCCCACTTAGACAGACATCTCTCTAGTCATCTAAGTGATTACGTGATCCAAATCAACTAAACCATAACCGATCATCACGTGAGATGGAGTAGTTTTCAATGGTGAACATCACTATGTTGATCATATCTACTATATGATTCACGCTCGACCATTCGGTCTCCGTGTTCCGAGGCCATATCTGCATATGCTAGGCTCGTCAAGTTTAACCTGAGTATTCCCTGTGTGCAAAACTGGCTTGCACCCGTTGTAGATGGACGTAGAGCTTATCACACCCGATCATCACGTGGTGTCTGGGCACGACGAACTTTGGCAACGGTGCATACTCAGGGAGAACACTCCTTGATAATTTTAGTGAGAGATCATCTTAAAATGCTACTGTCAATCAAAGCAAGATAAGACACATAAAGGATAAACATCACATGCAATCAATATAAGTGATATGATATGACCATCATCATCTTGTGCTTGTGATCTCCATCTCCGAAGAATCGTTGTGATCACCATCGTCACCGGTGCGACACCTTGATCTTCATCGTAGCATCGTTGTCGTTTACGCCATCTATTGCTTCTACGACTATCGCTACCGCTTAGTGATAAAGTAAAGCAATTACAGGGCGTTTGCATTTCATACAATAAAGCGACAACCATATGGCTCCTGCCAGTTGCCGATAACTTCGGTTACAAAACATGATCATCTCATACAATAAAATATAGCATCACGTCTTGACCATATCACATCACAACATGCCCTGCAAAAACAAGTTAGACGTCCTCTAATTTGTTGTTGCAAGTTTTACGTGGCTGCTACGGGCTGAGCAAGAACCTTTCTTACCTACACATCAAAACCACAACGATAGTTCGTCAAGTTGGTGCTGTTCTAACCTTCGCAAGGACCGGGCGTAGCCACACTCGATTCAGCTAAAGTGAGAGAGACAGACACCCGCCAGCCACCTTTAAGCACAAGTGCTCGTAACGGTGAAACCAGTCTCGCGTAAGCGTACGAGTGATGTCGGTCCGGGCTGCTTCATCTCACAATACCGCCGAACCAAAGTATGACATGCTGGTAAGAAGTATGACTTGTATCGCCCACAACTCACTTGTGTTCTACTCGTGCATATAACATCAATGCATAAAACCTAGGCTCGGATGCCACTGTTGGGGAATGTAGTAATTTCAAAAAATTTCCTACGCAGACGCAAGATCATGGTGATGGCATAGCAACGAGAGGGGAGAGTGTTCGTCCACGTACCCTCGTAGACCGTAAGCGGAAGCGTTAGCACAACGCGGTTGATGTAGTCGTACGTCTTCACGATCCGACCGATCCAAGCACCGAACGTACGGGGCCTCCGAGTTCAGCACACGTTCAGCTCGATGACGATCTCCGGCCACCAATCCAGCGAAGCTCCGGAGATGAGTTCCGTCAGCACGACGGCGTGGTGACGATGATGATGTTCTACCAGCGCAGGGCTTCGCCTAAACTCTGCGACGATATGACCGAGGTGAAATATGGTGGAGGGGGGCACCGCACACGGCTAAGGAACGATCCGTAGATCAACTTGTGTGTCTATGGGGTGCCCCCCGCCCCCGTATATAAAGGAGGGAGGGGGAGGTGCGGCCGGCCCCCTAGGGGTGCGCCTGGAGGAGTCCTACTCCCACCGGGAGTAGGACTCCCCCCTCTTGCCTTGGTGGAGAAGGAAAGGGAGGAGGGGAAAGAGGAAAGGGGGGCGCCGCCCCCCTCCTTGTCCTATTCGGACTAGGGGGAGGGGGCGCGCGGCCTGCCCTGGCCGGCCCTCCTCTTCTCCCTCTTGGCCCACTAAGGCCCATTATCCCCCGGGAGGGTTCCGGTAACCCCCCGGTGTTCCGGTAAAATCCCGATTTCACCCGGAACCAATCCGATGTCCAAACATAGGCTTCCAATATATCAATCTTTATGTCTCGACCATTTCAAGACTCCTCGTCATGTCCGTGATCACATTCGGGACTCCGAACAAACTTCGGTACATCAAAACTTATAAACTCATAATAAAACTGTCATCGTAACGTTAAGCGTGCGGACCCTACGGGTTCGAGAACTATGTAGACATGACCTAGAACCATTCTTGTTCAATAACCAATAGCGGGACCTGGATGCCCATATTGGTTCCTACATATTCTACGAAGATCTTTATCGGTCAAACCGCATAACAACATACGTTGTTCCCTTTGTCATCGGTATGTTACTTGCCCGAGATTTGATCGTCGATATCCAATACCTAGTTCAATCTCGTTACCGGCAAGTCTCTTTACTCGTTCCGTAATACATCATCTTATAACTAACTCATTAGTTACAATGCTTGCAAGGCTTAGGTGATGAGTATTACCGAGAGGGCCCAGAGGCAATCGGAGTGACAAAACCTAATCTCGAATTATGCTAACCCAACATGTACCTTCGGAAACACCTGTAGAGCACCTTTATAATCACCCAGTTACGTTGTGACGTTTCGTAGCACACAAAGTGTTCTTCCGGTAAACGGGAGTTGCACAATCTCATAGTTGCAGGAACTTTGTATAAGTCATGAAGAAAGCAATAGCAATATACTAAACGATCAAGTGCTAGGCTAACGGAATGGGTCATGTCAATCACATCATTCTCCTAATGATGTGATCCCATTAATCAAATGACAACACATGTCTATGGTTAGGAAACATAACCATCTTTGATTAATGAGCTAGTCATGTAGAGGCATACTAGTGACTATATGTTTGTCTATGTACTCACACATGTATCATGTTTCCGGTTAATACAATTCTAGCATGAATAATAAACATTTATCATGACATGAGGAAATAAATAATAACTTTATTATTGCCTCTAGGGCATATTTCCTTCATGGATCTGGTCTGGAATGGCCGGATCTGGTCTGGAATGGGGCGCCTGCGACTTGGAGGCCGGGGCTGGTCAGCGGCATAACAACGGCACCAAGAGGCAGATGATAACCCACAAGTATAGGGAATCGCGACAGTTTTCGAGGGTAGAGTATTCAACCCAAATTTGTATATTCGACATAAGGGGAGCCGGAGAATATTTGTAAGTATTAGCAGTTGAATTATCAATTCAACCACACCTGGAGATTAATTATTTGCAGCAAAGCGATCAGTAGCACAGTAGTATGATAGTTTTTGATAGCAGTGGTAACGGTAGTAACAATAACAGTAGCAGTAGTTTTGTAGCAGTTGTAACAACAGCAACAACAATAGTAACTTAGCAAAACAAAATGTGGAAAACTCGTAGGCATTGGATCGGTGATTTCGTTGGATAATATTCATCATATAACAATCATAACCTAGCGCAACACAGAACTAGCTCCAGTTCATAAATATAATGTAGGCATGTATTCCGTAAATAGTCATACGTGAACTTTCATGACATCTTTTGTCTTACCCTCCCGTGGCAGCGGGGTCCATAAGAAAACTAAGGGATATTAAGGCATCCTTTTAATAGAGAACCGGAAAAAAGCATTAACACAGAGTAAATACATGAACTCCTCAAACTATGGTAGTCATCATAAAGAATCCCAATAATTGTCACCTTTGGTTATGCGGATCATAACACGTAGCAGGTGCATATAACTTGCAAGATCGGATCACGAACATAGATATAATGGTGAAAACATAAACGGTTCAAATTTGAAATCATGGCACTCATGCCCTAGTGACAAGCATTAAGCATAGCAAAGTCATAGCAACATCAATCTTAGAACATAGTGGATACTAGGGATCAAACCCTAACAAAACTAACTCGATTACATGATGAATCTACCCTAGTGAGGGAAGTCCTTCGTGGGCGACGGCCATGGTGGGATAGACAAGGTTGCTTCTTCGTGGACCCTTCGTGGGTGGAGCCCTCCGTGGACTCGCGCAACCGTTACCCTTCGTGGGTTGAAGTCTCCATCAATGTGAATGTATGATAGCACCACCTATCGGAACCAGAGATAAAAAATCTCAGAATCTACATTGCGTTTGCACACTCCAATCCCATTCCTTTACATTCTTGCAATTTGCATGCTTTAATTTCCGCTGCTCATATACTCTTTTCATGCTTTCTTGATGTGTATTGTGAATGTTTAAACATGTGCTAAAACTCCACCTCAACCCAGAGAAATTAAAAACTGCAACTCTTCTTGCTTAGAGTCTATTCACCCCCCTCTAGACACCTCTTCTCGATCGTTTCAATTGGTATCAGAGCATTGGTCTCCATTGCTTTGGTTTAAACACCTTTGGAGGAAGATGGATGTGTCTACGTTGGGGAGTCTTAGACATAGAGTGCCTATACTTGATGGAGAGTACTTTCATGAGTGAAAAAATGAGATGTTTGAGATTTTCAATGAATATCACTTGAACAAGTACATTACTAGTCCTTGCATTCCCCCTAGTGATCCTTTGCATCCCACTCCCAATGAGGATCTTGACATGATTCGTAATCTAAGAACTATCAATCTTATCATTAGAGGATTGCCCAAAAATTTGATTGCTAGCTTACCTACTCTTGATTGTGCCTACACTATATGGAGATTTCTTGAGGAACGATTTCCAAACTATTCCCTGCAAAACTTAGATGAGATCCTTCATAAGTCTATTGCCTTGAGTAAGATGAATTCCAATGATCCTGGGTTTGGTGATTGTCTTTTTGAACTTACTAATCTCATGCGTGCCAAAGGAGATGTTGGAATCATTAGCAATATCATCTCCAAAGTCATTAGAATTCATAAAGATGATTATTGTGCTGATCATTTATCTAATGAATCACTCTCTGTAGGAATTGATCCATCACAAGACGATGTTGAACATGGATACTATGATGAGGATGATGATAATGACTTTGATCTCGATGAGTTTATGAGACACTTTGGTCTTATGGCTAATCTTTGCGGCTACATGGCTGGAGGAAAGGAATGGGTCCTTGATAGTGGATGCATGTACTGATCATATGGCCGGAGATAAGGATATGTTTCGTGAGCTTGCTGAAAATGACGGCCCTCGGAAGTATGTCACTTTTGGTGATAACTCAAAGAGTAAGGTGGTTGGCCTTGGTAAGGTGGCCATCTCACATAATAGCTCCATACAAAATGTTATGCTTGTTGAATCTCTTGGCTACAATTTACTTTCCGTATCTAGAATTGCTGACTTTGGTTTCAATGTCCTATTTACTGAAGTAGATTGCCAAGTGTTTCGTTGAGATAATCATAGAATGGTCTTTACCGGTATACATAGAGGTGATCTTTACATTGTTGACTTCACTAAAAAGGCTCAACCTAGAACTTGCTTTATTGCTAAATCTTCAAAAGGTTGGTTGTGCATAGAAGGTTAGGTCATGTGGGCATGCAAAATCTTGATAAGCTTATTAAAGGTGATCATATCCTTGGAGTGAAAGATGGTATATTTGACAAGGATAGATTGTGCAGTGCTTGTCAAGCTGGAAAACAAGTAGGAGGAAGTCACCCCGTGAAGAACATCATGACCACGAGAAGACCGCTCGAGCTACTTCATATGGATCTCTTTGGTCCCAATGCCTACAAGAGTCTCAGTGGAAACTCATTTGGTCTAGTTATAGTTGATGATTTTTCAAGATTTACGTGGGTGTTCTTTCTTAATGATAAATCGCAGGTCCAAAACATTTTCAAGAGCTTCGCTAGGAAGGCCCAAAATCAATTTGAAGTGAATATCAAGAAGGTTCGCAGCGACAATGGAACGGAGTTCAAGAACACAAATGTGGATACCTTTCTTGATGAAGAGGGGATTTCACATGAGTTCTCGGCTACATACATGCCTTTAGTGATCCTATGGACTCAATGCGATCTTGGATCACTAAAAGTAAAATGTAGAGTCTTGAGCTTTTGAGCTTGAGCCAATGCTTTGTCTTTAGCACCTTGAAGGGGTTCCACATCCTCTTGTCCATGCTACTCCATCTGTTGAACTTGTCTGAGATACACTAGATGGAAACATTAGTCCAACAAGAGATATGTTGACATTAATTACCAAAACCACCCAGGGAGCACTTGTGCTTTCACCCCCCTACCCAGGGCGCACCTGGTAGGTGGCCAACCCGTAGGTTGGTTGGGGCGTCCTTCGGCCGCAAGGAAGCTTATATCTGGATAAAAATCGTCTTAAAATTTCAGCCCAATCGGAGTTACGGATCTCCGGGAATTTAAGAAACGGTGAAAGGCTAGAAAACAGGAACGCGAAACAGAAGAGAAATAGAGAGATAGATCCAATCTCGGAGGGGCACCCGCCCCTCCGCCACCATGGAGGCCATGGACCAGAGGGGAAACCCTCCTCCCATCTAGGGGGGGGGGGGTCAAGGAAGAAGGAGGAGGGGGCTCTCTCCCCCTCTCTCCCGGTGGCGCCGAAACACCGTCGGGGCCATCATCGTGACGATGATCTACACCAACAACTTCACTGCCATCATCACCAACTCTCTCCCCTCTATGCAGCGATGTAACACCTCTTCTTCCTGTTGTAATCTTACTTAAACATGGTGTTCAGTGCTATATATCATTCCTCAATGATGTATGGCTATCATATGATGTTTGAGTAGATCTGTTTTGTCCTATGGGTTGATTGATGATCATGATTGGTTTGAGTTGTATGTTTTATTATTGGTGATGTCCTATGGTGCTCTTCATGCCGTGCAAGCGTGAGGGATCCCTGTTGTAGGGTTTGCAATATATTCATGATTCTCTTATGGTGGGTGGCGTGAGTGACAGAAGCACAAACCTGAGTAAGTAGGTTGTTTGCATATGGGAGTAAAGAGGACTTGATACTTTAATGCTACGGTTGGATTTTACCTTAATGATCTTTAGTAGTTGTGGATTCTTGCTAGAGTTTCAATCATAAGTGCATATGATCCAAGTAGAGAAAGTATGTTAGCTTATGCCTCTCCCTCACATAAGATCGCAATAATGATTACCGGTCTAGTTATCGATTGCCTAGGGACAAATAACTTTCTTGTGACAAAAAGCTCTCTACTAAAACTAACTTAGTTGATTCTTTATCTAAACAGCCCCTATATTTTATTTATGTGTTCTCTATTATCTTGCAAACCTATCCCTTCACACCTACAATGTACTTCTAGTTTCATACTTGTTCTAGGTAAAGCGAACATTAAGTGCACGTAGAGTTGTATCGGTGGTCGATAGAACTTGAGAGAATATAAATTCTACCTTTAGCTCCTCGTTGGGTTCGACACTCTTACTTATCGAGAAAGGCTACAATTGATCCCCTATACGTGTGGGTTATCAAGACCTTTTCTAGCATCATTGCCGGGGAGCAATAGCGTGGGGTGAATATTCTCGTGTGTGCTTGTTTGCTTTATCACTAAGTAGTTTTTATTTTCTGTTCTAAGTTGTCTTATATCTTTAGTTATTGATATGGAACACGAAATACCAAAAAATTAGGTGTACTTGCAACTCTTGGAGATGGGGAACCTCCTAAAACCCTCGATGCTTGTTATGTGGGAAATATAATACACTACTTTGATAACCCTAAGAAAACCCCATTTAACTTGATAATGGGAGACACGTTGGATCAACGTGAATAATTTAGGGATTATCGCTTGACTCAAAAAGGGAAATTGTTATGGGATCAAATTTAAATGTTGCATTGGTATGCTTGGAATTTATGCTTGAGATATGATTATACTTGTTGCTCTAGGATGAAGGCTCCACACCTTCCCTTTTCATGTAAATTTAATGATAATGAAACCTTGGCGCCTTTAAGTGTGCTTATGAAATTGGATCTTTGTTTGAAAAGTGTGAAAATTATGATGATGGAGTTTACAAACCTGAAAATTATGCTATACTTAAATATTGCTATGAGAATTATGAATATAATGCTGATATTAATGAGTTTATTGAGAAAGTCTTCGCTGTCCAAGAAGAGACAAATATTTTGTAGGAATCTATGGAAGAAGAAACTGATGACACCGTGAGTTCATTGGATGAAAAATATGATGAGGAGAGCGAAGAACAAAAGAAGGAAGAGCAGATTACCTACCCGTGCCCACCTTCTGCTGTGAGTAACTCTTCAGCTCATACATTGTTTAATTTCCATTCATGCTTATCAAACGATGAATGCTATGATGATTGCTATGATCCCTTGGATTCATACGAAATATCCTTTTTTGATGAAATTGATGCTTCCTATGCTTGTGGCCATGATGCCAATTTAAATTATGCTTATGGAGATGAATGTAACGCCCCGAATCCGATGCGCCAGGTGTCTGCCAGTTATTCACCGTCGTTGCCATGTTGTTCGCTTGCGTGTTGCATTTTGCATGTCATCATGTGCATTACATTGCATACATGTTCATCTCTTGCATCCGGTCCCTTTCCCCGTTGTCCGTTTCGCAATCCGAGACTCCTATGTCCTCCGGTGCCCCCTTTTACCTCTTTTCGTGTGCGGGTGTTAAACATTCTCGGAATGGACCGAGATTTACCAAGCGGCCTTGGTTCACCACCGGTAGACCGCCTATCAAGTTTCGTGCCATTTGGAGTCCGTTTGATACTCCAATGGTTAACCAGGGAACCGTAAAAGCCCTCTTTGTGTTGCAGCCCAACACCCCTCCAAAGTGGCCCAAAACCCATCCAAACCACCTCCATCCTCTCATACGTTCGATCATGATCGCATGGCCAAAAACCGCACCTCATTTGGACTCTCCTAGCTCCCTCTACCTATATATTTGCACCTCCCCCCAAAAATCCGCGGATGAACCCTAGCATCTTCCTCCTCCGCGCCACCGGACATTTTCCTCGCCGCTGAACATGTCCGCATCGCCCCCTCAGCGAATCCGGAGCCGCCACATGTACACCGCCGCCGTCCTCGCGCCGCCGACCCGCGGAGCCCATCGCGGTCCCGCATGGGCCCGAACCGCCGCTGCCGAAGCCCGGATCGGCCTCCACGCTCCGCCGTCCGAGCCTCCCCTATGCCGCCGTCTCGCGCCTCGCCGCCGGCCGCCACCCCGCGCCTCCCCG